>NC_091825.1:98768183-99126933 GCF_038994185.2 Dermacentor albipictus | reverse complement strand
TCATGCCTGGCGGCGACTTCCGCTGCCCAGATCGTTAGCCGTAGCTGGACATCCGGCTCCGAGCTGGCCAAAGCAGCCTCCCACAGCTGCGGACTAGATACATGCCAAGCGGCAGGGGGTGGGTGTTTAGGGCACGAATACAGAATATGAGCATAGTCTGCTCGCGGGTGACTGCAGAGCGTGCATTCAGGTGAGAAGGCACCGGGGTGAATAAGGGCAAGTCGGGCAGGAGAGAGGAAAGTGTGGGCCTGTAAATGGCGCCACGTGCTCTGTTGGAGCTTAGACAGGGATTTGTGAGGGGGATGGAGAGATAGGCGAGAGTTGCGGTAATGAAGGGTGATGTCATGGAAGGTGAGGAGGGAGTCACGCGTGTCCATCCCGGAGTGGAGGGGGCCAGCTCGGTCTGTCATCTCGCGAGCGATGGAATTTGCCGCCTCGTTGCCAGGGTGCCCCGCGTGAGCCGGAACCCAGAGGAGTTGGATACGACGAGAAGGGGGAAGGGAGTGCTCAAGGATGCTGAGCGCGGAGGAGGAGATGCGACCCTTCGCAAAGTTGTGGACTGCAGCTTTGGAGTCGCTGAGTATGAAATGGGCTGGGGTGGTGGCAATGGCGAGCGCAATAGCTGCTTCCTCTGCGGCAGTGGAGGTGGGGGCAGGTATAGTGGCAACGGTCAGGGGAGAAAGTGTATGGGAAATGGTGGCAAGGGCGTAGGCGGGGTGGGAATTGTATGGCGCCGCATCGACATACACAGCGTTAGACTGTGTGCCGTATTGGCGCCAGAGGGTAGAGGCACGGGCAAAGCGGCGGGCGGCGTGATGCTCAGGGTGCATGTTCTTGGGAAGAGGGTTGACAGTGAGCTTGGAAGATACAGAGGAGGGTAAGGGGTGGGTTACACAGACCGGGGACACAGGGGTCAAGCGGAGGGAAGAGAGAAGGGCTCTACCAGATGGGGTGCGAGAAAGTCGGTCGAGTTGTGCTGTGCGATGGGCCTCCACAAGCTCTGAAAGAGTATTGTGGACGCCCATTGCAAGCAGACGAGATGTGGGGGTGTAGGTGGGGAGCGCAAGGGCTGACTTGTAGGCTTGGCGGATGAGGCAGTTCACCTTGTCTTCCTCGGCGCGAGAGAGAAAGAGATAGGGGAGGGAGTAGACGAAGCGGCTGAGAACGAACGCCTGAACAAGACGACGGAGGTCGTGCTCACGCATGCCGTGGTGCCGGTTAGCGACACGTCGAATAAGTCTGACGGTCTGGTGGACAGTGGTAGTTAGGCGGGAAAGGACGGCAGTGTGTTTGCCGTTGGATTGGAGAAGGAGACCCAGAACGCGGAGACAGGAGACAGAAGGGACGGGGTGCGCGTCAATAATGATGCTAAGGGTGGGGGAAGAGGTGAGGGGCGTGCCTCGAGCCGGGAGGAGCAGAAGCTCCGACTTTGACGGGGAGCAGACCAGCCCGACTGCGCGAGCATGACCGACAACCACGTCCGCACCCGCCTGGAGGACGGCCTCCATCTCTCCAATATTTCCGGTGGTTACCCAGAGGGTGATATCATCGGCGTAGAAAGCATGGGACAGGTTGGGGATGGCAGCGAGAGTGCGTGCCATGGGGAATAGAGTGATGTTAAAGAGAAGGGGGGAGAGGACGGAAGCCTGGGGGGTGCCCTGATTTCCAAGAGTGAAATTTGGAGAAGTCAGAGGGCCGAATGAAATCTCAGCGGTGCGACGGGCAAGAAAAGCCGTGATATAACCGTGGATACGAGGACCCACGTTAAGGGTGGAAAGAGCATCTAGGATGGCGGAATGAAGGACATTATCAAATGCTTTCGTCATGTCCAGTGCCAAGACCGCACGAGTGCGCTTGGCGTGAAGAGGGTGAAGAACTTCTTCGGAGAGCTGGAGTATGACGTCATGGGTAGAAAGGGAAGGGCGAAAGCCAAACATCGAATCGGGGTAAAGGTGGTTGTCTTCTAGAAAGTTCTGCAAGCGGTCGAGAACAACGTGCTCCAAGAGCTTACCAAGACAAGAGGTGAGGGAAATAGGGCGGAGATTTTGGGTGTCTATTGGTTTGCCAGGTTTGGGGATGAAAGTTACCTTAGCGTGGGTCCACTCGGAAGGCAGAGTGCTTTCATGCCAATGTTTGTTAATGAGGTCAGTGATGGCCTCGAGAGATGGGGTGTCCAGATTACGGAGGGCCTTGTTAGAGATTTGGTCGGCCCCCGGTGTGGAGGTGGTGCGGAGCTTATGCAGTGCGGCACGAACCTCACCCAGGGTGATATCTGCGTCGAGCGCAGAATTAGGGTTGCCGGCGTAGGAAGGGAGAGAGGAAGGGGGGTTGGTGCAGAGATAGCGATCACGAAGAGCAAGAAGAAAGTCGGAATCAGAGAGTGGAGATGAGTGGAGGAGGCGCGTCACGTCCCTGCGGTGCGTGGCCTTGGAATGCGACGGGTCAAGGAGGACACGTAGGAGAAGCCACGTATCCCTCAGCCCGACGCTACCGGCCATGCGCTCGCAGGTCTGGCCCCACTGCTGTCTGGTGAGAGAGGAGCAGTGCTCCTCCATGTCCATCGCCAGGCGAGCAAGGCGGAGGCGCAGCGAGCGGTTGTGTTTCTGGGAAAGCCAGCGGCGCTGCAGGGAGTGATACGCCTCCCAGAGGTGCAGGAGGCGACTATCAGCCGTGTAGGAGTGAGGAGGGGTGGGGACGGTGGAGGTGGCAGAGGAAACATCCTGAAGCAAGTTAGTGGTCCACTGAGAAAGGTCTGAGATGGAGGTGGAGGCTTGTTGCCGCGACTGGCGGAAGCGATCCCAGTCCACCACCTGCACCAGACGCTTGCGGGAGGAAGATGGGGGGGGAAAGGAGAAAGAGACGGACAGGATATTGTGGTCGCTACCGAGAGAGACCCAGGTGTTCGTCCACACCGCGTCCGGGATATTTTTGCTGATGGAAAGGTCCGGATTAGTGTTCCGTTGTACGCTGGAGCCAATGCGGGTGGGTTCCGAGAAATCGTTAAGGACGGTCAACTGTTCGTTCTGCAAGAAGGTCCATAGTGCCAGGCCCTTCCTGCAGTTCTTGGGGTAGCCCCAACTTACGTGATGAGCGTTGAAATCCCCAAGAATTAGGAGTGCGTTCCGGCTCGCGCGTGAGATGGCGTTGCGGAGAAGGAGGAGGAGGGGAGCTGCAGGTGTTCGGGGAGGGCTGTATACATTAAGGACAAAGAGGCTGGCATCTTGCCGCCGCCGGGGAAGGAGTTCCAAGAAGAGGTGAGTGCACTCCGGAACGTCGAGCGGATGCTCGATTGCCATGTAGGCGCGATGAACTAGCGTGGCAACGTTCGGAGGTGAAGGGGAAGCAGGGTGGAAAGCTGTGTAGTCCCGTGGGGAGAAGGTTTCTTGAAGGGCGATGATAGCGGGGAGGTCGGAGGGAGGGATGTTCTGGAGGTGGAGCTGCAGCGTGTTCCGCTTTGCGCGGAAGCCGCGGCAGTTCCACTGCCAGAAATTAAGGCGCGGGGGGTGTCTGGCCATCTTGAGGCCTGGGTGCCCCTGCTGGTGCAGGGTGTTTGGGAGATGAAGATGAGGGGAGGAGGGATGAGACATTAATTGTCATCTGGGCAAGATCGGCCTCGAGGGAACTCTGGCGGGCCTCAATTTTGGCCATGCGGTTGTTAATTTGAGTCATCCAGCTCTGCGTGTCCGTACGCAGAGCTGTAATGGCGGCCATGATGCGTCGTTCATGTGCCTCGAGGAACGAGGCCGTGTGGCGGATGACAGCCTCCATCTCCGGGGTGGCGGCGGGTTCGGTAGAGGAGCGCCTCTTATGTGGAGGGCAGCGGGAGGGGGAGGCGGCACGAGAAGACGCGGCCGAAGAGGAGGCGGACATAGGGGCGGGAGGTGGTGGCGGTGGGGTCTGGAGAGCGATGGGTTGTGAGGTTTGGTGAGGGGATGAGGTAGGGAGGTGGGGGCGCGCGAGCAGCGCCTGCAGCTGTTCTTTCAGTAGGGCAATCTCGTTGCTCTGGGCTGCGATTTGAGCTTTGAGCTTTTCTTTTTCGGGGTCGTGTGTGGGAGGCTGCGATCGCCAGCTCACCTGGGATGCAGCCGATGGGTTGTCTTGCCCCGGTAGCGGTGGAAATGAGACGGAGCGGTGGCGGGGGCTGCGGTCCTGGCTTGATCGGGAGCTGGATCGTTGACGGGGACGCGATGAGCGGTTGTCTCTGGCGGATGGTGTTGACTGCGCTGAGTTGGATGGCGTTGACTTGGGACTGGATGCGAGTGGGGAGGGACCCCCCCGTTCAAAGCGGAGCTTACACGGGCGGGACCCCGTGACATGTGTGCCGCTGCACAAGATGCATTTAGGAGTGCAGTCAGGGGGGTCCCGAGCAGCGTGCACAGCTCCGCAGCGTGGGCAGCGTCCGGACCTGGACTTGGTACATACGTCGGAGCGGTGACCATGGCTCCAACAATTGAAACAGGCTTCAGCCTTGGGGCGGAAGGGGTGACAGATGAACAGGCCGCAGTTGAACACCACGGTGCGAGGGAGTTCTTTCGTGCCGACGAAGGTGATCAGGATGGACCGGGTGCGACCCATCTGCCTTGCGTCGGCGATGGCGTAAGCGCTGCTGGGATTCATAGCCTGCAGGTCCTCGATTATCTCCTCTTGGTTTTGATTGTCCACGGCGTTGTAGATTATGCCGCGGAGGGCGTTGTCAGGTGCGGCCACATAAGCACGCAGTGGGTACAGCTGGGTTGCGAGATGCAACTCAGAGGTTCGCACATACTGTCGGGTGCGTTGCTCCGAGGGTGTACTGACGGTGAAAGAGTTGTTGTACGGGTTGATGCGTACGCGGTCCTCGACACGGGCGTTGCCGTACTCAACGCTGGCGCTAGAAAAGAGTGAGGCAAGCAGGGCCCCATTGGTGGTTGTGCGGAGGTCGAGGCCACCTCCAGGGCGGAAGACGATCTTGTAGTCTTCCGCTGGGAGTCGAGGCAGCGGGACGTGGCGGCGTAGGCGGTGAGTCTTCAGCGATGGCGGGGGTGCCATGGCGGACTTGAGGTGGGCGTTCGTGGCTGAAACGGCTTCCTTTGGATGGGCCGCACGGTGGGCTTGGAGCATTCGGTACCAGCGAGGGTCGTCATCAAATTCTTGTTGGGAGATGAGTGTACCGTCGACTATACTTTTCATATCGGCGGCTTCGAGACAAGGGGAAAGCGAGTGCCGGCGCAGCGGACGCCGGTGCGACGCTAGGTGCAGCTGCGCGCTGCGGGCGAGGTGGCGTTTCGCCGAGCGTTGGGCTTAGCTCGGCGGCCCCGTGGCTGGTCAAAGATGAGGTCCTGGTGAAACGTTGGTTGGCGGGTCCGGGCAGATGAGGTGTCAGGAAGGTCCTTACACCTCCGGGTGCTCGGTAGCAGAAACTGGAGAATATCCCGGGCGAGATGCTAAAACCAGGAGCAGAAATCACGGAGCCCATGCGAGGCACGTCCGAAGAACGCCGGGCGTGGGTTGCCGAGTGTCGCTGCCAGCGTTTCCCGGTAAACATTATGGTTGCATACGTTCCAGCGGCCGGGAAGCATGAAAAGCAGTCAGGAATCTCTGAATGCTATCGCGTTTCACTCGTAAAGGCGGAGCGTTGAGCGTCCTACAAAGTTTTTTCATTGAAATTCATTTCCATTAATTTATCATTTCCTCAGTTCAATTAGCAAATGCAAGTAATGTATCATATGTTGTCCTTGGTGTCTTTGTTTGTTGTGTTCTTATGATATCATGAATGAAAATCGGGTTCCTTGATTCCCTTTCTTCTCGTTGAATATAGTGTCCCAACTATCACGCAGCAAAATTTAATATATGCAAATGCACGTAGCTGGACAACACCATCAGTCGCTTGGAGATACTATGATTATTTTTGTATGCTACTTAATTGCATAATTAGTCCTAATTAATTAATAAAGTTCTTAAACATTATAATTAGATGAAAAGTGTCAATAAGAAAATTGTAGAACAACGTGAAAAATTTCCGATGCCGCTTTCTGTTGCTCAATACGTGCTACATAAATGTGCTTTTCCGAGAGTGAAGGAAGCCCGCGAATACACGCAAAGTGCCTCAGTTGAGCGGTAATTTTGCGTGTATTCGAGGGTTTCTGATGTTGCTTATCGCCGTTTATTCTCTATATCAATTGCTTGTACTTTAACATGCCTTTGGCTCTTTATTGTGCTCTCTTAATTGATTTTCGTTGTATTTCCTTTTGCCTCGCTAGTCTCGACTGTGTTTGTCAATTCTCTCTACATGTTATTTACCACTTCCCTCTGTTATGCGTACGCGCTTGGAGGTAAAAAAAAAATGCAATCGAATGAAGTGAAATCGCACAGATTGGTGTACAGACGCAGGTGTATTCTAATTCGACAGCTTTGCTTGCTGGAATTAATTGTACTCCGGCTATACACACCCTTCCATCTTGTGCCATCGTTTTTACACACGTAGTCGCCATGCTGTCGGTCGATGCCGGTACGGGGTTTCTGTAGCGAACACCCGCCGTGGTTGCTCAGTAGCTACGGTGTCGGGCTGCTAAGCACGAAGTCGCGGGGTGAAATCCCGGCCACGGCGGCTACACTACGATGCGGGGCGAAATGCGAAAACACCCGCGTACTTAGGTTTAGGTGCTCGTTAAGGAATCCAAGGTGGTCCAAATCAATGCGGAGGGCCCCACTACGGCATGCCTCATAACCAGATGGTGGTTTTGGCCCGTCAAACCCCTTAACTTCATTATTTTTTTGTGCAGCGAAGCACCATGTCCTTCACATCGGGCAAATATGCATACCTATGCGTATTTATTGTAAGCGCCAATGGCTCTGAAGCAAGGGGGAAAGGGTGGGGGTTGCGCATACGCACCAAAACACCACTCCGTTGGTCCAGATGCAGAAAGAACGTACTGCAGTGTGCGCGGGGTACGCTGCAGCTCAACGTCGGAAACGTCCAGACGCGGCGCTGCGGAAGCCGGAGGCCGAGGCGAAGCAACAGCGTCGACAAAATCATGCATCTCTCGCAGCTTCTTTTCGCGGTCGTCGAGCTGTTGCGGTCCATGTGTGTTTGCGCACGTCACGCCACACGTGTTTACTTGGCCAGCTTATGTTTACTGCAATTCATACTGCCACTAAAGCAACACGAGCTTTACTCCATGTATTATTCTAACATGTTGCTATCGCATTAAGTATGTCGGCCTAGCGAAATGGTGATATTTAAATAAATAAAAAAAATTGTCCAATGGCCGGGTTCGAGCAGCGGGCACCTAGCACGGAAGCCTGATACTGTAACCAATTAAGCCACGGTTGTTTTTTCCACCATAAGGGCGTGCCTCCTAATCGGACCGCAGTTGGATATGTTAAATACCGGAAATTATTTGAAATATTATATACATTAATGTTACTTAAATTATTTAAAATGAGCTAACGCATCACGATGCATCAAAATGCGGGCCGACCCCGAAGGTAGCGCAATAAAAACTTCAATCCAACGTTCCTCCTACTCCCCTCACGCGAGGAGTGACGGGATAAACTGCGGTGAGCCATGACTCCACCCCATTCTCACCCCCAACTCGAGCAGGATGTTGAATCCCTGTCCAATTGTTTAATGCGTCAAAGTAGAAAAAGAAGAGGTTCGGGTTAAGCGTGCGAAGCTGGGCAGGAGGAAGAGGTACATATATATATATATATATATATATATATATATATATATATATATATATATATATATATATATATATATATATATATATATATATATATATATATATATATATATATACAGCGCAAATGAGTGTAGTTTGCTCCGGCCCACCCACAGTTCGAGTTTGCTCCTCGAAGGTGCAGGGCGTGTGTCCAACCAGCTCCTGAAGAACGGATGCAGTTTAAATCATGAATGAAAGATTCCTGAGAGGTGCGGCGTAATGATGACGCATTTCTCTCCTATGTACCGCTAAATTACCATTGAATATTTGCTTGGCAAGAAGTTATTCTACTTCTCTTAAGTTGCCTTCCCGCCAGGAACGTTCCTACTGAACACCGCACTACGCTAGACGTGTCAAAAGGCATAGAGGAAAGCCATCGAAAGTGGCTGAAGAAATCGTGCAAGGAAAATGCAATCTGTATTCCATGAAGCAATATACAGTTAACACAGCCCGGTGTAAACATCGTAAGGGTTTGAAAGCGACCAAACGTTACGCTTCGGAGCATTCGCTTTTTATAGATATACGCAACAAAATTTGGTGTAGGGCAAGGAAAACGCTGGCCTCACGCGACGACTTGTCACGCTATGGTTTGATAAAAAGCATCGACGACGCGAGGCTAGCAATTCTCGGTGGTCCAACTCCTTCAGACGAAGCAAGATCCGAGAGTGCTAGTAAGAGTCAGTGCTTCGTGAAGTAGGTCGCAATGTGCTTTCACGCTCTAGCTTTGGTCCTCATGTTTACATCAGCAGGTAAGCCTTTGCTGCTTGTGGTGCCCTTTCTTTTGCCTTTAAGGATACAAATTCAAGAAAATTGCTTTGTCAACTCAAAGCTAATCGCAGCTGTTCTTGTTCATGCGGTGTAAGCGGTGTAAGGTCTGTAAGCGCCAGAGCTTAAACACTTCTTGCTGTCGTACTGCCATTATCCTCAGCCCCATCTCATAAATGTATTCCTGCCAGGAAGTTTGTATATGACCACTTGTTAGCAGCAAGCAATCACTTCCATGGCGAAAGTAGAGCTGTTTATTTATTCTACTGAACGTAGGAAGGTATAGGTTGAAATGTAAATTGCAATTACATCACACAACCATATAGTTAGATCGAGAAAACGGTTTCTTATTTTATGGGTCTTCATATAAACTTTGTGGCAGTCCACTTAACTGTACAATAGCTTCGAGTTGCCATTCTTTTGTATAAAAAGAAAAGGATACTTATCACTCATTCTTGAACCGGAGTATTAACAAGTTCAATATTTTTGAGGCAATGAAGAGCCTTCTATATGTGTGGGTACAGAAGAATGAGAATTTCGGGTTTCTCGTTGCAACATCATGCGGTTGCTTGAAGTGTGCTTCACGTGTCAGATAAGGCAACGAAAAGTGCATCATATCAGAGTAACGGCGTTGTGGGCCTGGAAGAGGCAGGAGGGTGGTGATGGTGTTGCAGTATGCGGGATTAGCCAGGCACACTTGGTAGGCGATTGTTCCGCCTAAGCATGTCAGGACAACACATAGCGGTTACGTTGTTTCACATTTTACACATTTCACTTATGTTGTTTTAACCACCTGAGACACCGAACGGTCAGAAAGTCAAACATGCAACAGCTATAGAACCCGGCAAAATTAACTCACCGGGAATTGCCTGCAAACATAGAACTTCTATTCTTCGCACGTTCTCGTCTGCACATCTAAGAGGTGTGTATTCTTATAACCCCTTTGAAGATGCCGTAATACTATTGTTATTTCTAATCAAGGATTATGACGTTGTGTGAAAATGCTTGCAGTGCTGTGGACGAACGCTCAGGTGATAACTGAACGGCGGTATGAACCTGTTCCTTCATCGAACGGTTACCGTCGGACGGGGGAGTATCCCGTCAGAGTGGTGCAAGTTGAGAACGCGAGAGGGACGCGCTGTGGGGTAAGTCGTCTTCTTCTTACTGCCTTCGTACGAGGACGTGGAGACAGTGAAATGAGAACGGAAAAGCTGTTCAAACGAGAAGAGTCCTCTCATTATTAAAGAAACATCTGTAATGAAACAGCGTCAGTGATCTGTTCACAGAACAAACAGAACGTGACCCTGAACTGCGTTCCTCGGAACCCCCTAGCCACGTGTATGACCTGCGGCGAAGTTAATCAGGAGAATAATGTAATCATAGACGCCAGCGATTTCCCCCTAATTTTTATGTGAGCATACAACGATGGTTTTCATATGGTCATCAGTGCTTTTAAGCAATGAACTTACTATTATTGGCACTGCACATTAACGTTGCGAGCGGCAATGTAGCCAGCGGGAAGGCCACATGTGGTTTTTTGCTTATGCTTTTTAACATATGCTGCTTTAGCTTGCTACCTTTAAGATGACACTCTAACATGTTGACTAGGCGGTCATATATACTGTGAGGCACAAGCACACAGAATATGTAGATTCCGCCAGAGATCAGATCATTTTAAATGTATATATGCGGTGTAAGTGGATGGAGTGTTTGTACCGAGCGAGTTGATGACATTTGATGTGCACTAAAATGCTCCATTGTTTGTTGTTGCAGAGCATGATCTGTCCAGGCAACCGGCGCTGCGTGAAGCAAGAAACAGGCTGCGTTCGCGACGTTTGCTTTACGACGCCAACGTGTGAGTCTTGTTAAATAAGAAAACATCCGAATTAAGGCGTGCAATGGAAGAACAACGTACGATGTTTCATTTCGGCTATCCGGAACTGGAATCACCAGACATTGAACTGCCCAGGGGCCGCGTAACGTAAACGTATTCCATTCTTATTTTATTCCAATCTCCTTACG
Source organism: Dermacentor albipictus (assembly GCF_038994185.2). Lineage (NCBI taxonomy): Eukaryota > Metazoa > Arthropoda > Arachnida > Ixodida > Ixodidae > Dermacentor > Dermacentor albipictus. Next base: position 99,116,440 of record NC_091825.1, on the reverse strand, counting down.
TCAAACTTACGCAACCGCCGCAGCAACCCAAATTACGCGAGAGCCCAAATAAAAGCCTACCTGCCTTGGCAAAGTTGTCTTATCTAATTGGCTGACAAGAGGCGAGGAGCGCACAGAAGTAGAGAGAGCTTCGGTGGAGCTGAGCTAGCGCAGTGAAAGGCGATAAACAAGTGCGGTAAACGGTGCCGGCGTGCGGAATTGGTCCGCTTCCCTATGCTTAGCTTGTGTTGGCTGGTGGAAAATCGCGGCCGCGTGCAATGGAAGGTTAAAAATGGCGCTAAAACAGATCCTCTACGAAGCATATTTCGCAGAGCGATGCTTTATACGTGGCGAAAGTGCTCGACAACGTTACACTGCCACACATTTTTTTTTTCTTATACGCAGAGAAATGCATTCTCCCGGGCAACTGCTAGTAGCCAGTGCCAGGGTGGTCATAGGGCAGCCACTTCTTAGCCCTGTCGGAAGGAGGTAGTGAAGGGCTATTCAGAAAAAAAAAATGTGTTTTTTCGTTAGGCATAATAATGCATCTATAGAGCGCGCACGTCTCCTTGACGTGGGCAGCTTTCGCGGTTTCGTGACGTCGCGTTTTGGACAGGCGAAGTGGAGGTAGTGCGAAAAAGTTTCACGAATAGCGGAGGGCTAATGGAGAAAAAAGGCGTAGAATTGAAAATAATACTTTTTGTTTTGTTGAGACTAAACATACAGACGTACAGTGGAATGGCATACTTTCCTTGTTTTTGTGACGTCGCGTGACAAACAGCCGATAGGCAGTGGGCCCAAAAATATTTGCTCAATCGTGGAGGGGTAGTGGCAGAACTGGAATAGAAACATATTGGAATAGCTCTACGTTATAACACCCCAGAATGCACCTTCGATCCACTTAGTTTCCATCACTCTCAGAGTCGTTAGGTCACATAATATGCAGAAGAGCCAGGACTGCGAGGGACGTATGGAAACGGAGGAATGGCTCAATTCACATGAAGTGGAGCATGTTCGCATATGAAATAATAACTTATCCTTTGTGCTGCAGACACACCCAATTTTGAGCTATAGCCTTCACCCATCGGCAGAGTTGAAAGGCATCAGCAAATATGAATTTGAAGAATTAAGCACGTTCAGAATGCAGCAAGACTCTACGGGCATTAACAACGCTGTTCTATTCTTCGTAGCCTCTCGCATTCTTTCTTTCCTTTATTGTACCACGGTTGAGGCATCATTCGCATTACTAAAATGTCAGCATGCTTTCAATACATGACAAATGAAGACTAGTGCTTGAAAAGATTACTAACTGACATTTCTCTCACAGGTGTTTAGAGATTTGCCGCCACGTTGAAGAATCTATCATCAGTCATGTGTCCCCAAGACTCTTCGCTGCCAGTGTAAAAAATAAAATGTTGTAAACAATCAGTTACTGCAGTGCTGGTTATTCTCCGTCGCTCTGTGGTTAGAAGGGTTAGTGAATAACAATTTACAGTGCTTCACGACATACGCAGTGGTCTGATGCAACCTTGTTAAGTTTTAATCTAGCGCCGATTGATAGCGATATACATAACTGGATAATGAATATATATATAATATATAAACAGATTTTTTTCGCAAACCCTGATGAAGATAGCTCGACTGGTAGAAAGTGTTGAAATTAAATACTTGTTCAACTTACCTTGTACCAACGCTTAAGCTCTTTACGTTTGAAAGATAGCGTGAAGAATTCCCCCCTCTCTCTCCCGCTCTCTCTCTCTATATATATATATATATATAGTATGTAAAGATACCACACATTTTGAGCGGTATTGTAGCAGCGACCCGTAAAGAAATTTGTCGTAAAGGATTAGCCTTCCGCCACTAGTCCTCAGAAAGGGGGCTAATGGCGGAGTAGTGATAAAAATTGAGTAGAATAGTTTTACATGATTGCGACCTTGTTTTGTAGAACGTAAAATTCCGCAGCGTCGCAAACGACTCCACTACATTACATATCGCATCAGCACCGCAAATTTCACAAGACACTTCCACTTAATCTCAAGCTAGAGCTTAAACAGTGTGGGGATCGCACGCGCATCCCGATATCTCCGGAGCGGCCACGCGGTTATCACGCGATAATCACGTGCTCGCTCGCGGAGGGTAGCGGGGAGAGGGCACCTTCGTCGCTCCCGCTGCTCTTCGCGCCTGGCCGTGACGCTGCAGCCAAGGCACCCCGTTCCCTCCTTTCCCTTTCTTGGAACCGGGGAGACCCCCTCTCCGCCGCTCGGGAGAAGCGCTATTCCCCCGACGCATCTTTGTCTCACGGCGGAAGAGCTAGCGAAAGGCCGCATCTCAAATCAGCCGCTGAGACCGCCGCACGCCGTCCCCCTGTGGCGCCCGGACCTTGGTGTGCGACTCACCGCCCCAGGGCCCGAGCGCGGATCCACTTTTGGGTGAGCTGAACTCTTATCAGCCTCTTTTGTGGTTCCCACATTGTGCGGTTTGTTTCACCCCAGACGTGCGGAATGCTCCGCCGCTGAGGTTTTGTGTTGTGTTGTGTTGTGTTTGTGTGTGTTGTGGCTGTTGTTGTCTGTTGGAATCTTTGTACTCTAAGGTGAATAAACACCTTAGGTCGAGACTCACCCTGTCCCCACTGGCCTGAACCCGCCGTGGTCGCAACTCACTGCGAACCGCGGGTTAGGGGTCACAGCTCTGACTGCTAGGGCTGCTGCGAAAGTGCTAGGGAGCGACTGCCGCTCCGCCGGCGCTGTGCGATCCAGAGAAGGGTCAGGTGCGCACGCGCGAGCCTGAGTAATACCCCTATAACAGTTAATAGTGAATGTCTTAGGTGGTATGAGAAAGCTGTCGGAGAAACTTCTTTACACATGGAAGTTTTTGCTTACGGGTGACACGAGCCGCTATACAGACGCCTTATTTGAGTGCTTTCATTGTGTGCGACATCGCAAGGGACGTACAAAAGTGCGTACCCTAAGTGCACCGACACTCTCTGCAGAAGTTTGTCCTATAATCTGTTGCTTAGATTAGCAGAGTAGCCTACCCTTGCGTAAGGTAGGCACACGGCTTTCCCGGATGCTACAATACAGTGAAAAACAAACACGGCATATGTATGAAAGAAGACGCAACAAACATGGTGAGAAGTCAGATGGTGAGAAGCCAGATAAGAAATACGCTAGCACTCTCTTCTTAAACAGACGAATAGAAGCGCTTTCATCAATTAACATGATTTCTCGAAGGTGTTGGTTTAGGCTATGCGGTATTTTTTGTGTGCAGTAGTTATTAAAAGTCTGCTTTTTTTTGTAAATGTTGCGTCAGCGAATTGTGGCTCTGATAATTACAGAAAGATTAGCCAAATTTTATTTGAAATAAATCTAACCTCGTGGTGCACAATCATCACTAAATCTCAGTATTTAACCTTTTCTGAAGACGGCTCTGTATGTGAGCGAAACAGCACTGCTTCAATCCTACGTAAGTCTCCTTCTTGTAGGAAATATGTTTATTTAAGATGATTTTCCGTAATGGTGCTCCATACAAGAAGACAGTAATGAAAGCGCAAATGTATTGTTATGTTGTAAATTTGCTGTTTCAGTCATGTCGGTAATGAGGAACGTAACAAGCTAATTATGCCGACAGACAGGTTGATTTTCCTGCGCGGATAGTGTAATATCTCTATTCGTATACGTAACTAGGTACCCAAAGCGAGTCAGCAACAACGTAGCGTGTATGCTGTTAGGTGACCAGCTTCATCTAATCAAATTGATATATGCAACAGGAAACCCTGTAAACGTGGCAATAGTCGATTAAGGCAGGCCAGTTCCACTCGTGTCAGTCATTTTCGAAGCAAACTTTATATTACAAGATACAAGAGTTAGTTGACGTAGGCCGACCAGTATATGTATTCCTGAAAGAAACCTCAATGATATTGTGCGCAGTAATGGGATCAATGGGTTGTCGCTCGAAACTATTAGAGTTTTTTCTTTAAAATGTCCTAGTATAGTGCCGAAATACAATAAATTTCTTTTTTTCACGTTTATATGTAGCCCATTTTTCCTGAGCCACGTAGGTAGGCTTCCTAACCGAAGATTAGCCTGCAACTGAAGAACGTCAAAGTTTAGCGCGGAGAAAAATACATCGGTGTCGTCACCACACAAAATAATCTTAGTGTTATCGATATGTCTGGTATGTTATTAATATACATAATGAATAGCAAAGTGCCAAGGATGAACCTTTGTTCTTCGGGATCTTTGTATCCGTTGTAATATACGTCCGGCACTTGAATTGATGGATGGATGGATACCACTTTCTTGTACGTCCGGCAAGGTTTAACGCGACCCGAGCTCGGGTCTCCCACGGGGGAACGTCAAGACCCTGCCTCAACGCCGCCTAACAGGCTTGCTGGTCTGCCCACGTCCTAGACTATGAATTTATTATTGAAGGCGTGGGTCGCTTCGAACTCAACAAAGTTTACAATGCAACTGAAGTCACTGAGCCCGTTCCATTCATAACTCATAACATTAGCTGCTAAGTTCTAAGCTATACTCCCGTTTTCACCATATCTAGCATGTGGAACTTTTTGCAGCTAAGCAGCTAAGACACCCTTACTTCGCATTAAACGTTGTTAAGCGTTAAACGTTGTTAAGCGAAATAACGTATTTCCCCAAGGTGTTCTTACATGTCCCTGAAGTAGGATTAAAGTTGTTGAACATAGACAAGCGCATGGGCAGAGTAATTTCCTGCATTTTTTTATGAGCAATGCTGCAGTCACTGCAAATCATACGTTGTGCATTATGTAAGTGGAATGTTTGCTTGCTTACCAGAATATCTTCGTTTACTTTCGTAATTCTATAGCAGTTGTTTGCGTTCGTTTATTTGGTAGGCAGCCGAGCCTCGCTGAAGTCGCCGTCCGCATAATGAAGGTACTACGTGCCACGTGCCAGTGATAAATGACAACAGAGCCTTTCTTCTTCTTTTTTTTTTCACGGGATTGAGGCTAATCTTGACATCTATATACTGGTTGTTTCACGTTAGAAGGTAATAATGAATTTTTTGGTGGTCGAGACACCGTCTGAGAAAATTGCGTCCGCATAATAGTGTTAGCTTATGGGCCACACGTACCTCTATACTGACGCCTTTTTATGATTGCTCGCATTGCGTGAAATATCGCCAAGGGGACCTTGCACAAGCCTTGTGACATCGCGCCGACTTTCTCCGCATGCAAGTATGTCCTCGTCTGTCGCTTAGGTAACGCACTGTCTCGGCAGATTGCCCTACCCTTGCGGAAGGTAAACACAAGGAGGCTTTCCCGGACGCTGCCGCTACCTGTTTTCAAATACGTGTCCCAATCGCTTCAGGATGTTCAACGGTACCGCGCACGCGCCGTTGGAACGTCCGACACGCACGTGCAATAAATATCACTCGCGCTCGCACGTTAGCTCGCCATTCGCTCGGAGCTACAAGCTGTGATAAACCATGAAGAACCTGTGTATAGTTCTCGCCGTTGTTCTACTGTCGGCAGGTGAGTCCGTCTACGCCCACAGTAAAGCCACACACGTTGTATAATCGTGTCAAGTTGTCGGCCCTCGCAGTTTGTTAGTGTTGATTGCTCTTTAGGGCGTCTAATTTATTACAATGCAACTAAAGGAAGAAGTCCACACCTTGCAGGTGACACGAGAAGATACTGGCGTAAACAGCACGAACTCTTCGTTTTTATATGTGGATGCGTTTCTGTACGAGAGAGATGGGTTTTTCCTAATAAGGCATTATTTCTGAGCTGGCTTAGCTTTTGCGTTTGATGTGCGCCGGCGTTATTGATTCAGCATGCAAGAAGGTCCTTATAGTGAAAACTATAAACTCACTGGCTCTTCTTAAGGGTAACTTCATATGAAGACCCTGAAGTATTGCGACCATACATGCGTCCTGATAGTGGCTGTCAACGACCATGTGCCTTTGCTACTCTACTGCGCTTTGAAAGCTGTAGACCTCGTTCTAAAACTACGCCTAAGCGCCACTCTGTACTGTTTACAAGAAAGGAATAAAAAGGCACTAACATGACATCCAACTAAAAAATACATTTGTAGCAATTTTACTAATAGGTGTGAAATGTTTTCATTTTTTAAAATGAGTATTGATTAAGTTATTTTCTTGATGCTCATTTGAGAGCTTTCTTACCTCCACTGCTTTTTCTTTTCTTTTTAGAAATTTAATATTACATTATCGTAGCGTACGCGTCCTTCCCTATGTTTATATTTGATCCCACAGTCTGCTTAGCCAAAGCTCCATTATCTGATTTTGTTGTTATGCTTATTGACATGTATGTGTTGAGCGGCCCGTTATACAGAACGTCACGAATTCTCGATTGCTTGATGCTTTTCGCTATGATGGTTCCTTGTCGATGCGCTTTCGGCTGCTTGCGAAGACTGCTTTTCTTTTTTTCTCATTTTACATTCTTTTGTCTTTTTTTACCTAAATCGTTAAGGTATGTTATGTTATCGTACTCGGTGCCGTGCCTGACATGGCAGTCGCATTTCTCAGTTTGCATTGTCCAGAGCAGTCCTTCGTAATTTCAGCTTTTTTATTCGAATACACTGTATCCGACTCTGTACAAAAAAAAAGAACTGCTCCTGTTTAATGCATGAAACACAGGGTTGGACTACTTAAATAAACAAACAAACAAATAAATAAATATATAAATATATGAATAAATATATACAGTACTGCTTCTTTAGACACGCTTATGGGCGCTTTAACATAAGTCGTACTCTTTAGATTTTTTCAGTAAACTTAATGCTGACACTCTGATTTGTTTCGAACTGAAGAAAATGCGTGACACAAAAGTTACCGCATGCGCGCCCTTTTTTATGCACAACAATAAATGATAGAGCTTATAGACAGGGCATATGTTTACGATAAACTTTTTTTTTTTAATTTTAGACCACACAGTCATGACTCACTTGAACGGCAGCGTTAACTTGGCTTCAAAAGTTCCCAAATGCTGGAAAATAATCGAAGCTTACTCATTACAGTGATGCTGGCGGACGCTCAGGGGTTTCCAGGACGCCGAGTTGTCGGTCGTCAATGTGGTGTAAGTGCGCCAAGTGTACCGCAGTTTACTATGGTAGTAAAACGTGCAAGTTTCCAAACTACGACAGAATTCAGCAAGAAGTTAGATACGTTAGCTGTCACGGTTCTAAAGCTTCTGTTTGACAACTCTATGGGTGGTCAGACGTTTGGACATTTTCTAGATTCACTATTACCCATCCCCCAGCTACAAGCACACAATATACTGTGTCTAGAGCGTGGACAGTACGAACGCGGCTGTGAAGTGGTTAACTCGAACTGGTTCAAACTGATACCTTCTGTTGCAGCAGCCTAACATCATGTAAATGAATTGTAGGTCGGGTTATCAATCCCACGAAAGGAAGTTGGCACTTAATGCCATGATCTTGCGGTTACACAGTTTTCGGGAAGTTGCACCGCACAAATATAAGGGCTGGGTGATAAGCAAGTACACGTTCCCAGTTCTCACGTACCAACTTTCCCCTACGCCGCCATGTGGTGGAAACAAACTAATGTGTCTGTTTACAAGAACAGTTTCCTGTCCTACCCTAGCGCTTCACGAAATTTATGTGAAGCCGGTACAGTGTAATAGCAAACCATATGCAATAATAGATGCAATTATGAAGTATGCGCATCTTCCCGTTTCGAAGGAATTATTACTTCCGCGTAAATCGTAGTTCTTCCTGCACGTAGAAGCCTCACTGCTGTTGACAGCAAAAACATTGATTCATGCCACGCATCGAAGGTTTTGCAATGGGGAAACTGGTAAACATTATTCAGGAAAAAAATTGGGCTTCTTGAAAGTTTCGCTAGATCCAATATTGTCGGTATTCACGTGCCGTGCTTAAGACTTATGGGGCTAATCTCGCACGCTAGAAATTCAAGGCATGTCGAACTTATGTTATGTTATGTTAGACTGTATTAAGTTACGCACTGGTAGGTTGTAAATAGTTGTGTTGCATTTACATTTCATGAGGTTTTATTGTATCACAATTTATTGTGTTTATCACATCTTTTTTTAGCGTTAGACATGACTTCACTAATTAAATGCATGAAACGATGTCTTTTTTTCTGGATTTTTATTTTTCCAGACTGTACAGCGTAACTACATGTAGCGTATCTAGATTATTGCACTTTGTATACACACGTTCTATAAAACATGCTGTATCAACGCTTACATTGTAACAATATTCGCACCTGCTGGCAGTAAAGTGGCAGTATTGAAAATAAATAAATAAATAAATAAATAAATAAATAAATAAATAAATAAATAAATAAATAAATAAATAAATAAATAAATAAATAAATAAATAAATTTAAATTATGGCATGCATGAGGACGACACTGCCAAAAAATGGGCTGGCTCTAACCGCATGTATTAGTGCCGTATGTGTTGCAACAAGACAGCTTCTATTTCATGTCTTTCCTGTTTTGCAGCGACAACGCTGCCGGCTTGGTCAACGTTGCATCGAGGTACCAATTAGGTGCTTCAGGGCACCCTGCCCAAGGTTGTTCAGATGTGAGTGGGAACCTTAATATGCCGAAGGACTATATACCATACTATGAAACTTTAAGAGCGCGTGGATCGCCACACAATGCAAAAGATTCAGGCAAGTGCTAAGTGGCCAGCGCAAATGCGGGGAATCGCTACCATTACTACGTTCAGTTGCAAGAGCTACACGCCAAAAAATGCGCAACGAAACGTATTGCACTAAGTCGTTGTAGAAAGCACGACGTCGAAGGAACAACGATTACACCATTTCGTGTAGTAGTGTAATCTATATGCTCAAGACTACCTTAACCGAGAAGCAGTAATATTTGTCGAAAGTGAAGGTGTGCATTGAAACAGGTCCTTTTTTTGTAAATCTTATATTGCTGTCTGGCAAACTGCATGCCTATCTTCCGATTAGCCTATATATATATATATATATATATATATATATATATATATATATATATATATATACATATATATGCATACGGCTTTCAGCGCACCATAAGTTGTCCATTCAAAACGAAGCAAAACCGCTTCGGCTCGGTCCAACGAGTTAGATTGCCATCATCGTTTCTATTGGTTGGCGTTAATAGCCAGTACAAAGAAAAGCTTTCATGCGGGAAAAAATTACGACCTGAGGGACAGAGATGCATAGCACGGGCGCTGTGTGTCTGTCTACCAGTTTGTCATTTTGCACGGAAAATTTTCTGCATGTTTGTTTGCCTCAAAATGTTCTTAATGACTCTAAAGGGGTTTGACGTTATTGTTTTGCGGAAACCCGCAATGTGGAGAGAAGTAATTAATAAAGGGAATTGTTCTGTCTTAGTGAAACGTTTAGACCGGCTAGCACCAACACTTAAAACGTCTTCTTAACACTTCAGCGATACTGACTGTTGCTACAAGTTGCTTCAAGTACAGTGTCTGTTCTGCCGACATCGATATCGCGTACGTTTTTCTCATATACTTTCAGGCGTCTGAAGGAAGAAATCCCGAGATAAAAAAAGACTCCGAAGCCCAGCTACGACAGTCTCGTATTTAGCAGCCGACGAACGACAGCTGGTTCAAGAACAAATATTTTATTTAGAAAGGATGTGAGAGCAAAGCACATTGACTAGTTATTGTGGGTGTTCTGTGTTTGGATAACACGAAACCACCAAGTCTTTAACGTTAAAAATACATTTGTGCCGACTGACCCCTCCCCTCCCTCCCTCCCTCCCTCCCCCCAAAATAAAGGAATATATGGTAACAGACTGTGACCTCTGTTCATGTGTGATGTTTTCTCAGGATATATGATGATGTATCATGAAAATATACTCGGATCACCAAGCAATACAACACGCAGCGTCTGTTCCACGCGACGATATAAAACTTGCAACGATAATTGAGTTGTCATGCTATAAATAATGCAATATGAGACTAAAGCCTGCTGCACGTAACATCGACGACACATGGAAGGACAAGATGGATATTTGCACGAAGGATCCGCGAGAGGAATAACCTCCCCTTCCAATTTATTTCATATTCAATAAATTGTGCTTTTTTATTACGCTATGTGTCCTCAATGTTTACTACAATATTATTTTGTTTCATTATTGTATGCCCTGAATGCTGTGCTTGTACAGGGGATGCAAGAAAACAAAATCTAAAATAAGAAATTAACAGATTGATTTGAAGTACACGGCCGTGCTGTCTCTGCATGATCATGAAGGTAAACACGATGTAACGCTGCAGTTCTGCAGGGACCTTCATCAGGTACGTCAGATAGAGGTAGCACGTCACATTGGTGATTGAGAGTAAATTAATGAAAAGTTGCTGTTTACCTATTCAGCATTGTTTGCAGTAATTGTGGGCGCTCTAAAAAACATAGGATTTCAAATAAATAAATAAATAAATAAATAAATAAATAAATAAATAAATAAATAAATAAATAAATAAATAAATAAATGGCGTGGAGAAAAATATTGTGCAGGTTGAGCACACATGCTGGATGCGAAGCTAAGCGGGTAATTAAATTTTGTGCAATTAAGAACGGAAGGTACAATTGTGCTTCCTTTCATCCTATGCAGCGCTCCACCTCCGGCCATTTTTATTTTTGTTCACCACAAACCTTAGTAAATTTATACACACGCAATTATCATTTTCACGCATTAAGCCGCTTAACAGCCATGCCAAAATTAAGACACCAAATCAGCTGGATGCACCGTATGAGACGCTTACGCAGCAGTGTCACGGGGACGAAGACTATGCATGACGCTCACTGAGGAAAATATGGTGACTGCAGGTGTACGCACAGAGAAGCACTCACATATCTAACTACGTTTTTTTTTAAATTCTGCACTTCTTGCGTCCCGTTGGCACATCCCCATTCTGAACGATTGGCCAAGAGTGGGCACAATCCGAATGGCACGAACAGAATCAGTAAAATCAATGAAAATCAAGTAAATGAAAGTGTCCTTTGCATCTATATTAAGTCCTTCCAGTAACATGTCAGTGCTCTTAAGAAGTCACTGCGATGCGACATTATTTGTTGAGACTTAATGCATGAATTTCTTTCTTTTTGTCTTGCAAAATGATTTGCTTACTCGCGCTAATTTGCCCGTGCGGGTAGAAGGGTCACACAAGCCCGCTCGCTGGTGCTATTGCATTCGGTGCACATGCATCCTTCGCATACATATCCGCAAACATTTCGACCGAGATACTGACTAACGCAGCAGCATACGGCAGCCATGAGAAACTCGGGAAAGCAGACAAAGAAAGGACGAAGCCTTACTCATAGTACTTTATCGGTCGAGGGAAACGAATATGTCCTCTTAGACGTATGAACATACGATAACTCTGGTTACTTTTTTTGCGTAAACAACACACGCATGTGCATACATGCGCGCGCGCGTATGTGGGTGTCTCCACCTAACGTGTCTACACCTACCGCTAACCACCCCGAATACAACAGAAACCTCAATCGCCAGACTCTCATCATGTCACGATAACGAAGTTATTTGTTGTCACAACATGTCATGTAATACCAAGACCTATATAAGCGAAGTTTCGTCCACTATAAGAGAATAGACTATCTTGCGGTTACAAGAACGCAGGTGACGCTACAAATGTGTTTGTGAGGACGGATGCATGCCCAAAGGGCTTAAAAACATTTCATCCATCTAGCGGAAAGATTAGAGGATTGCGTGTTTGCACTGGCTATTATCGGCGCAATGTGTATGAACTTGCAAATAAAGGGAAATAAACTTAGTGGGTCCGTCAGGTGTACAAGCGCTGAATGCTTCTTCTTTGAAGTTTAGTATGGCTATCAATGTTACAAGAAAATTGCTTTATTTTTGCAGCTCCGTTACAATGTAAACCTGCGGCTTACCACGAACCGTAGTGATACAGCGAACCTTCTTTAGTTAACGCTTTTTTTGACACATGACTAGCTCTGCCGTTTTGCTAATACGTTCAATCCGTGAAATAAATTCGCTAGTCTATTGATGGTAACCTCACGTGTCGGCCATTAAAGAGAGGGTCAACGCCCATTTTATGCAAAGGCAATTGTGATGTGAAAATCGCAAGCTGAGAATAATATATACTCGTTTCTTTTGATGTAGTTATAGCTATCTGCTTCAGAGCAAATGCTGCAACGTTTAATATTAAAGTTGTGAGTGCGGAATTCATGCCAATTTGTGTAGAGAATGTTAAAAGTTAATATGCGTCTCTATTAGCTACAAATTATAATGGTGTTCCACATAGGTTTGTCATGTATTGCATGTTAAAGTATATCTGGGTATTCTGTATTAAAAGGAAAATTGTAATCTCCATGGTGGTCACTCCCTGCGCAACTCCCCCCCTCCCCCCCCTCCCCCCCCTTCCCCCGAACACACACGGACACGCTACACGCACGCCCTCCATGTAGGCGCGAAGAAAATCCACACGGGTTTCTGAAAACGAAAGCCTCGGAAATAATTAGAAGTTTGAACGTGTAGGAGGATCAATCTCAATGAGGACAAAGGCCTTTGCGGTGAGGCCATGTCTACAATACGCCAACTTTACAGCCATATAAGTGAAAAACCGTATTTTGTTCGATTTATTCAGTTAGCTAATATATGCTTCTTTTAATAAAATAGGGAAGACAACTTAGCCCTTGAAAGTTACCGTGCTATCGGCACATGCAAACAGAGAAGAAAAAAATTGGGCAGGATGTCTCATATACAGAGACAGCCTAGCTGAGAAGCTTTACCCACACGTTAAAGTTTGAAGCGACGAAAAATAATCGAATAATTTTTGTCAGCGTTTCATGAAGGACAGAAAGAAGAGCTCACACACATGCCGCAACATCAGTGCGATACATCCTGAAATAAGAAGCTGCCATTGATCAGTATTTGTGGTGGACGCGTGCTTCAAGTTATGTTTTTAACGTGGAAGTATGCACGCTTGCTCTTGCAAAGTAAGGGTCAAAGGCATCGACAACAGCGCACCGACTGCATGCGTCCGTGCGGCCTGATGCCTAGACGTCACGTAAGAAGCCCGTGGAAAATCCCGCATACGCCAATTGCAATGCGGGAGAGACGCTTCATTTGCGATATGGAAGCATGAAGCGACACAAGGAAAAGAATTACCTACTTGGTCATTGCACTAAACACTGTCATTTCAGAGCAGCCGATTGCTGCAGATATTCTCAAGCGGACAGCGTTGACACCATCACTCCATCGTCCGGTGTACCGAATAAAATTCGGCGTTTCACGCGTTAGACAATCATGCTTGGTCTCACGGAAGCGTAGTCATGAAGGGTACAGTGATCTTCGTTGTGGTTCTGCTAACAGTAGGTAAGCTCCCGCATTTTGTTAGGTGAACGGTTTCATAAAACGAGCAAGAAAACAAGTGTGGTATTTCAGTCAGAAACCTTGTTTTTCTCGCGCTTTCAAGAAAAAAAGACTTTCTTGCATGCAGCAAAATCTGTCCCAGAACTAAGAAAACGTGTCAAAACCAGCATATGCGAATTTAGTAGAACATCCGCACTTAACTATATTGTGCGCCTATACTAAAGCAGCTCCGAGTTTCGTTTCCCTAGCCCAGTGCAATGCAACGAAGTGTTGCACCAAGCAATGTTATCATGCTGTCTCAGTGACGGAACAATGTGCCGATAAACAAAAGGAAAACTAAACCTCGCGACAACCCCAATATTTCATGGACATTGGGCGTTAAAATAATATGGCAACGAAATGAAAACTCTAATGAACCCCGTCTTTCTTCTTAAAGTAAAGCGTGAAGAGCTACCAGTTGCGTAACACTCACGCAAGCAACCTATTTTTTTAATCCTTTTCTGCATAATGCCTTATGATATGCGGTAAGTTGTTAGTGGTAGAATTTTTCTTGTAGATAACAAGTTCACACCTTATTATACAAAAAAAACATAGTATTTTACGGCGTTAATTAAAAGTGACGACTTTCACAGATATCTCTTCAACTGCATTCAAGCTGCTAGTGAAATAGTGATAACGTAGCCATCACCTGATACGCGTTCCATGTTATCACAACATTGCGCCGCTAACGGACATGCACTATGTGCTTTGAAAGTAACAACAGCTCTTACATGCACGATTCTGTCGAGGTCATTAGATAGCTTACAAGAGAGTTCCAATATTCAGGGATCTATTCGATTAACTTAAAGTTTTATTCGCTAGTCGGTTACCAAGCTTGTATGTAAGAACGTATTAAACGTATTTTCCACCTGCTGTAGTCCGTTTTGCACCAATTCTCCTTGTGTGATGACGTTAGAGTAAAAAAAAGGCCTTTTTATGTTTGTTGTATTTAGGAATCGGAGCGGTGGCTCTGTTTGTATGCATGAAGAAATTGAAAATAGAGTGTTTATTGTGCAGGGTAGAATTGAAGGGCCAAAAATGTACAGCCCGCGAGGAATACATTAGAAATGCGCTCGATGTGGTTGGACATTAAGGCCGCCATTGAAGATTCCAAGCCTCAAATATCATCATCATCATCATCATCATTATCATCAACAGCCTATTATTATGACGAAGACATCTCCCAACAATCTCCAGTTAGCCCTGTCTTGCGCAAGCTGATTCCAACTTGCGCCTGCAAATTTCTTAATGTCATCACCCCCTGGCTAATTTTCCGCCCTACTCGATTGCGCTTCCCTTCCCTTGGTATCCAATCTATAACTCTCATGGTCCCCCTGTTGTCTGCCCTACGCATTACATGGCCAACGCATCTCCATTTTATTCGCCTAATGCCACCTAGAATATCGGCTATCTCCGTTTCATTTCTGATCCAAACCGCTCTCTTCCTGTCTCTTGACGCTACTCTTAGCATTTTTTCGTTCGATATATCTATGCACTTTCCTTAACTTGTTCTCGACCTTCTTTTTTAACCTTCAAGTTTCTGCCCCATATGTTAGCACCGATAAGAGTGCAATGATTGTAGACTTTTCTCTTCAAGGACAGTGGCAAGATCCCATCCATAATTTGGTAATGCCGGCCGTATGCACTCCAACCCATTTTTATGTAGGGATGTGAATGTTTAAGTAAATAAATTTCCAAATGAAAACAAATAAGATTAATCAACAAAAACTCCTTTGAAATTTTTAATACAAAAGCGTGCGTAATTTTTTAATTTCTCAAGGAAGTCAGACATCGAAGTTTGGTGAAGAATCGGACTAAGGTCATCGTATCTGGCGCCCAACCAGAATTGCAGTAATGATCGAAGCACAGCAACCACACACAGGTCACCAGATTAGGGTTCGTTAAAGGCGTAAGGTTACTACTACACCACTACACATCGTTTTGAATCGACGCAAAAAAAAATTAAATTGTGTAACCGGAGCGTCTATGCAGACAAAGAATCGATTATGCAAAGATTCTGTAAAACAATATTACGCATTACCGCAGATGGAAGGCGCATGCGTTCGACGACCCTGAGGTTATCCAGAAACGTAACATTACTAGCGCATGTGGTGGAAGATACTCTTCTATCTCGGCAGTAAAGTCATGTCGTTCTGCGGTCTGGAGTATAAAAGTTCCCACTATCCTATCTCGTTGCAGGCGTGACAGTGTTCGATAATCGAGGGCCTAATCTTAGATAGTCGCACGGGCAGGCGCGTTTATTCAATGATAACTCTTCGCAGTAGCGTAGCATCTTCTCATTTAAACACCACGCCTACGTCCATGAAGTCGCGCAAACTAAAAAACTGCTGTACGTAGTCTCTCTTGAGTTTTCGGTTTGTTGAGGTGCCCCTTCTCAGCAATCGTGAAAGCCAATACATAAAAGAAAGTAAATATTTTGTTTTCTATAGTAACGTCAGATAGAATGCACTGAACTGAAACCCCGTCTTTTTTGGACTGGTTCGCACAGTCTAACCATTCAAGGTAAGCGCTTACTAAGCCAAAGACCACAGCAGGAGCTAAAAAAAAGAACTATATTTGCGTATAGCTTTGAAAAACCTATGAGAGGCCCCAGTCGATCATCCCAAAGATGTAAATAAAACTTTATTCTCCATGTTAACGGTCGTTATAACATGATCAGCGTATGAGTCTAGGTGAACACGAAACTATTAAAAAAGCGAGAACAAAGTACTCTTTAGTTGTGCGGTACTTTCAGCAGCCTGAAGACAGACCGCAAGGTAAGTGAAGTGACAATGTACGTGCCTAGTCTATTTTATGCATTAATAACACGTTTTGTGGTTGTGAAGGAATTCCTTTTTTTATTATTTACAGGCATCTGAGCGTGGGCAGCACACTTGAAGAATGCCCTTCGCCAACAAATCGTAAATCGCAATTCATGCTTCAGCAATGAAACCTCACAACGGAATTCTGCAAGGGTCGATATTGAAAAGAAGAAACTAAACCCAGATATCTCGTCAACAAATTGTCTTCCGCAGTGACTACGCAGTTTAGCTACAGTTTTTTTCATGTTTAGGTACAAAAATTAAGCCGAAGCTACAGGTGACTCAGAACTTTACGCTATCTTAAGGCTTATCTACGCTGGTGGATGTAGTTAGAAAGACAGTCCACGTACGACCTCAGAGGCTTAAGGATGGCGTTCCGAGTATGCCGTACCATATTCAGCTATACAAGACAACAGAGACGGAAGGTTCTGCATGCTTGGTACGTATCCGATGTTGCCTTATTGCTACACAAGATGGCCTTTATAGTTTACAAAACACGTAACTGACCTGGGCGCTGCATTGAAACTTTTGATAGATGCTTAAGATGACGGTTTTTCGTCCTTAAAACACGTTTTCGACAGAACGTTCAAGTGAGATTATGTTGGAGAAAATTGAAAATGTATCGACGTGTTGTATGCATCATGAGAAATAGAGAATGCAGGTGACACCCGCCAGCACTGATGCACAAAACACGTCTGCAGTGCACCTTTAAATGGATTTGATATAAATATAGCACCGATTACCTAGGTTTTCCCTTGTTGCACATTCGTTTGTACTATGATTGGACGTACAGCAGCAGCAGTTGCTCTAATATATATTCCTCGTTTTGTGCGTAATGGTCCTTCAAAGAAGTAATGTTATAGAATAGAGAAGTGGAGACCATTCTGAAATCTAAGTTCGTTAGTGTCATCATCTTTTGCTGCTGCCTCCTAATTGACCAGGCATTCAGAACGAAGGTACGCGGGAACGTATTTCGAGGATCAAGCTGGACAAGTTTGGAAGGAACGACAATTTGGTAAGATAGACTAAGCTCGAACTGGCATAAAGTCACAGTGTTTAGCCTGGCAGTGAGCTGAAACTCCAAGAAGGGCTGGACACAATGAAATTTTAGACTGCATGACACTAGTCTTCTTTCAGGAGCGTCTATGCTGTCGCTGTCCGTCACAGTTTGACGGAGGGAGGTATCCGTCATATGGTATGGGTGAAAGCTAAAGAACTGCAATCAAAAGCGATTTGCCGTCGGAACTTACAGTGACTTGCAGCATTTGAAATATCACATATACTGTGCTCTTTTTTGTTGAGCTCCGAAATCTCCATGATACTTTTTTTTTATGCGAAGCATATTACGAGAGCTCAACCCAGCTCCTCAGGCGCGGCGGTGTCGCCTTCAATGACCTTTGACCCCATGCCATACCACGTGACACCGTGACGTCACGACAGAGGAGAAACGGGGCTCCAACTCGCGGCGTCGCTCGCGGCGTCGCTCAACTCTCGCAAGATGGGCTGGGTGGGAATCGAACCAGGGTCTCCGGAGTGTGAGGCGGAGACGCTACCACTGAGCCACGAGTTTTTTTTTTCTTTATTGCCGACTTCGACGTTCTAAATCATGGTTTACCAAGGGTAGAACGTGTGAGCCACACTTTGGTCAACACGGTACTAAAATCTTTTCAACATCGCTAATTCATCAAATACAGAGATCCATTGCTGTGGATCAGGCAGCGCTTTGAAACCATCTCTCACACACACAACACTCTCAATGAAATTTTCCCGAGTCGGTCGAGCAACAATGTCTCCGTTTTGGAATTGCAGTCTAGTTTTCCACATTGCGTGGAGGCTCAGGACCATAATAAGGTCATACGAGACATCCTCGGTGTTATCAATCGGTAAGAAGCGTATTCCATATGGGTCTAAGGGTAAGTGTTTTTTCAATGTTCTCTGCAGAACATCCCAGTGAAAGATGGCGTCCCAGCAGTCTAGGAATGCATGTTCTATTGTTTCCGGTTTTTTGCATAATAAGCAGTCGGTGGTCCAGGGGATGAATATACCCTTTTCATGAAGCCAGGTCTTAACGGGAAGCGTGTTTGTGTGTAATTTGAAGAAGAAAGATTTAGCTGACGGCCGTATTGGCATTTTTTTTCACTCTCTTTAGGACATCTTGTCCTGGGCCTCCACGGTGTGGAAGACGGTACAAAGGTGCAGGGAACATCGTGTCCACGAGATCTCTGTATAGTTTTTTCCTTGTAACGGTTGACAGGTATAGCTGTGAAAAACGTACATTCAACATCCTATATGACCATGCCACTTCACGCAGGTAACCAGTCACAGCTCCTGGCATGTTGTGAACAGTCGAAACAATGAATCCTGGAATTTGTCTACACAGCCGTACCTGTATCACTGTTCGGAGAAACGGATCGTTTTGATCCCGTAAAAACACAAAACGTGACACGACTTGTCGCAGAAACAAATGAGCTAGACCAAGCCCACCTTTCTTGACAGGGAGGAACAAGTTCTGAGCCATGAGTACGATGCTTCAAAGCGGTACAAAAGCGCCTCTAGTGAATGCGGTGTTGCCTTAGAAACGAGCTGTTTCTAAGGCTCAGGCGTGCGTCGCTTGCTCAGGCGCACATTTTGATGCCGCGCCGCACGCTGCGTTGCTCGACGCTCACCGCGTCCAATGCGGGGCGCGTAGTCGCTGGCGGGTCGACAGGAACGCTGTCGCGTTCCACTCTTGAACGCGAAGCAGAGTAACGCATGAGTTGTTTCTTCGTCTAGCGGAACCAAATATAGCCAAGCAACAGCAGTTCACCAGGCTAAACAGTGGTTCAACAACTAAAATAGAGGCTAGTATGCTTCGCATCCTGGGCTTAACCTTAGCTAAGCCACAGCCATTTTTTTGGTCTGAAATACAATTGACCTTTTTTTGCGATGTCAACGCTAGAATATAGAATTATTTGGAGGTTAAAGTGGTTGAGAGAAGACTGAACTTTTTTATATTCAACCGCTGTGAGGCCGTGTAAGTTTGCCTTAGGGAGTAACATACTTGTTAACAGTTAGTACCTCTGCTCTGTATAGTCAAGAGTAATAACAGCTTGTTTGACAAATGTCCGAACATGCTGCATGCAATGAATTTCCTTATTTGTTTTTAAGTGCTGCACTGAAGTAGCCCTTAAATGTGAGCAGTTAATAATACTCCGCTTAATTCTGTTCAACAGGGAAGATGGTTGTTTGGCATGCATAATATTTATGTACATGCAGGATGACAGAAAGATAGGGACACGGAGCTACTAAAATGTGAAAGCTTATTGCACGTAATTGAAATCATTGCCCGGCATCAAGGACAGAAAAAAGGAAAAGCAGTGCAACCCAGCACAAGCGTGTATCACAGGCTGCCTATGGAAACATCAACTGTACTTCCTTTTTTTTTTTGAAGTGCAGCAGACGAACACCTCACCCAGTCATCACCTCTGCTGCCAGACTTATTGCTTTCAACAATAACAACGGAGTTTATGATTGCAAGAGCTGACCATCCAATTGAGTGTTTTAGAAATAATGACAATCTGCAAGTAATCCCACCCAATACGGATACCGTTTTACCTGAAAACTTTCGAACAGAAGCTTAGTGTTCAAAGTTTTCCTTGAATGGCGCACATAACATTATTATGCTGCTTGCAGACTTCCCATCGTGCACCATTTTAGCACCACATTAATTGCATTCTAAGGAAAAATACGAAGTAGTAGAGTAGGTATTCATCATGGTATTCATACTAAAACCTGTAATTTTTTAACAATGTGTTGAAAACTGCTGTACTTTTGTTTTATTACGTTTACTTTGTAAAGGAGGTCCCATTGCAGTCTTTGACTCCGGGACCTCCTCCTGAATATTAACAACTTGTAATCATTCTAATGATCTCAATAAAAACCGATTCTGATTCTGATTCTGATTACTGACAAAGCCAGAAATGCACAGAATGGGCCCATGTGTAAGAAACGGTTTTCGCATCTTGGTATAGTGGCAACACAGCAATGTTAATCATAAGGAAGGGACGCTCAATTCCTTTAGCATACTGTCGATACACGAAACCTTTATAGTTTACCAGTACCACGTATCATGGCCGGTCGATGAAAACGCACAAGGTTCATCGTCCATCCAACAGCTGTGCACGTGTCATAGGATGCCGTTCGCGTCTTGTGCTTCGCACAGTGACGTGCCATTTTGCCGATAATTTTGTAATTTACAGCTTCCGTACGCGCTCTTCATTCCTACACATAAACATGGGATTTTCCCATTAACACTTTCGTGACTGCGGGAAAATCGGTAGTTTTAGGGTAGTCTGGTAATTATTTTTTTTCCTGCCACAGGAAATAATTCATGTTGAAGTGTATAATAACAAATTGTAGAAGAGGAAATTATCTTTCCAACGGTATTAATTTCAAACAACATTTTTATTAATAATAGTACGAAAATATTAAGCAAAACGAAAAAATGGCAACAAAAATGAGAAAGATCGATAAAAACATCAATGCTGCTTTTCACAAAAAAATATAAAAAAATCGAAATATACATTTTCAATAAAAGGGCCATATGAAATCAGCCTGCAAATATTAGCTCTGTATCTACAAAAGTTCTTCAGGTACACAAGAAAACATTAGACCTAGTGTCGTCTATCGTGCCAACGCGTGCGAAGCAGTTTCTCGATGAAGTCAAACAGAAGTTAGCTGCATGTTTCGCAGATTTGTTTTCTGCGGAACTTTTCTTTCTTCATAGCACAGTTTACACTTTCTATATCTTTCCATTTTTTTGTATTTGATGCTGTTGAACCTAAGGTGCGCTCCGAGAGGGAACAACAGGCGCAACTGGGGGGTCCGCAAAATGTGGCTCATCATATCCGAGCAGCTGGTCGATTAGTTCTAACCTGAAGGCAAACTGGTTGAAGTGCAAACTTCGCGATAATTCTGGGACTTCTGGATGCTGCTGATGATGCTCGTCAAACATCATAAAGCTATTTACTACAGCTATATCGACACAGTGGAAAAACAGTGTCTTCCACCAACGCACGGACTTCATAAGAATGTTGTAGGATCCGATGAGCTGGTCAGATTTATCCACTCCAAGCATGCCCACATTGTATTTCTTGATCAGCACCGGCTTCTTCAAGGACACTTCTGTCCTCATATTCCCAACTTTCTTTCTTCGCTTTGTAAGGACGAGTTTATTCGCTGTCTGCGCGGTAGACATATTCACAACCCGCCTGTCTTTCCATTGCAAGTACAAAACAACCTGCTCCCGCAGCCATCGAACTCTGCCTTCTCTTTTCGCTTTTCGCCTTCTTTTCCCACTGTGTGCCTTTGAGTTCACTTAGAAAGCCACGCCGATCTTTCCACATTATCCCACATGGAAGTGTCTTGCGCTCCAGTAAATGAACAAACAAAGATGTGGAAGTGTAGGAATTGGCCAAAGAAATGATGCAACCCTGATCAAGATAATTTTTGCACAGCCGCGTCACAACATCGAATGCCAAACCTTGCACGCTAGGCTCTTCGCGCTTTCCCGTGTAGACGCTGAACTGAACAGTGTACCCCGTTTCTGAATCTGCCAAAACCCATAATTTGTAACACTTTATCCCTCATGCACTGGCGAATTCCAGACCGACCTTTTGATTTCACCATTTTCTCCCCGACGGAGAGGTTCCGACGCGGTTGAAAAAATAACGTGGAAGAATCGTTCATGTGCTGAAGCAGAGAGGATATGCGGTGAAGCTTGCCATGGGATGCGATGGTCGTCTTCCCTGGATCAGACACCCTCAGGAAGGCAAGCAACGCCTTGAACCATTTCCTTGGCATCACTGTAGGCAGAAGAAGCCCGGAGAATAATCTGCATGTGCTCCAATAACAATGCAACCATGGGACTTGCACGATTCCCATGTATACGAGAAGTCTGATGAACTTGAGCATCTCCTCTTGAGTGACTTCCTTCCGCTATCTATCTCTCGCTGTACGTGGGCTTCTCGAAAATATGCATCCACGCATACTTATTTGTGTTGTTGCATATATCCCTGATGATTTCGGCGGCGAAAAACAACAAGAAATTGACGGCTCTTACGAACCGCCGCGCAGCACTCCGGAGCGCGATTCCAAGGTCCACTCCCGGCGGTCTTCATATACAAAACTCCACTCTCTGCGTGGCCGCCGGCAAATGGTCCTGTCTGAATGACATTGACACCCTGCAGATAGGAACTGCAACCCTTAGAACACGGTGGAAATCCTTACGATGCGGACATGGCCCGAGAAGAAAGCAAAACTCACCGGCGGATACCTGTCGATGTTCCGCGGCAGTTTGCTGCACTGTCGTCGTCCGAACTGAAGTCAGACGAATCGAAGTCGTCTTCCGAGTTTGTGGTGCTGTGAACATCCACAAATTCGAGCCCAGATGCGTCGGAATCCGTCGAAACTCACCGTTTCCATGGAGCGGATGCGCACGACGTAAATGCCATCTCGAAGGCAACGAGCGCTCGTCACCCCGACCATGCAGGCGCTTTAAAAATCCCTACACGGTGGAAAAGAGAAACACAAATCTGAACCTGATAAAATAGTCTCTCTTTAACTTGTTCGATGGCGCTAGCTGTCCTAAGCGCTCGGAGAGGCACCAAAATTCGAACTTGTACCATCGAGAACATACTGTCGACGGGAATAGGTGTGGTCACGAAAGTGTTAAGACAGTGTGTTACCACCACGGCGGAGTGGCTTCGTAGAACAGGCTGAATAGACAACCCTCACAGAGGTGGCGACACTTGTTTACATACTTTTCGGGCAGCTGAGGCTTCGCACGAGTGCCTCCCCAGATGGAGGACGCGTCTCTCAGATGTGTCGACATAAAAGGACGCTGTGTGGTGACAGCAGATCACCAGCGGCGAACTCCACTATGAAGAACTTTGCTCTCGTGCTGACGGTGCTTCTGATTGCTGCTGGTGAGTCGAAAGATATTTCGGACGTTTTGTTTTATTGCAACAACAGCGTTTCACGTACCGTGGGATGCAGCAATTTGCAAACGATGCAAGAGGCTCTTGTCGAAAAATAAGGAAAGCACAGTGCACATGTACTTGGATAGAAAGCATCTTAATATAGTCCTTTTTACGCAGAAATGAACAACATGAACCTCTTGGCAACATAGTTATTGAGTGATCACGAAGTTCATCAGCCTTTTTATCCTAGTTAAAAATGCCCCTGAAAGCTGAAAACGCAAAATTTACTCAAAAGTTCAATAGTATACGCACCGCACCTTGAATTGCGAATGTTTTCAGCTGCTGAGGGTGCTTTACACCAAATAATTTTATTTGCGAATTAGTATTACCTCCTTGCTTTCAGTGCTGCCGCATTAAAATAAGTAGCAAGAAAACGGAATCATCAGCTTAGGACGAGGGTAGGAGTGAGCTCCCAAAGTGCCTTTCATTAAGAAGAGGAAACAATAATGACAATGAATAGGCTTTTGCTGAAGGTTGGCACGAATAAGTCCTTGTTTAAGATAGTAACTCCCGATTCGAAAAGCAATTGGAACACTTAAGATTTCTGAACTGATGCTTATGGTTAAGAGTTTATTTCCCGATTACATTTGTGCCTACAGACTTTCATTTGTTCGGGTACCGACCCCCATTGCTACCAGAAGACGAAGGAGACTTGCGTCGATATCTTTTTGGTGCGTGCGATATCTGACATAAATGCTTGCGCTTGCGCCTCGAATGTGGGTTGACGCTGGATTGGAGAAACATAAAATCTCCAGCAACGTTTTGATTTGTGCATATTATTTGATCATACTATAGGAATGGGTGAAGCATGGGAATTATACATGCCTGACTATTCTGTTTCTCTTAATGCAGGCTCAGAAATTGGCTCTCGTGCATATTGTTATTCTTGCTACATGAACATAATTTGCACATACAATTAAAAAAAGTTGTGCTTATTCTTCACCTGCAGTGGCAGTCGTGAATGGACAGAGATTACCAGGAAACGGGATTCCTCGCCGAGTTCGAGATCGCATTTGTAACGTAAGTAGCGTTCATATGAAAGAATCTATGACCCGGGCTATCTTTATCTGCTAAATTTATAGAGGCAACTATGGTACTTTGGTCGTTTAACCGCAATAGTCAATAATGAATTGCATTTGTATTTGCCTGCAATTCGCCCAAAAATTCAGTGCAGCTTCTTCTATTTCTCTCCGCTATTGAGCTGTATTATAGTTTTAATTGCAAAATACATTTTAGAGCAGTGGAGCGTTTTCCATTGACGGCAGTTTCACTCTATTACCTAACTTTGACTGCACAAATAACTCCTGACAATATATACTGAGCAAACATGTCACTAGATATTGCAATTTGGGCACTGACAATAATCACGAGTGACTGTTTGATGTAACTTAAATAGTTCTCCTCATTCGTAATGGTCTGAAAACAGTACTATGGGAACAGTAGAAGGCAAATAATACTAATATTTATTATGCGGCGAATTTGATATGGCAGCATCAGGTTAAAATAACGTATCAGAACGTTGTTTTAAGCCTAAGAAGTGAAGTTCACAAACCCACCTACTACCTGTCATTACATGCTGATGAAGCGCTGTACTGGAGGCACACGAGGACACTAGCTGCAGATATCACTATAGCAGCTGTTGCATGAGACTCGACGTATTACGTCGATCATACATGTGCTGATGAAGTGTAATTTGAAAGGCAGGGACAAAGAAGTGCGTTCGCAAAATTCCTTGGTGTTTATGGAGTATCGCATCGACGAAGGAAAGGAAATGTCGCTTTACGATGCGATACGGACATGGTGTTCTTAAAAACAGGAAAGAATAAGCTCAGTATAGGGAATATGATACTGACCTTATTCTTGGCTGAAAGCACCATGTCCGCGTCACATCACGAAGTGACCTTTCTTTTGTCGATGCGGTGATCCTGGAGGCACACAATGCATGTATCGGCTCTCCCTTTCTACACATGAACTGCTGCTGGACTGGGCATACAGTACTTGCTTGCTTACCCAGTCAATCAAGAACACTTGTTTCGGAACAAGCCATCGAGAGAGGCACGGTGTACTTCCAAAAACACATAATTTGTTTCGTGCACTTGTGTTATTGACTGCATTCTTTTTTGTGTGGGCGCCATTAAGTTGGAAAGACAGGTCATTTTTCTAACATCACGTTCACGCACCCCACACAGTACAAGGAAGCCATTTGTTTGCATTCTGTCTGACACTGGTCAATGCAGAGGCCAGCTATTATTGTAGGGCACCTCTGTTATCTTTAAGCATTGAATACCGCTAACTGAATGCTTAGATAACTGAGCTTTTGAAATTCAAATTACCAAAGAGTACTGAGTCCTGGACCTCATTCGTTAACACTGTCAAGTAGTGAATTGGCTTTTCTTGAGAAATGGTGCCATTGACCTTCCTGATACTTTCCCTTGTTCCCATGCAGGTACATCTGCCAAGGTATGGTAGTGTTCTGACCATTGTTGCATATAGTTGTATTTTTTACAGTTTGAACCTAATTTTCACCGGTGCTCTAAAACGCGTTAGATTCGAGTTCATCCGGCCATTTCCATTTTTGTGTTTCGTCCTTATTGCTTTGTTTCGATAACTATGATTACGTTCTCTTACATTTTCTCCTTTACATATTTATATGGAACTTCCCGGTTTCTGGCCAATCCTCCACGGTGGGATTGTGCCACTAAGTTCTAGGTTCTACATCTAGAACTTGCATAAACTCGTCCAATCTTTCTTTCTTGTGACATTTATTATTTGCCATAGAACGTTGCAACCTTGTTTAATGCTGTGATAGAGACCCGATGCATTAAATAATTGCAAAGTGGGCACCATTAAGAGAGAGAAAAAAAAACAGAGGTTAGCCAGTGTAAGTACCGGCTGGATATCCTGTGCTGGGAAAAGGGCCGAAGGGGATAAAACGTGCTAGCAGAAAAAAAAATCATACAAAACGCGATGCTACGCGTTACACTTTTCAAAGTGAGCCGCAGAGTTTACAACTTCTTATTGGGGCCCTGAACCACCCCTTGGGCTTGGTGCAATAATATAGTCCGTGGGTAGCATACGCTGCTTCGAACACCTAAGCCAAGCTTTGCTGTCGTACGCGGTTCGTGGGGCTTGCAAGCGGAATGCGAAGTCACCTTTCTCTTAAACGTTCTCTTTTCAACGGAAGCCTGCTCCTCATTCTCTTCTGGACGTTTTATTTCAGATAAAGTGGATTCCCATTCGCGGCTGCTATTGGTAGCTGCGGTATGCCACGTAGCTTAGATACCGTGGCCGCCATGGGGTGTCGCCACGAGTTCACTGGCCAAGGGCACCGCTCACTGAAAACAACCGCGTTTGCCTTACGTTTAGCGCGCCGTAGGCCCCAAAATCAGAAGTCGTAGCGTCTACGTAAACATGCATTTGACTGCACGTTTACGGATGGTTTCGACCTGCTTCTTAATACATTAAGATCGGTTAACTATTTTTCTTTTCTTATAGGGCCGATACTGCCGATATGGTGAACGTTGCATCGTGTCACCATTCCCGTGTAGAAGGCCTCCCTGCCTGCGGAGGTCTCGATGTGAGTAATGAATAAATACAGTAATGCAAAAGCAAGCATTCTCCTTTATGATATTTCCTCATTGTACGTAATGCAGTATATTATCCAATTGAACACTGAAAGAGTACGAACTTTATGTCCCATTTACCCTCCAGCGTCGCTTGTGTATGGTTTACCGGGCCAATAGCGTTCCGGAAGCCGTACGAGAAGCATCTTTCTCGGGAGCTTGTATCTAAATAAATGAGGAGCAGCCACTCAGCAACTTTCAGTAACCGCTCAACTGATATCGGCGATGTTTGTTGCATTTAAAGGTAAAAGTTGAAATATAGGGATTGCAGGAAGCCTACATTTTATTTAGACCACCCATTTCTTATTAAAAATTGTTAACAACTGAAATAACATAAAAAGCTACGCTATCAACTAGTATGTCTTCATGTAGAGTACGTTATTAACAATACTAATCACATTACCAGGCATTCATGGTGTAACTGTTTTAAAGCACCGTCTACTTCACGGTTACTACTCCAGCAGACACTGATAGCTCCAAATTTGACTATGCGTCTGAAATATAAGATACTAGGGCCATATAACGTAAAACTATTCCAATATGTTTTTATTCCAATCTCCTGACGTCAAACTTGCGCAACCACCGACGTCAGCATCGGGCGGTGACCCTCATGGTTGTCTGAACAGACCAATCAAACGCTCTCCTCTTTCATAGGAGGTCCCTTTTGTTTGCTTGAAAAACGAATAACATTGCCTCCACTGAGCGGCTTGTCTTATCTAATTGGCTCACAAGAGGCAATTGCCTCTTGTGAGCAGCAAGAGCCACTGCACTGAAAGTCGATAACTGGATGAAGGGGGTGGTGCCGGCGTCTGCGATTGGTCCGCTTTCCCTTACTTAGCTTGCATTAGCTGGTCGACAATCACGGCAGCATTCAACGGAAGCTTAATAATGACGCTAAAATGGATCCTCCGCAAAGAAGAACTAGCAGAACGAGGTCGTAAACGTGCCGAACGAGCTCTAAAACGTCGCACGGCCACGCAAAAAGCTTTATTATGCGCAAATAAACCCATGCTCTCCGGCAGATGCAAGCACCGAGTACCTGAGCGGTCGGCGGCAGTCATATTTTATTCCTTTTGGAACGGGGCAGCCTGCAGCTATTCAGAAAAAAATTCTCTTTTGTTCGGCATATTAATGCATCTTTAACGTGTTCACGTCACTTTGACGCCGCGAATTTGACGCCGTGAGGTAAATCTTCCGCTTAAGCTCTCGAAGGAAAGAAAAATTGTGTGCACTTCTCAGCTTAGTGGAGGTAGCATGCCTACAAGCTTTTACAAGCTCCATGATGTAATAATACTTAATACTCCGCTAGGCAACGCGCAAAAAAAAACGTTATCCTGCGTGGAAAAATAAGTGTGAATACAGTTTGTGTAATATTTGCATACAATATTACCACTGTCATGCATTGTGTACTTACCAGCTGAAGGTGCAAAATTCAGTCGCAAATTCAATTACAATTGTCTACCAAGATAGGTAGATTGGCGTACAACCCGGGTAAGCCTCCTGACAGTTATATATATACAGCCTCAGTAACTGGCTATACATAGTCACACTGAACAGAAATATAAGCTCAGAATCTCATTGCGCAGGTGCGTTAACTAATGAAAACAATGGCGTGGAATCATGAAAACCTCCTACGCAGATAGAATACGCGCGACGTCACCAACTTCATTTCGTCAAGTGCATTTTACGTTGTAAGATGGCTGCATTGTAACACCGGCTGATGTACTCGTATGTGCACTTTTGCCTTTTATTAGAGGAGTATTAGAGGATTAAAGGAGTTTTATGGTAAGTGCAACGTGCGACAAAATTTTGATGTTTCTGACTTAATTACAAACGTTGGTTATAATTACTGAACCCGCGGTTTTTTCTCTCTTTCCAATTTCGTGCGTGATATAATATTCACCTGATGTCCTCGGTTAACTGAACAAGGGAGCTTCTTTATGTTTGGAAATGGCAAGGGCCAGTTAATAGGTGATGTGTAGGCAAAGTTTAAAGGCTGTGCACTTAATTGGGGCATACGGAATCTAATACTTATGTGAGATCTGGAGCCTTTGCTACGAGTGGTGGCCATGGTCATGGTGGCCATGGTACAAATTTCTGCCAATATTAGAGCAAGTTTCTCACGCGGTGAAAAACGAACTTGTCTGCACTGTTCTTTCTTTTTTTTATTTTTTTTGCCCCGTAAACCGACAAGCCAAGAATGCTTATGTGTGCCGAAATTCTTATATTCATTATGCGGCAGCTGCTCAACGTTGTAAAACAAAAAGCAAGCAAGTAAGAACGGGAAAGGGTCACTGTAATTAGGCACATGCAGGGTGTCCCAATAACTTTAGCCAGACTAAAAGATATGCGAATTCCACGTAGCTGGACAGAACCAAGTTCATGAACCAACCAGAACCATGTTCTGGCTTGGATATATCCAAATTATTGTTTTCATTCCACCTAACTAGATAAGTAGTCTTACTTAATTATTCAACTTCTCAAATAATATAGTTAGATGAAAAGTGTCCAGAAGAAAATTGTAAAGCGACATGAAAAAACCCCGATATAGCTTTCTGTTGTTCAATACGCGCTACATAGAAGTTTTTGCGAGTGCGAAAGAAGCCCGCGAATACACGCAAAGTTCCTCGAGTGGCCAGTCGCGTGGTAATTTTGCGTGCATTTGCGGCCTTCGTTCCCACTCGGAAGAACCCTTTTATCAGCGCGTATTGAGCAACAGAAAGCTGTATCAGGAGTTTCTCATGTTGCTGTACAATTTTCTCACTATCACTTTTTATCCAACATTTGCGAACTTCTAATGAGTACATGGCAAAATGTTCACTGAATCAGCCTTGGTGCACACCCTGTGCCACATATGCAATGGGCAAAGTCTACATGCAGCCGGCAGACTTTATGGCATCTTCTGGTCTCAAGCAAGGGTTAAAAGCTAAGTCACGCAGGACTTTCACATTATGTATCGCGAACGTTCATGTCATAACTACGTAAAATCTTTCATATTATGGATTGATTATGCTGTCGAAGCCTTATTTGTCCTAATTTTAGTTTTCGTTATCTTACAGGTATCTGAAATGAAAGTCCGGGCACCCTCCTGGCAGTGAATTTTGTCATTTTCGGCAGCCATTAATAAAAAAAAAAATCCGAAGAATTAAATTTGTGTAACAGCAACCAAGAGCATCGCTATCTGTTGGCAAATCAAGCCGAACATGATAATTAAACGGCACGGAAGGCACCTGCTTTTTATCGCCGGCTACGCACGGAGCGGTGATCTAGTCTCGTGATACGTGGTCCTTTAGTCTGTCGATTAACCACTCACCGTAAAGTTGGGATAGCCCTTCAGTATTTTGGGGAAAAGAAAACTGGAAAGGAAAAGTTTCTTTGCGACAAATAAATGATTGCCGCTAAACATGGGTCCACTATTAAACTGAAAACCTCATTGGTGTTGAGTGCAACAGAACTTCACTAGTTCGTTAGTTTCAGCGGGTAAAAAATGACCCGATTCTATTCAACAGGAATTCTACCGATAATTTTCCATGCATTCATATGCTAGAACTGAGCTGTAACCAGCACTGACGTAGTAATTAACGTGTTCCATTTATTAAGACTAAACCATACTGTATATCTCGCTTTGTATGTACATACCTAACTTCTTGCAGTGCATTTTGTAGGTAGACTGCCGAATAATTCATCCCCATCTATTTTACTTCGTCAGAACGTTGGTCTTATGTCCTAATTAGGCGAGAAACTTTAAATTTCCCGACACATCGCTGTGAGATAGTACTGCACCTTTATTAAATAGAAACTTTGTGGAACTCATAATTCTCTTTGGACATTGGAAAGCGCAGCAGACAACGACAGCGTGGCAATTTCAGACGCTGGCCAAGAAATTGTTTAAAAAGCTGTATTTAACGGGCAGGCGTGTAACATTGCACACATATTTGCCACATTGTTCGCTCCATGATCACTAAATTTCACATCGGTGGAATTTTAGTTATGCAAGGGCAGCGGTTTAAATTTTGCACCACTCGTAGCAGAGGCTCCAGATCTCGCATAAGTATTGCATTCCGTATGCCCCAATTTAGCGCACAGCTTTTACACTTTGCCCACACACCACCTATTAACTGGCCCTTGCCGTTTCCAAACATAAAGAAGCTTTCTCGTTCAGTTAACCGAGGACATCAGGTGAATCATATATCATGCACGAAATTAAAAAGGGAGAAAAAAACGCGGGTTCAGCAATTATTGCCAACGTTTGTAATTAAGGCAGAAAGGTCAAAATTTTGTCGCACGTTGCACTTACCATAAAACTGCTTTCCACGAACTTCAATCACTTCGGTTTCATTTTACAAAATTGGGTACATTGCTTTTATTCCTTTTTAAGATTAGCTCAGCGGCAATTACGCAGAATAGTCAACAACAATTTCAACTCTGAAACATGCTGAACTCTGTGAAAGTGGTTTACAAACATTAATGTTTAGAGTTTCTGCAAAAATTGTCACCAATTCTGTGTAGGACGTTGTGTCGTCAAAAACGAGAAAGGGCAACCACCAAGTACCTCTCGACTACTGTGAGCTGAGACAAAAATATAGAATGCTGCATCAAGTATCCAGCATACAATGCAATGTTAGATCTTCTTCTGTCTTTTCGTCAATAAATACAGCTTTTGTGACAAGATTCAGGATGACATGATTACTTTTCCCATTTTCATGGAGATGGTGTCTTCAGCGTCTGACCGGGTATTCAAAGAAAGGGTGTTTGACGTTCATAATACACCAGTCGCTAATAAGAACCGGTTTTAAGGGTTATTACACCCGAGGACTTCGGGTTTGAGGAAGATAAACTTGGTGTAGCCTGTAGTTGTCTCGGGACTTAGGGAAGTACAGCTGATAGCAGCCATGTGACACTTTCTAAAGCTTGAATAGCAATTTTTTTGCAAAGGATGCATTTGAAGCAACCGCATTTAACTTCTCACAGGGGTAACACTTGAAAAACACTTTTTTTACAAAGGCTGTATTTGATGAAACCGCATTTCACTTGACAGAGAAATTTCTCATAGGGTTCTGCCTACGTTAGCTAAATTTGACCTCGGTGACAGTTGTAATTGAAGGCAGCGGGTTCAATTTTGCTCCGCTCAGGGAACACACTCATAATGCTCCGGTGCACGTGAATATGTTATTTACTGGAAAAGCTTTAACTAATCAAAATTCTTCGAAGTTTGCCTACTCATTACCCATAATTTACCCCTTGTGTTCGCTTAATATAAGCAAGGTGCATTGTTTAGTTCATCGACGACACCAGAAAAACCAGCGAAGAACCTCGTATGACACACGAAAACAGAAACCGAAAGCAATAAATTTATTAATTATTTCCGCCTATCTTATTTAGGTCAGGAACGTAGAAGTTTCGCCTCGCACTATGACCAAGATTTCATATAGTTTTACTGAGCGTGAAGTTCGTGTCTTGTGCAGACGTTTTGGTATTTTGGGAAATATTACAAATAAGGGCAGTATGACATTCCGGAACGCTTAAGAGGAAGCTTACGCTCGGGCCCAACTCAGACGCGGCCTATTCAAATATATGTAAAACGCAAAAACGTTTTTATGAGATAACGCCTGGACCGATTTCGATGAAATTTGTTGCATTTGAAAGCGAAAGTTAAATTATAGTGACTGTTGGAAGCGGAATTTCGATTTTGGGCTTGAATTTTCTTAAAACGATTTTCGAATATTTGACCGTTTGAAAAAAAAAATAGAAGCACGAAGTTTACAAATTTATAGCTCTGCATCAAGAACTGATATCGCGGTTCTGTAAACGGCATCCATTAGATCATTTCAAGCAGACAAATTCATTATGTCATTTTACATCTTACGTGAATTTGTTACGTTGGTTACAACGGTGTTGCAAAAGTTGTATTTCCCTACGATTAATTTTTTTATATTCATGTGTAACATATCAACTTTGTCCGTTTTCGATGTACTACTGGATGCAATTCACAGAATTGTATTACCATTTTTATTGGTTGAGTTACAGAGTTGTAAACTTGATAGTATCGTTTCTTGAAAATTTTCGATTTTTGCCAATTTTTAATAAAATTTGACGACCTAACTCAAACATTCGAAACCAACAATCACTAGATTTTAAGTTTGTCTTTTAAATGCAACAAACTTCGTCAAATTTCGTGCAGTGGTTGCCGAGAAAAATGAATTCTCCTTTTATACGTATTTAGATAGGAGCACCCGAGCTAAAGCTTCCTCTTAAACAAATATTTTCCTAGAAAAGCCGTAATTAACCTAGACAAATTAAACAGCGATCATTCGTCACTCGTAGCATGCTTCCTATTTTAACAACATACAAACACCGTGCCTCGCATATTTCACCTAGGAGACCGGGGAAAAGCACTACATGATTCGCACATCGCTAGAAATTGGAAGAAGGCGAGTGTTGAATAATTACGTTTCAAACACGAAATTAGCCAACCCACTTGAAGCGTTCGGTGAACATTACCCATAAAGTGGCCTCTATTGCGCCAAACTATGAAATCTCTACTGTTTTTGTTCCCTACAGGAAAGCGAAAACCTTTTCGCGCGTTTCATATAAAAACGAGATTTCGCGAAATTTAATTCACTCTGTAAATCACATATAAACATCGAAATTTGTCTGCGAATTGTCTCCTAACATTCCCCATTATTTTTTCAATATATGAACTTCATGATGCAGTTCGTAGTGATCTAGAGAAAACAAATATTTACAGACAGGCAGAGAGGTCGGTTTGAACTATAGCTTGCTCTGGTCTGCGACTGTGTATCGCCATCATGATCATCATCATTCAACAGACCATTTATTTATTTATTTATATAAAGATGCATTACAAGGCCCTAGAGGCATCGTGTAATGGGGTAGAGTACACTCAAAGACTATAACATACAATAATTAGAATGCGTATGCGAATACATATGCAAAACATAGTGTAAAAAATGCGCTAACATACAGTAATGTAATGTTACAATTCTACAATGGATAAACGGAATGCTTTTGAACGCGAGAAGTCACTGAACCCGTTACTTTTCGTAATGATATAGTTTCTTTCATAAAGTGGCGCATTCTGTCATATAACGTTTTCGAGCACTTGTAGTCGCATTAACAGATTCTCTGTAAAACCAGAATGATTGCACTATACAATGAACATTGCCTTTGCGAAAGTGTTGAGCGCTTTGTCAGGATATTGAGACTAATAAGAAAAAAGCCCCAAGCACTGAACTTGCACATTCTATGCGCTGCGCAGGAAAGAAAAGATACAAGAAATGCCACACGCAGTCAGCGCTTTGTGGATGTTGACTCTTTTGTCTCGTCCTGGTATGCGGTGTACATAGAAGATTATTAATTACAAGTTCGCCCATGCCTGAATGAAAATTCTTGAAATGTGTGTGGCTTGACGCTCTGAAGCCCTGATCTGGTGAGACACGCTGCAATAAGAAACTAGGGGTTAATCTTCACCCTCTAGGCTCTTTAACGTGCACCATAATGAAATTGCAAGAACATTTTCTTTCTTTTTTTCGCATTTTCTCCTTATTGAAGTACCACTGCTACAGCCGGGATGGAACCCACGACTTTGATACCAGTCCTGCCAATCCATAGCCATTAAAGTGCCTCAGTGGGTAAACCCGCACAAGCTTCCACCACAGCCAGGTTAATCCATACACTACTGCAAATGGTAGCATAAGCTTTTACGACAGATTGTATTCTGATCACTGTTCTGGCATAATTACGGGTTGTCAGGAGTCACAATATATATAGGTTTAGAGAACCAACATCATGACCATTAACTCCTTTATTAAATTTTTATTGGAATTTATACATTGATAATAAAATGTTGCCAACGTTCGTCATCGGGCCTTATTGCAACATTAGCTTCTCGGCATAACCGTAATGCGGGTTGATCTGCAACATAAGTTCGGCATCTTCGGACGGTCGCTGTAATTATCCGAATCCGATCGGACCAACCCGGAAGCCCTTTGGGTCCAAAGTAGCAAACATCTTGCGCTAACCCAGCCCCCCGGCTGGTTTTCATTGCAGGCAGAGAGAAGGAAATGAAAGCTCAGAGCAATTTCCGCTAACAGCCTGTGCCAGTGCTGCCACCGCTACCGATTGTGTTCGGGTGCCCAATATGGCGACGATGTTGATGTACGCGGTTGATAATCGTCGTCACTGTGAGCTCAGAAAGAGTCTGATTTCGCCAGCCGAACCAAAACGAGAGCTTCGCTCTCGCGTTTGCCAGACCCAAAAGTCGCAAGAGAGAGATCTGATAACTTTTCTATATATGGTTGTTTCCCTCTCAAAATCTGCCTTTGTCTAATTTCGATGGAGGACGACTATGCACTTTGATCCCGTTTAACCGACGTCTAAACTTCTGTCGAAGCGGGATCATAGCGGCCCATACAGAGTTTGTAATGGCGAAGCGGTAGATTTTTGTCGTCAGTGGTTGGTGCGTGTCACTGGGGTGCAGGTAACATAAGGCTTGCCCCTTTGTGGTTCAGCTTTGGCGCTCTAGCTATTTTGCCTCTATCGCGCTGCTCTATCGGCTATCGCGCCTGCTGCCGAGACCTCCGCAATTAGAACGGAATGAAAGCGACTTCGACCTAAAAGTTCTAAACGAAGGCGAAATTTTATTCGTGAAGCGATATTTCAAAGAAAACAAGAAAGAACAAGCCTATCGAACACGCAAGTCGAACCGAGGACCTCACAGGCATAAGCGAAATATTTCTTCTCGGCGCCGCGAAGCGCAAAACGCGAACCGAGAGCGAGCCTATTACGGAGTAGTTATCTGCTGTCGCATTTTGCAGCTCGGCTAGAGAGAAACGCAGCAAAGCGCATCCTCCTCTGTTGTACCTAGGCAAAGGGAGATTTCAGAAGCAAAGGTCTCCAGATTGCTCTCTCGCAACTCACGCACGCGAGCAACGGCTGAGCAAGCGCGAGAAAGACGCTCTCGTGCGAAATCACGGCTATGAGTGGGGACACGTGAACAGTAACCGAGAATATTTCTCTGCTGCTCCGGTCAACGTCTATCGGCTCTTGCATCTAAAGTCTAGCGATTGGAACAGACCATCCGAATGTAGCCAGAGCACCCCCCCTCCCCTCCCTGCCACCCTTTTCGACCAGCCGAAGTTCTTTATTTTCGGAACGCTTTAGAGCGCTCTGAAAGGACCATCCGAAAATGCCATTAGTTGCGGGCTATTTCTGTTAACTTACATGCGCTTGCTTGGTCGCTGTGAAAGTCAAAGTTTTCTTGCGGAAGCGCTGGCTCCAGGCTGATGCTTCCTTTCTTCGCCCACTCTTGATCATGCTCCTTCGAGATTACGTTAGCGGATGCCGAGCCAGCGGATGCGTCGCTCAAGCTTCCGGTTCGCATATGCAAAAGTATCTCGCTCTTTGCCGCGTAGTGGTATTCTGTTGGTGTAGCAAAGGTCAGTATGAAGAAGTCAACCCTAATACTGGCTACAGTTCTGCTATTTAAATGTAAGTCATGCGTAGTATTCAACCTGTGGAAAACACCTCACAGCTCGTTGTAGTGCACAGGGCTCCCTGGCAGGATGTGTTCGAAAGAATTCTTCAGGTTATTAAGTCAATATTGCTGGCACGATTCGAATCCTGACCGCAATTGTTTGTTAGCTTATGAGAATTAAAGCGCTAACAAAGGAGTCTGTTTGCAAGTATCAATACAGCGTTATAGTTCATTGTGCTACCATTAGCGTTGACTTGGCCATCTGAGAACTATATTTCTACACGCTGCATGGGGGGAGGCAAAAACGTCAGCTAAATACTGCTACATGTGAGAATTGTGTTCGTGCTTTATTGCACTGATATATGTACTGGGGGGCGCGTGTATTGTGAGACACTGGGTTATTTGATGACATTGAGAGACTTCCGAAGTAGGAGAGGGCATAGCGAGGAGAGGGCAGGTAGGAAAAGCGATCCTATGTGTCCTCGTCTTGCTGCGATGTCTCCCGCATCAGAAGCCGTACGAGGGTTCTGCTGACCTAGATTGTTGCAGGCAGATTTTTTTTCGAGTTAAGGGTATGCTGTGTTATCGTGCTTCGGTATTTGATGTCGCTGAACTCATAAGTAGCAATTCTAAGATATCGCACTTTTTTGAGTCAGCGGATCATATCCGTAAAGAGAATGCAGTCAGCCGTTCGTGGTAGCCCAGTGGTTATGGCACAGCGCTGCACAACTCGAAGTCGCGGCGCCTCCGATCGGGACAGCAGACCACATGTGAGTGCTTCTGCTCCCAACCATGACTGTTCTTAGCAAGTCGAACCCCTGAATTTAATAAATGGAGTCGTTTTGTCAAACCTCTACTTTGGCTAACTTATACAGTAAGTGTGGCCATGGCGAGCGTACACCGATTGTTGGAGACAACAGCCAACTTATAGTACCCCATATCGAACTGCACAAAGAACAAATATAGAAATGCGTTTTTTACAGTGTTCCTGGTCAAGGCTCAGGGGCTTTCTGGGCCGTTCGGATATCGGGGAGCAAGCGAATTTCCTGAAAGGCCACCGCCAGGAGACTTTCCGGGCTACGAATTTGCGGGACCGGGCAGCTCCTCCTACGCCGGAAGTAGGCGGTGTGGAGTGCGTATGCATTATGCTGCATGTATACGTGCTAGAAATGCTTATTCACTTGCGCAATCAGTTTCCTAGAATGCTCCATGTGGTCGAAAAGCTGAGGAAAAGCTGCGGAACACAGGTCATTCAAACTACAACACCCTTCCCGCTTGTTCGCTATAAATTGTGCTGCACGGTACAGAAGAAAGAGTCACAAGAGAGGTTGAAAACAAATTATCAGATGCTTAGCAAATAATATCATTTGTTATTAATTTCTGTTCCGTGCAACACCCCAAGATGACCCTGCTTGTTCACATGGGTCGCTTTTATCCAACTCGTGGTCAGAGACATGGCAGGCAAGTAAGCGACATGAATTTATCTTTTCAACAATCTACCGAAGAGATACTTCATCAGCTATTTCTGACCGCGCTCCCTTCACCATATTCCAATTTCCTCTCCTCCTTTCACCACACTATAGACATTGGTCAATACCTGGGCTCGTAACTTAATTACATTACAGCGTTCAATAATTCAAGAGGTATAGGGCTTTTGGCAAAGACCAGTGGTACCAGCGTAATTGTTCGGGGAAAAAGTAAGAATGATTATGAGGTAGAAGCACATTGGTGCTGTTAATATTTATCAGAACTGAAACATTTATCACTGTTTCGTCCACAGAGGAACTTTTGTCCCCCAGGACAACGCTGCGTACAGGTCTCAGTGCAATGCATCAGAGACCCCTGTGCACCAGCCATGTTTGAATGTGAGTGGCTACATTTTCTTAAAAAGATGCGCTGAAGTTAACTTAGTGAACCATATGCATCAAGGTGAATATCTTGGAAAATATCGACAAAGATTCCACAGCTGCTTCGTTTCTCCACAAGCAGTAGAAAATTACCTATCAAGAAAGGGGTCAGGCAAAGAGACACAATATCTCCAGTGCTATTCACTGCATGCTTAGAAGAAGTGAAGGAGCGTGCTGGTCTGGGCTGGTCGGCACATCATCAGGACCGGAACAAACAGCACTTGGACGGGACGAAGTGAAGAAATCAGCGCCCTGTCTATCGTACTCACTTCGACCCGCCCAAGCGCTGTTTGTTCCCATTCTTAGAAGAATTGTTCAAACTAGCAGATCGAGAAGACTTAGGAGCGAGAATCAACGGTAAACAGCTCCACAACCTTCGGTTTACACATGACATTGCCCTGCTCAGCACTACTGGGGATGAATTGGAACGAGTGATTGAGGACCTTTACCGAGAAAGTGTAAGAGTAGGGTTGAAGATTAATATGCAGAAGACAAAGATAATATTAAATAGTCTGGAAAGGAACAAGAATTCATGATAGCCACTTAGCCTTTAGAGTTTGTCCAGGAGTATGTTTATCTAGATCAGTTACTCACAGGGGACCCTGATCATGCGAAGAAAATTTACAGAAAAATAAAAATGAGCTAGAGTGCATAAGGCAGGCATTATCGAATAAGTTTACCGCTATCGTTGAAAAGTCTACAATTGTTGCATTCTACCGGAGCTAACATATGGGACAGAAACTTGGAGGTTCGCAGAAAAACTCGAGAATAAGTTAAGGACCGCGCAAAGAGGGATAGAAGGAAAAAGAACGTTAGGCGTAACTTTAAGAGACAAGAATGGAGTGGTGTGGCTCAGAAATCAAAGGGGGGTAGCCGATATTTTAGTTGGGATTATGAGAAAAAAATTGGGCGAGGCAAGACATGCAATGCCTAGGGCAGATAGCCGGTGGAGCATTACAGCTACAAAGTGGGTAACTGCTGGATGCACCAGCAAAAGCGTAACACGGAAACGTGATCGGAATACCCTGCAACTAAGCAACATTGCTCAACAATAAAATGAGCGATTTTCTCTAAACATGTCGTACGATGCCAAGCACTGAAACCAAGAACAGGCTACTTTGATATTAAGGGAAAAATATTAGTTTTATTTCCTATCCAATACATGCGATTGTTATTTACTCCGTAGAGGATAATTACGGAGCACTAGGAAACATTTCCATGAACATGCATCCTCCTCGCTGTTTATGATTCAGATGTTATATTTCGGCGGTTTGCTAATATACGTTGCAGCACACGTATACATGTAGCTGTTTCCATGTTTCTCAATGGGACATAAGCTTATGGTTAAATGTTATGGTGATTTCGAATCCTTAGCTTATGATAAATTTCGGGAAACAGCCTGTGCAGACGTGAAGTGTGAGAAAATTGTGAAGACAATTTCAGAAACCAATCATTCTTGAGATTGTAGTTGTGGCACCTGCTTACCAGAGCAGCCCAATTTTATTACTTAGAATGACATTATAATTGCGCTACATAGCCAGTCCATAATCATAGCTGTTTTCCTGAATAATTCACGCCGGTGCCGAAGTAAATTTATTCCTGTGAATATCGCATACTTCGTTATTCTTGAAAATAAAGCGCGTTGTTCTGAATGACTGAGTTGGGTATATTTGCTGACTCGAGTGGTGTTTTGTGCCTTTTCAGGTGTCCGCGTGCCGGCTGGAAGCAGTGTCGAATACTTTTGAAAGATTGCCAGGAACTGATATTGCTCGGACACAAACGGATATGTGCATCATTGACTGCAAAACACATGGTTACGGAAATTGAATGGAACCTAAGTGTCTTTTTTTAATTACGCATTCACGTAGACACATACTCACTGGCGAACACACAAGGCCCTTAAGCGCACGTCCTAGAATGTGGATTAAAGGCAGCTAAGATGACTTACGTATATTCAGTTACTAGCGATGATACTAGCTTACCATTAAAGCTCGCGCACGGACTCTTGGCTCCGGGGCCCACAGCACCGGAATATATTTATTGGTATCTACTCAGTTTTGACAAAATATCAACATTCATACAAATTATTTTATCGACGTGATCATACCAAGTTCAAGGCAAATAGAGACCAAAAGACACCAAGTAAAGTTCTTATAGCTTCATACGGCTTTAGGAGCACAATAAACATGCTGTTATTTTTTTGCATAATATGGCTAAAAAAACTAAATCATAATTGTGCTCAGCATAAAGCTGGAAGTCCTTTCTCAGCTAAACATAAACTTGCGCTAATTTACCCGGGATTACGTAGAAATTATTACGTGTTATCCAATAGATCATGACACAAAGGTGGTCAAATACATTTTAGCAGTTGTTCGAATATTACTGTCTGCTGTGGCAGTACGTTTGTGGGTCAGTGAGGGAGTTGTTGCCATAGACATATCATGTAGCATCAGTTCTCATTTGCCTTAATATTTTTCAGCAATTTGTACAAATGATGGCTTTAATTCTACCTTCAAATAAACTAAAATAGCACGTGAAAGGACAGTACAACAAACATAGTAATGAATTAGTGGATGTCTTTATATCATGAAGAGAGCTGAGTCAAAACTACTAACCCAAGCATGAGTTTCGGCCATCCTTAAGGTCATGAAAGGAGCTGACCAACGCATGAGTCAACATTTTGTTAGTTTACGAGAAAAAGTCTGACCAAATATGACTTGTATCGTACAGTACCGTATCGTACAGTATGGGATCGTACCGTACCGTACCGTACCGAACCTTACTGTACCGAACCGTACCGTACCGTACCGAGCCGTACCATAGCACATCTCTTACTTATTTACGTTTCCTGAGTGTAGAGTGCGCGTTTCCTCCAGACGGCAAAAAAAAAGCATTTTTCACATGTTGCATAAAGAAAAGTTGCGTCCGTGTTATGCCGCGAAACTGCTCTTGAATTCCTGCTGTCTTCTTTCTTTTGTTTCGCTTCTGTATCTCTGCAGCTGAAATTCGAGCGGCATTACCGAACATATATAAAGAAGCCAAGTTTCTATCTGAACACTTAACGAAAAACGCACATATCATCATTCTAAGTGGTCGTGTTGGATGTTGCACTGTTCTGGTAAACTTGCAGTGCTGTTTTATTTTTTCGCATAACGCTAAAGGGTTATAAAAAAAGAAAAACCACATAAAATGACACATTATTTACGGCAAATCGAATATAACGATCAAACTATTGCCTTTTGCACAGAGTTTCCCTTGCAGAATAACCACGAAACTTGCATTCCTAGGTTCCCCTTAAACGAACGATGCCTTGACAGAATGATACGTCTCCTAGGTGAGTTCGTATCCACCGCCGTTAGCCGCGCAGAGCATCGCTAGTTGGCACAGCGCCCGACGAGATGGCGCCAGCCGCTCACGTCGTCCACGATCGACATACACGTGAGGAGTAGAAAAAAAAATGCGAGAAGCAAGGCGGTGCCCTCCCTTTGTCCCCTTCGCAGCAAGTGCTGAAATGCGACGCGGAAGCGATAGCGGACAGTCCGGTTAATAGAAGACGGCGCCGACAAAGCGCAATGCTGTATCGCTTGAGACGAAGCTGCAAATTGTGCAAGGCTCAAAGAAGTACCAGTTCGCGCAGGTG
Organism: Dermacentor albipictus; assembly: GCF_038994185.2. Taxonomy (NCBI): domain Eukaryota; kingdom Metazoa; phylum Arthropoda; class Arachnida; order Ixodida; family Ixodidae; genus Dermacentor; species Dermacentor albipictus. Next base: position 99,074,556 of record NC_091825.1, on the reverse strand, counting down.
TGCCGCGATCATGACGGCTGCAACCAGGGGCCACGCCGATCAAAACAGAAAGCGGGTTTTGTACGCTTTTTTGACAATGGGCCAATGGGCCAACAATGTGACAATGGGCCAGTGCCGTCAGCGCTTTCGCTGAAGGAGAGGCAGTATGGGAACGCTGGCATGATGAGCGGCAATGGAGCCAGCTATAGAAGAACACGACGATGAACGTACGGGAAGTTGCACGAGCGCGTTCGCGCGATTATTCCAAGGGAAGCCAATCACCGCTTACGCTCAACCCAGCAACGGGCGCTTAGGAGCAGCGCTTTGATTGGGCGCACCAAAACGTATTAAAGGAACGATTAAAATTACCTTCACTTTTAAACCCCCTCAACAACACCGCCATAAGTGATAGACTGAACTAATCACCATCGCCCCTGATGTAAATACACGTTTTCATTGGCTGTAATTTCAATTCTTTACATGTGGCTTGACCGTTGTGGTGAGATAATGAACTGAATTATTCTATTAGGTTTACCAACTAAACCCGGATTTTTAAAGCGAAGCTTTTTTCCCCTTTTCCTTCGACTTTCCCACTGCTGCTGCGGCTGCTGTCTGACACAACCCATCGGGGGTGGTTCAGAGCATGTGCATACATGACAGGAGAGTGGCAGAGAGGAAAGGCGATGCGAGAAACTTGTTTGGACCTTTGCACCACGTCGAATGTGCACAATACCTTCTCCAGCTTTCTAAGCATCGCCGCATTCGCCTCTTGACAGCTCTAATTATCCATGACCCCCTGCAAAAACACTGCAGAAATTGCAGCGCTTACCTTTCTACAAACGTGCAAGTCCTGAGGGCAGCTAAACAGTACGGTAGATAGGAGGGGGGATAAGAGGCAGAGAATGGGTAGAACCGACGCAGTCTTGAAACGAGTCTATAACAGCCTTACTACTCTTTGCTGTCAGTTCCCATACAAGGGGTGGGGGTGATAGGGAAAAGGCGACGTGAGGAGGCAAGGGAACGGTACTACTATAGACACGACAGTGCTTGCGGGCAAGCGGAATAAATTTAAGTTAAGGCACGGTACAGTACGTTTGTGCTATTTGAGAAAGATAAACACTATGCAAATTCGTCAAGCGGACAATTTGCGCAGGGCGTGCAGAAGCACAGCCGCATTAAAGCAGACCATTGGGTCTAGGCGACACTACGGAAGCGCTCACACGTCACATCAACACTTCTGCGCCTGCCTGGGTAGTTTCGGGGCAATGACGTTGCTGGAGGTTCACGGGTTTGATCCCGGACGCAGCAACCGCATTTGACGGGGCGAAATAAAATACGTTCGTGTACTTAGATTTAGCGACACGTTAAAGAAAACCAGGATGTCAAAATTAATCCGGAGTCCGCCACTACAGCATGCCTCATAACCCAATTGTGGTTTTGGCACGTACAGCCCCATAATCCAATACAAGTTTAATACTTCTGCCACCACGCGATGTACCATGTAAGGCAATGAGAATGCTCAGGCCCCCCCTCTGAGGTTAAGAAATGTGGTGCACAACAACGTCTTAAGCAAAATCACTTTCCTCTGTGTGCTTTGTGTACTATGCAGACAAACAGCAGTGGTGTACGCACGGTAACGTTTGACACCAACTCACCCCTCTCGTGATGAACTAAACGCTGAAGAAATTAAACATTCGCTGTCAACTTCACGGGTAATTATCGTCAATCAAAGCAAACAGTTCAGAAAGCTCCATTTACATCTATTTCCACAGTGCATGGCATCCATATATGTTTTTCACGCAGCACTTCATCAAGAACTCAAGGACGAGAAGAATGTATTTGTCACAACTGTCACGCCTGTAAGAAAGACGAGCGACTTCATAGTCCAAAGCACGGCCTGTGCTGAAGCGTACGCAGGATGCGGATATTTTACAAACAAGACAGAAAAAAATTCCTGCCAAATATTTTCCTTTGCCTAGGACATTTCGAGTGGGTCCTCGCCAGTCTAACCCTTTTGCGTATACTTGTCGCTAAATTCCCACATATATATATTCAACTTATTAACTGCTTCCCTTTCTCCTGTCCTTATTTCTTCCGCATTCATGGCCAATCTGGCGCACACTACCATAACATCTACCCCGCATCCTTTGGCGGCTCTACATGCAGTGCATCCAATACAAACATAAAATTTCCATAACCAAAAGCAACACATGGCGCGTTACCACCGATGACGTCTTTGTTAAGCTGCCGCTTGTAAGATAAATTTCATCTCTCTCGCTGTTGACCCCAAACTATGTATTGTCACGTAATAGTGACGGTGAATAATACAGAGACAAATTTGTGATGACGAAACTAACTTTGCTTAGGCGAACTTGTGCCCACAAAAGGAAGTTACACTCAAGGCACAGCGATAGCGGCGAACATGGTCGGCGATCGTGGAAATCTGATCTGCCGGTCAAGCGCATCGGCTTTTATACATGAGCCATCGAAGGTTCCAGAGTAATCGCTGGTGCCTGCGTGTCTTCTAGAAAGGTCTGCATAATTCGCGTCGCACATGGAATCAGATTACACAAGCTTCGGTGACAAGATACAGCAGAAAGAACCATCGATAACGTTCCAGAAACTTCCGATACATGCGGTCGCGTCCAGCGCTGAGAGATGACATTTGTTAAACGGTTAAAAGTGGTCACCCAAAAAAGACAAACAAGTACACGTGTCAGTATTATAGTGCATTTTACGACACCGTGTAGAAACAAAGCAACGAAGGAGCAGTGCGAATGGGCTGTATTGAGTTGCATTTACAAATCTATAGTTGGCCACAATCATTACATCTGTTGGCCCCTGATTGCAGCGATTTAAACTACGGCACGGCAAGATATTTGCGCCCGTTCCTCTGGCTGGAATACCCGGGCACCACGCAGTTTGCAACCTTCGCGTCTCGCAATTCCAAGGCGGAAAGTAACCTTCCTGGAGATGGCAGTGCGCATTTTCTTACACGTGCCCCCAAGCCAGTGAAGGTGTTCGACCGAATGCCGGATGCGTCAGTCGAACGTCCGGTAGCCAATATAAGAAGGCCTTGCCTCGTGTATAGCCACCATTTGCTCTGCGTAAAGCTGCAGCGATGAAGAACTCTGCCATCGTGTTCACCGTAATGTTGCTGTCAGCTGGTAAGTACTCCTTCGTTGCCAGAAATGGACAGTTACTTCGGTGAAATAGAGTGTGGGCGCTTTTTCGCCATCATTGGCCCTTCCGCCATAAAACGCCCGTATATCGCTGATGTATCATCGTCATAGAGTGTTCTAACGCGGCCCCTCTGTCTTAACTTATTCTTTGATATGTAAATTTGAAGCAATTTATGTCAATTTCAAGCTTAGGAGGATTGGACGATCGGGCTTCTGAATGCGTTATGGTGACCGCGAAATCGGGTACATGAGCTTGTTCTGCTTTCACATAGTCTACCAGCAGTAATATTTTTCTATATTATTTGACCCTGTAGTAAGCATGTCAGCGCAAGCTAGTTTTCCTGCCGTTGCTGTGTTGAGTCTTGCTTAACTCTGACACTGTACTTAGCTATGGTTTGTTTCTTTTTCACACTGTTTGAGTTGTTTCAGGACTGTTTCATGCATTCTTTAAAAGTGTTTATATATATACATATGAAGCGCGTATTAGGCATCACAAAAAACGAACATTATTTATTTTATGCCTGAAACTCAAAGTAATGCTAGTTCTGGCAGTGCCAGAACTCGCTGTGCCAGTCTGGCACATCGACTTCTATATTGACGTGAGTTAATAATTAATTTCGCAGACGTAACTGCAAGGCATCGCCACCAGATTTGCGATGGCTTTGCGGGTAACGTTTTAATATGCGGACGGCATGGCGACGGCAAACAATATTACCCTTGTTTTGTCCAGCTACGCGGCATTTGCATATTTTGAAAGTTTGGCTAAAGTTAGCTGGGACACCTTGTATATAATGAAGCATTGCTTCGTTATGTCAGTAGTTCTTTGAACTGATTCATGGGCCTCGAGAAATATTTAGTCGGCTGCAACGTTGCTTTCTTCAGAAAATTGAACTTATTTTTTTTCTAGCACCGCGCTGCACACAGGTGAAAGGGCAAATTTTGTTCTAATCTGTGCATATATGAACTTATCGCAGTGCTGCTCGTGGAAGCTCAGCTCTTCCCGGGTGGTGGAGGATTTGGGCGACCCCGTGGAGGCCGTCGATGCGGCGTGAGTTCATTGTATACCGTACCATAGTGAATTTAACGAAGTAGCTCAAGAGGAGAAACTGCCTAATTTAATGGATAAAGGAGTTTCTGATGTTTGTAGAATTAATTTCACTGCACGGGTGACACCGTCAAGCATATTGGCTCGATTTGTTGGCCGAAATGCCTTGCGTAATCGGCTAGCATCCTACTACGTTGTTTGAGTACATAATAAGCTAAATTGATGGTTGGACGAGCACGTTGCTGGTTTAAAGCGGGAAACACTCGCACGATGCAGCGTCTATTACGGCGTGCGATGCATGCGAAATGAGGTTGCTCCAAGTGTATACTGGCAGCATTGGACGTACTTCGAATTGGCACGGAATAGTAGCATGCAACTTCTGCACTTCATAATCTGTAATCAGTTCTTACAACGAATGCGCTTTCTCGTAATAGATGCTGTTTGTCGGTGTTCGACACCCAGATATTTTAGTTCGAAATTATGATACTAAAAGCCTCACTGAGACTTAATATGATGTAGATGGAGGACGGGCTTGGAATTGCGAACCCAATGCGAGTTGTCAACGCAGAAAATGCGCGCGAGGAAAAATGGCCAGAGTATAAACAAAACGACATCTTTCAACTGACTGTATTGGCACACACGCGTGCGCGTGTCTCTACTACTCTCTCATGCTCGCTCGCATGCATGCGCCCAGACACTACACGTTTAAAGCTTTAGATGAATAAATATCGCAGTTTCGCCATAAGGGTGAAGCACTGTATGCAATAGCCACATATTAGAATATTAAACGATGTGTAAGGCTCGTATAGCTGTAGCGTGTGTCTCTGTGTGTTTTTTCACCTTGACTTGGTCAGTGGCCGCAATTTCTTCATCAGCTGTAGTGGCAATGTGACGAAGTAAGCGTAAGCTCACTATGTAAAAAGACGTGGTGCCGCGTGTCTGGACACATGAACAGAGGAAACTCGATGACCTACGAGCAGCATCGACTAGAACTACAGGATCTTGTGTACATCGTGTCACCCTCGCGTTCCGGTACTGCGGCATGCTCACGGCGGGCGCAATGTATGCGTCCGCTTCGCGCTCTTGAACTGTGGGACGTTGTCGACGTTTCTCACTTAACCTCGGCCTCCTTTGGCCTCCTGTTCCCGCTGCGCCACGCCTGGGCGCCTGCGGCATCGAGTTGCAGCATGTGACACGCATGCAGCTGCACATTGTTCCTGCATCCCAACTAGGAGTGGTCTTTGTGCGTATGCGGGCCCGCCTTCCTTCATTGCGATTAGCGTTTCGCGGGAGCTTCGCGGCTGCCGTTCTGGCAACACGCCGGGGTTAGGTAGATAGATAAATGAAATTTGTTAAAATAATAATAAGAAGAATCGCTAATGGTTGGGGCCCCTAGTCCAGGGTTCCGCTGGCTCTTGCCATCTTCGCAGCTCAATGTATCAGCTTGAGCTGTTCGTCGAGGGCCTAGCTGAACAGGAATGCCTCCCATTGCTCCCTCGTAGTGTTCGTGTCGGGTTGTTCTATGTTGTGTAGTGGGCACTCCCATGTAGTGTGGTATAGGGTTGGTACGTGCTGCTCTGGTACGCGCTGCTCCACTGCGGAAACGATGCATCAGCCGGTGTAAATATAGCCCCCGTACCTTGGCTATTACACGTGTGGGAGAACGGTGGCACAAGCCGACAGGGCCCGCATGCCCTGCATAGGCTCTTTTATAATTCATTCAACTAACCAAAGGTGTCTGAATGAATGGTGGGGTTTTACGTGCCAGAACTCCTAATTGGTTATGAGGCACGCCGTAGTGTGCGGACTTTTTTGCATTTCGCCCCCATCGAAATGCGGCCGACGCGGCCTAGTTTTTGATACCGCGACCTCGTGCTTTGCAGTGCAACACTAGGGCTGCTAAGCCATCGCGGCGCCTGATCAAAGCTGTCTAACTCGATATCTTAGAATACAACTTCTTTTGTGGACCTGTCTCTACGATAGGGACACGAAAATTCCTAGACATCTTTCGCCACCTGGCTTTAAAATTGTGACGCAAAGGGAAATCATACAGTTAATGGGAGTAAGGTTCTTCAGAAAAAAAAAATCTATAACTGAAGGAATCAGCATTTTGATGTGCAGTTACTGACGATGGCGAAAAATCGAGCTGAATGTTTATAAACCCAGCAAACAAGCTGTTGCGCGAGAGTCCCTCTGTTTCAATTATGGCGTAGCACAATTTCATTATGTTTATTGATCAAAGAAGTCGTTCTTAGCTACTTTACTACCACTTTCCCGTATAGAGTATATTTCGATCCTCTTTCGTGCGCCGATCCCGGAGACAGTGCACAGCTCGCCAATAATATCATAATTTTCATGCGCTGTCAGCTTTTTGTTTTGTGACATTTGTTTTTTGGGCTGCCATTTTTAAAATTGTGAGGAATAATTTCGTCAAGATTGTAACACCTGGCATGCGTAATTTGAGTAGTAGAATGGTGGGCAGTATAACCCGCATACACGGCATGCCATATATTATGACATGGCATATAACACCATCATCATAATCATCATCAGCCTAATTTTATGTCCAGCGCAGGACGGAGGTCTCTCCTAGCGATCTCCAATTACCCCTGTACTGCGATAGCTTGTACCGCATACATATACCTAAATATAAGCGGAGCCTCACGGCTACGCTGACGGCGATGACGAAGGCAAAAATTCGCTTCAATTGCCCATGTAATTTTTAGCGCAGTAAAAATTTTGTGTTTTGTATTAAACGTGCAGGAATGAAGGAGAATTGTTTTGTGTTGGAAAGACAGTTCATTTATCGTCCGTTCTTGCCTTGTGACTTCCGTGGCGTAGTTATGAAAATGTTAAAATAGTTAAGTGCAGGGAAATAATAGTTATCATGTTCTCTGCTCATTTTCAATTTCGTTTTATGTCTGGTACGATTGCTCACTTTCCCAAAGCGTCTTTTCTCATTTTTCGCGTGTGGCTCGGGAAGGTAACACTGCCTGTTGATTCACGAGTTCTTCCTTCCTTCATGGTTGTTTCTGGGCCCGGTTAACAAATGAGTGGTTAATGGTATATTATTTCTTGCATATCATGTGGTTGCATGTTCTTAGTGAGCAGGAAGTAGCACTTCGTTTCTTCTATTGCAGAGGCAAATCTGCCGCTTTGGACAACGCTGTGTTTACGAACAAGTAGTGTGCATCAGAGCTCCCTGCCCACCGATTCCTCAATGTGAGTGCAGAAGGAACATCCTCAAGATTGATGCATGCCGCACACAATTTTGTAATCTGCCTGAACTTAATACAGAGTTAGCTTAAAACCCATGACTTGAAAGGGCAAGTCATATGTAAAAGCCGCAGAGCTGAGAAATGTGTGGCGAGGTGAACTATTGTTACAAACAATTAGGCGATGAGAAAATAACAGCAAATATTCCTTTTGTGAAAAGCTTTTAGTTCTGACGTGATGTAATTATCGAAACGAAAGAAGTTCTAACGAAGATGCGTTGTTGCAGGTACCGCATCTGTAACACGCAAGCTTCGTTAGCGCACGGTAATAATTCCTTAATGCTACAATTAAACTGTAATTGGGCGCTCGTATGAGAAAGAAGAATGTTAAGAAAAGTTTGTTCCTAAAATATGCAAAGAAAGATTCAGCCCTGGTGGCTTCAAAGAAAATGTCAAGATAGCAAGAAAGCTGAGTGGAGAATAAAATGAGGAACATAATTAGGTGCGAGAAAGACAGAGACCTCTAAAAAATCTCGGTTGGAGAGAAGTATGCGACGGATTCGAAGTCCAATTACGTGTAGCCACTACCGTATATTAAAGAGAATGCGTAAGACTCTGCATTTCTGTTCGAAGCATATTACGAATTAATTAATTGTAGAGGTGGGCGAATATGTATTTTTTAAATACGAATCGAATATTGGGAGTAAGTATTCAGTATGAAATTGAATATTAAATTGCCCAACGCCAATGCAAATGGAAAAAAGACAGCTATCAAGGACAGATAATCAGCTTTAAACCCATCAAAAATTATAAGTAAAGAAATAAATCAAAAGACAACGTGAGGAATAGCCTATCAAATTCTTTCGAGTCTGGTTCCAAACAAACTTCCCGGAAAGAATGGCTGCTGTTGATAGCTTCACGAATGCGCTAAACGAAACGTTACCGATAAAAGACCAGAAGCTGCGAAAACAAAATGAGCCGTTGTAAGGAATATATTACGAGGGTGTAGAGCAAGAAATAAAACTGCGTCATGGCTATACTGGCAAAAATACCAAACGAAAAACTACAGGAGAAAATTGCAGGTTGTCATGTCGGCTTTCCCCACGAAATTGAAAACAACGCTTGTATTAATATTTTGTTTCTGCAGTGCTTCGAAAACTTTTGTCGTTGTCACACTTTTAATATTTAGCGAAATGGTTTTAGCAGACTCAGAATAGCAACCAAACTTTAGCAGTTGGATGGCGCAAAAACATTTGGTTAGTACTTACTATTCTAAAATACGGAATCATTCCTTTTCTAATACCATTCGAATATTATTAATAGTCTATTCGATTTCCTATCAGTAACTTTGAATATTTTCGCAGCCCTAATAAAGTGTAGTATGTGCGCGAATTTAGGTATAGGACGCACTGATATAACATGTATTTGAACTGGCTGCCGATTTACACAACGTCGTATTGACGTTTCACCTGAAGTAGGTTTAACGAGCATGTTATTTACATAGGGGGGGGGGGGGGTATTATTATTGCTCATGCTTGCCAGGAGCTGTTACTCATATAGATATTTTCTATTTACTTACAGGCGTGTGACTTGACATCAGCAACAAGGAAGCACCCATTTTGCAAATATCATACGTACAAGTTTCTTTATCCATGCAATAAAAACAACTGTGTAATTGTCAGTTACCTTAATATATGTGCGAGCAATTTCCGGCATCGCACTCTTCAACTTCTCATTTATTTTCATATAATGTCTGGTGCTTATAATTATTGACTTATAATTATAATGACTGCTGCAGGATGCTGCTCGCAGCGCAATCGATTGGTTCAATGTCATTCTAATAACTAACACCCTCAACCTTTAAAGGTTAAGGGTGTTAGTCATGCGGCACAAACCAAGAAGCATTTATGCACCCATAAAAGTGCTAAAATATTGAGTGCGTACGAGAAAATTTAACCGACCAGACTACGGTGCGCTGAATGGGCGACGAAAAGGAGAAGCAAGTTTCCACAAAAATGCAGTTTGAGGCTCTCTGTCTGACGTCGTGTTATACGATTCTTCGATACAACAGTGTGATTGAGTATTAACCCAGTAGAAAACTAATCAATGCGGCTTTGTTTGTCCCTCGAGGCAAGCCTGACAGACGAACAAGTGGCTTGAGTCTGCACGACGTTCTTATCCGACGCGTGCCGAACAAAATGCTGCTCACATCCCAAATAATAGGTTCATCATCATGCCGCTTGTATTCTCACTTCATCCTTCAGTGCGGAACAAGCCTTAGAAAACAGCTTGTTCGAGCGTGTTGTACTCACGTTGCTAACTCTCATAAACAAGGTTAAGCCGAAGTAACGCATCTAAACGTTCTATATACTGAACAAATATTCTGGAAGGCGCCTTAAGCGATCCAGGGATGTGTTCCGTTCTGTACAAGCTTTGCTATATAACTACCGATGACTTTATAAAAGAATCTTGGGCCGAGTGCGGACCGCCATACATCTGCGGTTTAGTCCTGAATTGCGACTCGCCTGCAAGGTCCGAGAGCGTGACTTGAAGAAAATGGTACTCGTACTGGCTGTAGTTCTTCTGTCAGCAGGTGAGTTCCAATGCAACAAAGTTTTTAGCCAGGGTGTGGCACGAAAAGCGATTCGTGCACTAGTACACTATTTGAAGTGCACCTGGCTTAAGAGACTGTGTATAGCGTCCCTGTACATCCTCCCACACGCACTCGGGGCTCATTCTCTAACTCTTTTTATCTTTTCTATTCCCGTTTCCCACAGCCCCAGTGTACGGTGGCAACCGTACACTGGGGCTGTGCTCGTCTGGTTGACCTACCTGCCTTTCCTACCTTGCTCTCTCTCTCTCTCTCTCCTTTAGCACCTTATTTCGGGAAGGGAAGATACCTCTTCAGTTATATTTGTCTATCTGAAACACAGTACTTTCGTAGTAGAAGTCAGCTTCCATAAATAATACCCAAGATAGGACACACGACAGACAAAAACATATTCCATTGATTATGGCTGCATCATATGGAATCCTCATAAGAAATCCGATAATAAACAGAAAAGCCGGTGTCGTCGGCGTCGGCTCAGGTGTGCGGCGCTTGCTCAGGCGCACATTTCGTTGTCGCGCCGAACGCTGCGTTGCTCGACGCTCACCGCGTCCGATGCGGGGCGCGTAGTCGCTGCGCCGTAGCAAAGCCACCTAGAAACAGTCTCTGTAGCACGCCGCAACCTTCGCTTCTCATTCCAACGAGCAGCTCTGTCTCCAGGAGGCATCTCACCTCGTGAGTGTCTAGCAGAGGCAAGCGCAGCTGCTTATATACCGCCGCGACGCCGCGAGCGACGGCGCGAGTTGGAGCCCCGTTTCTCTTCTGTCGTGACGTCACGGCGTCACGTGGTATTGAAGGCGACACCGCCGCGCCTGAGGAGCTGGGCTGAGCTCTAGTAATATGCTTCGCATAAAAATTAGAGTCAGTCCAAAAGAAATCAGTGCGCTTCATTTTTGGCAACTCTAGCCGAGATGTTTCCCCTTCATCCCATTATACAGCTACAGGTCTTACAGTTCTTTTATCTCGCCGCCGCTTAGAATGCATGAAATATTTACACATGCTGGTTCGTTCTGAGCGCCTTGTTACACTAAATAATTATGTGAACTTTAGTCCCCCACGAGAGATTCAAAATTGTCCTTTAAGGGAGAAGATGGTGGTCAAACGGAACCAAACCAAGCACCCTTCATGCACCCATATTGGTGTAAAAATGTTCAAGGTGTACGAGAAGACTTCATGCACTATGAGTTCTCATAATCTCAACATCACCCCTTTCTTTTGCCGAACGGAGATGTTCAAGCACAGCTTCTTTCCATGGGCCATTGAACTCTGGAATTCACTACCTGGAAGCATCCGATCTTTATCTATGCAAGAATTTTCGAAAACCATTGCATTTACTTGATATTCATATTTTTTGTGCCGGTATTTTGTTTTCTCGCTGTCTTCTTTTTCTTGACTCCCTCACTGCTCACTCCTGCAATTCACCGAAGTTGCACTATGTGTAAATAAATAAATAAATAAATAAATAAATAAATAAATAAATAAAAAACTTGTAGCCGGTGAGACCCAAACCCACAACCTCCTCATTACGCGTGCATTCCACTACCAATTATGCTACGGCGGCGGCTATCAATTTGTCCACTAACTTGAGTATTTATGTTTACTAGATCTACACCAAAGAGCGTTAGCCAGTGCCACTCAAAGCCAAGGTGGGCGGATGTGCGACATCCTTTCCTGGCCGATGGTGTCACTCAACGCGTGATCTTAGGAGAGTGGGCCCGTGGCTAATGAACCGTCGTATGCTACCTAATGACATCAAGGCTGCCACATTGGAGACCCTCGCAATGAATAAATGAGAAAACGAGGGGAATTGATGAGCTCGATTTCGTTAATGATGACTAAATAAAGCCAACAGGCAATGAAGCCAAAGAAAGGACCGGGGAAATTTACTGGGGTTTAAATTGAAATATAGAAAATGATGAAGAAAACTGACTTTTCTTGGGGTCATTATCCTTTGGCTTCATTTAATTTCAATTAAAAAGATGGGCTCCTCGGTTCCCTTGCACTTATTCGTTTCGCAAATATCGGAAGTACAAGCTACGTTTTACACGGAATAAAGGGAAATCTACCTCTGGCATTGTCAGTGGTGTTATCGAAAAAGGTGACATTTACTTCATCATACTTGCGAACTTCTTGCTTTTTTTATACATTGTCTAGTGCTCACAGCTACATTTTATTGCAATGCCTGTAGCAAATCCAAGGAGCCACATTCAAGTGTTTGACTTTCCCTCACGGTGACGCAGTACACTCTAGAATGCTTAATGGTAATCACCGCGGTAACTTGGCCCGAAAAGTCGCCAACAAAGTAAACATTTTTGACCACGAGAGATTCAAAATTGCCCTTTAAGGGAGAATATGGTGGCCAAACGGAACCAAACCAAGCACCCTTCATGCACCCATATTGGTGTAAAAATGTTCAAGGTGTACGAGAAGACTTCATGCACTAGCTAAATTACATAGCATTTAATGCGCTGCGTCAAGGAGAAGCATATATTCACAAAAATAATTATTCAGGGTCACTGCTCCATGCATGCCAGCTTGCCCAATTCTTCGACAGAGCAATATGATTGAGTAATGATCATTTTGAAAACGATCAATGTAGACTCACTTGCACTTCAATACAAGACTAACACATCATCATGTAGAGCGAAAGCAAGGAACACAAGGCCGTACGATGCTTGCGACGAGCTTAACCAAAGCGTAAAACGCAAAACGCTTCTTGCATAGCAGATGACTGGTTAAATGCCAATACGAGTTTGTTTTCACTTGCTTTCTGCGCAGCAAGTATAAGAAAACAACCGGTAGGACAGCGTGCCATGCCAGCGTTACCGAACATTCGCGCACAAGCTTAAGCGATAACATCTCGAAGCAACTCGTTTATATTCTGGAACGTGACTCGAACGATGCAAGGAGGTTTTCCTTCTGAAAAAGCATCCCTATAAAAGCAACTTGGCGAGCGTACAGACCGCCACACTTCTGCCGTTTAGTCTTGGGACTCAGTTGCAAGAGCCCAGAACGCCACAATGAAGACAACGGTGCTCGTACTAGCCGTCCTTCTTCTCTCAGCAGGTAAGTTCTGTGGCAGTGACGTATATTACCCGCACACCCAATACCGTGCACCCAATAAGAGAGGACATCTCTTCTGTTAGGTCTGTCAATCTGAAAACCAATTCATTGCTGCAGGTAGTCGGCTTGTACAAATATTAACCATGGCAGAAAATATATTCATTTTATTGGACACACATTGAGGGCAGGCATGATCAGCATATAAAAAAAAACACATATCTGCTGGCAATAACCTAAAGACAAATATTTCAAAAAGAAGCGGTCAACTAAGTATGCGTAAAGTCACATTTTCTGGATTTCAGTAGCATCCGACCCCGACGACATTGGCTTGCCGGCTCCTAAGTAAGTGACTACTGACGACATCCATTCACACATGAGTATGAAAATTCACTTGAATACACGACGTGCGAATATCCTGCATATATAATATACTGTGCAAAGTACACCTAAGTGAAAATAAACTGCAAATAACAGACGATGTTCGCCGAGTGCTGGTAGACATTGCACTGCTGAAGCTGATGCCTTGCATATTGACAAGAAAGTTGCGCAACTGACTTCGAGCTGAGACTGAGAAAACATTCAGAAGGTGTAATCGCCGACTTAGTCCTTAATCGAAATTCCTCCACTTTGCGGTCTTTCTATGAAGTAACATCCTCTCAGAATTCGGGTCTCTGTACTACGAGAAACTTCATTGTCAAGTTCTCTTCCAGTGATACTGACGGAAGCTCAGCGTAATACCGGAAAACAAGCCTCGGGGGGCCGACGGGGAGGAGGACGCCAGGCATCAAATTCAAAGAAATGTGGCGTAAGTACAAGTTTGTAATTATAATAATAAAAAACGGAGCGTGTGACTGGATTGCCACCGACTGTATGAAAGTGCGACTGAAACAAAAATGGTAACGCGGCTTTTTTCATTTTTTTCTTCCATTTCCTTATTTGTATTGGGCGGCAAAACGTTTTGCTTTGAAAGGAAAATTGTTTTGGAAGCTGCAAGTGGTTGTCTGCAGTCATATTGGAGTTTTATAAGTAGACGCACAAAATGGGCTAACAGGTTTCCTATGAACGCCTGAGGCAGCAGGAGGGCAATCATCTTCGTCGCACTAGCGGGGGCCAGTGAGCAAAACGCATGTATTGCCATTCTGTGAGTGAAACTTCGCGTTAGTCTCATCAGTCACAAGATTCTCATTCAGGAAAAAAAATAGAAAATTTATTTTGTTTACAGCCTTCTGAAAAATGTGAACATTGTCGCATTAAATATACAGAGCAATCAAACGGCCATTGAAAGCCTCTCATGCGGGAGGTTTTCGGTGGGTGCTTCCCATACTTACAGGAATTGCAAACGTGTCCATAATGTCAGGAATGCGTATGTGCACTATTTTAAGATAACTAAAGTATAAATATAGCGGCCTGCTGGTATGGGTGCCATTCGCACGCTATAACCGCCATCAATAGGGAATGTATATTTAAGTGTTACAACGCGTTTAAGGTCTGGACGCTTGAAAGCGAGGCCAACTTCTGAGCGGCCAATTGAAATGCGTGTAAAACAAAGAAATGCCTTTAAGAGGCCACCCTTACACCGATTTGTATAAAATTATTGCATTTGAGAAATAAAATAAATTTTTTATTAACTTCGAAAAGCAGAAGCTCGATTTAGAGCCTGAGAGTTTGACAACATATTCGCCGAATACTGTATATATACGAGAATACCATGTATACGAGTAAACACATTTACCCCTGTGTTGTTCTTGGTATCTTTGTTTGTCTTCTTAATATACGATTAACAAAAATCGCACCCCTCGTTTAACCCCCTTTCTTCTCGTACATTTCATAACGACGGTCTCGAATCCGGCAACATTGATGCTTTCAGGTGGCATATGGGGGTTCATTGACCAATTGACCTCAAAGAAAAGAAGAGAGAAAAAAAAGAGATCACGTACTCGTGACGCCTGTGGCAGAAAGGATGTTCCACATCCACCGTCAAAGTTTGTGAGTGGTGGAGCTGGCTAACACTACCAGGATTAGTTCTAGTAGTAACACGTAAATAGCCAGCAAATTGGATCGGAAAACTGCGCCGCGGTAGCTTAATTGGTAGAGCATCACGCACGCAATGCGAAGACGTGGGATCATTCCCCACCTGCGGCAAGTTTCTCTTTAATCCACTTTCAATTACAGAGACGGCGCCGAATAAAACACACGAAGAAGGGGGACACGAGACAGCACGTAGGCGCACTTGTAGGCGCATTTGTTTTCTTATATATATATATATATATATATATATATATATATATATATATATATATATATATATATATATATATAATCCCCGAGATATCCAGCAATCCAGCAGCTGCAGAAGTAACCACAGCCACGCCGAATCTCTGGATTGTAGGCCAAAAGAGCTTGGCATTAAGGAAAGTCCAGTCATTTCACAATGTTTAGCTAGGATATGAGGGTAGCGAGTTTGGATTTCAAAGACACGGCTACGGCTCAGCACCATTGCTTGAAGACAGCACCGCTATCGGCTGCTAGGCATCAGCGAGTGAGACTGTTTCATGGTCGCAGCGCACTCATACCTTGCCGGCCCCTGTGTGTCTTGAGGACGAAATGCGCCGTTAGGCTTTCGGTTGTGGCGTCTGCGGTGTAAGAAACATAATGTTTACAGCGAGTCCTGCGTGGTGGGTGGTAGGCTCACTTGGCCACACGCAGTCGAATTTCGTTGCCTCCCAGCAATATAAACATATCACGAAAAAGTTGACGCTGCTTTAAAAATTTGATGGTCACCTCCGTGTGTTAATGCGTGCAGTGTTGTGGTGGGTATGCCACAAAACTTGGTACTAGGTAAGTTGCAGAACAGCAGTAATAAGTGGTCTGGCATAATGCACACCGACGGTGCCCAGGATGCACGAAAAAAAGGTAAAAAAAAAATGAAAGGAAATTCTGTGGCAGTGTGTTAAGTCCCCCCAAGATTAGCCTCACACTTCGTACTTCTTTCACTCGGAAGAAGATTCTTTGCTTTTAGTAAAAGAAAATGGCTCTTTGAACACGAGTACAATATTATCAATTCATTGCAATTAGAGCCGTTTCAGTAACAGAAAATTAACGAAGCTCAAATCAAAGCGCCATCGTCTCCATTTCAGTTCATGCCGCCGGACACCAATGTATAAATTTCCGGGCGTGTTGAAAGGCCTCTAAACTCTGATACAAGAAGGTTAAACATTAGGGACCAAAGGAGAGAGTTATGTTGTCATATGCTTCAGTCATTGAGTTTCTGACATTACCTCGACGGGAAACTGAGACTGCTTTGCTGTTGGATCTATGCAAATGCCGAGATGTGGTTGCTTCGGCATCACATTATTTTCGGAGAGCCAGGAAAGCTAGAAGGCTCACCTGGCTAGCAGCGCTGAGCCTGTCACAATGGTTCGTTTTCTATTGAAACGCCATGCAAAGTCTTGTTTTTTACAAATCATGTAAAACATGCTTTGTCCAATCAAAGAGATTTGTGTTGGGTTGTACAGGTCCATCAAATGTAGGAGAGTACCAGCGGGCTGCTAAGTTTAGCGGAAACATGACAATATCACTAGGAAAATGTGCTTCAGATTCAATAGTCTGTCCCTGCGCAGAAATTCTCGCGTGCTTATTGTACTCTTGTAAGGAAACTTAATAGAAATATGTAGCACGGGCGAGCAAGTAAGTAAACTACATATATATATGCATATAATAAATAAGTTGACTTTGTCTCTTGCTCGCAGTCTTACGTCTGTACTGCAAGGCAGCGCTGTGAGAGACAACTAGTACCGGAACCTACATGTGAGTAGTTTGCATCGAGTTGTCACTTGGTTTGCCCACCTTGGCTGGGTTAGTGTTATGTGACATGCTTACGCACATTTAAATGGGCGACATGATTCGCCCCGCATCCTTTAAAAGGAGACGCCACAGCTTCTTTTGCCCGTGCGCCTTTGCAAACATAGATCAGCCTGCAGAAACATCAACCATTCTCCTCTTCCTAGCAAAGCGAAACCCATAAACAGCTTAGTTTTTGTGCTTTTCCTCACTTCAATATTTTTGTGATCTTTACCACCCATTTAGCTGCATGCAAACCGCAGCTACAAAAGCTTCATTCGCAGCAAAAGAATAGACTGTCTGTGCGGAATCACAAAGCAAAGCCGCCCATCCAGTTAGCGAGTAGTCGCATGGTCACTTGTCACAACCTCGGTGTCCGTTGCTATTAAGACTTACTTTTTAGAGAGCTATAGGTCTATTCACTCGCAAACACCGCACAGCAAATTAAACTATTTACCAACAAAACAAATTACGAATAAGGGCCATTGAATGCCGGTTGAGATTCCGTCCTGTTAGCAATACGTTTAGTGAACGATATATCACCGTACAACGGTGCAACACCTACTTATGGGAGGGTGGGGGGTAAGAGGGGATGGGGAAGACATTTAAGCGACCGTTACTGCTTGTTGGAACGACGCGTACATTGACCTGTAGCTTCGCGACTGTTGGGACAAAAGAATACTAAAATTGGTATCCAACTCTGACTAGGACTCTTTACAATATTCAACAATAGCAAAAGGGCGTCGGCCTTTCTAACAGGACTTAACTGATGGCACTGCAGGGGATAAGATTGGATTAGAATCTAACGAAATGATCGTTTCATTATGCAAAACTTTGAGTAAGATAACAGCGTTGGTTTTTGCAGTTGTACTTCGTCTTTATAGAGGGCTGTGCTCTTAAGGAGTCCTACTTAAGATGGTCAGTGGTTTCAAGTATGCATACAGGATAGAGCATAAAAATAGGTTAGGGTGCATCGAGCACGTAGCCGCCACGGGGTACATGAAGCATCTTGTGCGTGCTGCAGAAGTTGTATGGACACTGCAGTACAGATATGACGTAGCCAAATACACAAATGTCGTGCATTCATGCATTACAACGTGTACACAGCTGATGTATGATACAGGTACTACAGACTTGATTTATGATACAGGTGGTGAGGGTCTAATAGTCTAATTTTGCGATCCTGCTCATTCTTTCTTTATTCACAATGGCCTGCCATGATCAAGGGTGGTGGGCGCGAATGGGCATCTCTCAGTCTTGGTGCCCGAGTCCCTTCACACCGTTTGTGGTCCCTACCTATCGAACGCGGGTACACCATGCCGAGCTAGCACGCAATTTCTAGCAAAACATTGAACGCTTGTAGGCATTATAACTACTTCATGATGGATTTGCGTTTGATGTATTATATCTGCTATGGATGGGTGAGTTCTCTCAAACATGAACACTCCTAATAAGATCGATAAACGTACTGTCGAGTTATGTCTTAAAACGCTGAGCGAGCGGATAAAGTTAAATTCGATTGCATCATGCATGCCGCGACAACGGTGCCATCTTTGCATATAAGACATACATGATATAGTATCGGCTTTCTTTCTTGTACACAACGATACTAAAATGAGGCGAGTGGGTTGCGTGGTTCCAATTGTATATGCAATAATGCTAGAAGATGTATTGGTTACACGCGGTTTTATTAAGTAGCCCCCTGTGCAGATCAAACTTATATACGTTTCATGTCAACAAATTTATTACTGATTTGGTTTTCTTAGTAAGTGCTGTAATACTTTAGTTGAAAGAACGCCTTGCTCTATTTGTACGGTGTTAATGTAACGGAGACACTTGTTTATTTTTAGGAGCGTAAATGTGATGGAGGATGTCCTAATGTACATGTTATTTAATATAGTTCGTCTATTTGCCTAATAACTTTAGCTACCTTTCTAATAGCGGCCATAAGCTGTGAAAGAATTCAGTCGCTCACGTGAGGAACGACGTAATTTTCCCAGATGTTTGACTTCTCGGAATTCTGAATACATGCTTCGTCATAAACATAAAAGTGTGGTAGTAGGCCTGTACAGCCCGTAGCAAAGACATCTCACATTTTAATAGATTATTTCTCAACTTAAAAAGCAACTATTCTACGGTGCCACCAGACGTGATAACCTTTAACTAAAGTCGTATAATCTTCAGTGCGAAAACACATGTCTTGATTTAATAAAGCCACAAATCTCCATTCTGTGTGTATCGCCATGGCCTAAGTTCAGAAGCCTTAGGCACTTCATGGTTTAAATTAGGTATTTTCAAGATGCATAAGTAATGAAGGTTGTGGCATTAGCTTGGCGGCTATATCATGGAAATAATGAAAATAATTATGCTCAATTTACATTAGAATGTGCCAAATGGACTCACTTTTAGGTTTGCGTACATAAAATTCAAAGAGGGAAGACTAATATTGAAAACATTATCAATATAAGTAAAAAAAAACTAATAATTTAGGAGATTCACTTGGGGGATGTCTGCAGACAAGCGTTGTTTTGTCCTAGCATGGTTTATTAGACTGATTTAGGTCGACAGCAAATATAGCGCCACCTAGTGCTTGCAGTAAAATTAAAGCCTTTTTTCTGCACATGCAGGCGCCGACTTGTGAGTTTACCGGAAAGAAAAGCACCCTGGATGAACGGCAACCAAGTCAACAAGCTGGTACGCTAATAAAGTTCGTTGTAATCATAGAGAACTGGGTCCGACCTTCTATTTCTTCATTCAAAAAGCTTGGTGTCTGATGCTTCTAGCGGCCTTCACTTTAGTTAGGCTGCATATTTTTTGAAGTTTAGAAAGGACAAAAAACGCCACAGAAACTTCAAAAGTTTCTTCTTTTTTAATCCGTATGAGATTCCATCGACCCACGGAATAACTACCGTTCATTATCGCTTTACGACTAGCTTTACTTGGTCTCCAAAAGACACCTCCGCCCCATTTAACATCTTTTAGTAAGTTTGCAGCGACAGGTGAAAATGTGAGAATATTATAGCGTGCAGGCTCTCAAGCTGTCTTTCTGCCCATCAAATGTCTCACTCATAAGCAATATCATAAGAAGCCAACAAACACTGACACCAGTGTTTGTTGTCAGTGTTTGTTGGCTTCTTATGATATGACTAATAAAATCGGGTCCCTCAGTTAACCCCCTTTCTTCTTGTTCACTGATAAGTAGGGCACATGATTTGAAAAGGGCTGATTTTAAAAATGACTGCACAATGCCATTTTAACAACCTTCATGTGGTCAGAGGAAACACTTAGCAGCACTTTCACTCATACATCCAATAGAACCGGTAAGTTTTTGTTCTATTTTGAAATTTGAGAACTGCAACTTGTTCGGTCGCGGCATTTCACACAGCAAAGTCAAACCCATGACATTTTCTTTTGTTACCGATTGTGATATTGCCAGTGAAGTGATTGCTAAAAATGAAATAATCATCAACAAAGCTGAAGACTTTAACAACAAGATCCTCCAAGTTTTGCTCAAGCATTCTATCTACTCTTGACAGAAATGTGTTGTTCAAGGTAGGCGCGATAATTGAAACAATACATATCCCAGCCTTGTATAAAAGCATTTCTTGATTAAATTCAACAAAAGTGGTGTTCAAATAGAAGGAAAGCAATCCTGAATATTCTTCATCTGTCATACTAAACTCACTGATGAACTGACGTCCATCATTGCATCCTGCTATAGCGAGTTCAACACATTCCAGAAGTTTGTGCTGATGCATGTTGTAGTAAGGATATTTGACGTCAATGGTAAATATATCATACCCATATGGGTTTTAGTCCTTCAGATGTAGTACTACTGATTAAGAGCTACGTACTTTGAAGGAGTCCACCATATATATGGGCCAGAAATAAGAAACTGCTATGTACTAATGTTTTCTCTAATAATTGTGACCTAATCATCTTGTATATTACCTGTGTTTCACTGTATCATTACTTCTGCTACACTCTCTTGTTTTTACTATGTACAAACTATGACCAGTGCTTGTGATTGCCCCACCCCCCCCATGAAATACCCTCGCTATGAGGGCTTTTGGCGGTATTTTGAATATTTGAATAAATAAATAAATAAATAAATAAATAAATAAATAAATAAATAAATAAATAAATAAATAAATAAATAAATAAATAAATAAATATTTCTTTCAGAAGCTATGGCCCCAAAAGGCAGGCCTCCAAATGCGAGCTTACTGTGAAAAAAAAATAAAGAAAAAACTTCATCAGTATGGTCCTGGCATTGTAAACATTCAACAGCATCTTTTCCAAATTGAACTCCTTTAGCATTTCCTTTGCCTTTTTGTTTAACGCAGGTAGTGTTGCTTCCATCTTTCTGATGTTCCGCGACAAGGTTTCGAGAGCGTTTTCAGAACGAACGGCTTTTGGCAAAATAACGAAACACCTTTTTTTGTCAGCTGTGAGCAACTTAAGCCAGTGCTCAGTTAGAAAGCTTGCTACCACACACTGCAAAACGGTTTCTACAGCGAAGCTGTAAACAGGCTGTCTCAGCTAACTTTAGCCAGAGCTTACACGTATGCGAATGCCACGTAGCTGGACAGAACCAAGGTAATGTCGTTTACCGTCGCTTGGATATACTCAAATAATTTTTTTCAGTTCCACCTGATTAGATAACTAGCCTTAAATAATTAGTCAACTTCTGAAATATTGAAATTAGATTAAAAGTGTCAATGAGAAAATTGTAGACCGACATGAAAAACGCCCGATACGGCTTTCTGTTGCTCAGTACGTGCTATATAAAACTGCTTTCCGAGCATGAAGGAAGCCCGCGAACGGACGTAAAATTGCTGCTTGACTGGCCGCTCAGGTCGTTTCAGGTGTCTTGAAAGTGGGGAAGGTTCGCATGTATAGTATGGGCAAAGCGTGGAGCCAACGGCCGACGCCATAAGAGGCGTACTTTTGCGAGAAACGTTTAAGGACCACGAAGCCAGAAAGCACGTTTCGTGACAGGCGCGCACGCTGTAGTGAAGTGCTACAGACTAGCAGCGGCTGTTCAATCTATGCAATCTAATAAGAGAATTCCAGGTTTCACGGCTGTGCTATAAAAAGGTAGTTTTGCCCATGTCACGACTTTTGCTCACGAGTGCACGCTGCACGAACACGTACGTAAAGAGCAAATAACAATACAAATGAAGAGTAAGTGAGAAAATTCGACACACCATCGCGTCTCAATCGATTACGAGTTCATCCATCTGTATTTATAGTCCTCATTCTATAATGGCAGGTGCGGCACCGGTGTGCTTCGAGAGTTTCGCATGAAAGAGCAATGGGTTCACACAGATATTGAACTAAGTGCCACATGCGCGCGCCCTTAGTACCAACACAAATCTGCTATTTCACTGTCGAGAGAAAATCTACCCTACGTTGAAATAATTCTCAAAAACCACACTTTAACGTTCACTAACTCAACAGCGTGCCACCCAAAGCTTTTCTCTGTTAGTGAATACATAGCTAAAACATAATCTTTAGTGAAAAGGCACTTAAAATGAAGATGCTGACCTAATATTTTAAGGTTAACACTATACATATTACCATTATTTTAATGGCTATGCATAGAAGAGTTTTGACGAAATTACGATGTTAAATATGGCAATGCAATCTCGGCATGTCTCAGTATGCATCACCACGAGCAAACTTCAGAAAGCCTGCACAGTTTCGTACTCATTATTATTCGTGGATGGAAGCAAACTGCCCGTGACTTCGCATTTTCCTACCATAATGATATTGTTTGCACTTTTTCAAATGCTTCCAATGGTGACGTATGTTTTGCATTATTTTCGTAAACTAGTTGTTTTGTCCCGCGAAACGTAGTGGCACTTCAAATGCGCGGAACCGCCTTTCAGCCTCGCCTTGACGGCCATGTGAATTGACCTTGGTTAGCATTTAAGCAAGAGGCCGCACAAAGAGGATTTCACTCATAGCTGCCACCGCTTTTCATCACGCCAGCGGTCTGACAAGGAGTAGTCGCGGTTATCGAGTGACATGTGCTCGTGTTTGCTTGTACATGCGTGACAACGCGCTTGTTAATTTAGTAGGAAAGCGAATGTTTACAGCAGTTTACGCAGCTTATAAAACGACTTATCTTATTTCCTATATATGTCCAATAAATTGGTATTGCAATCAATGTTTCGCCTGTCGCGTGAAGCTGTGTTTCTTTTTTTTTGACGATAAAAGCAGCATTTGCGCTTCGGCTGCCATGTCTGGGCTTTATTGGACTGGGTGCTTACAGCGAGCACTGCGTCGTCCGCTACCGATTCCTTGGCCCACAGAGAGCCGAATTTTGTTGCTTCCCAGTGGTCTAAACATCTCACGAGACGTTGGACACCGCTTTGGAAAATGAAGTGGTCACTTCCATGCGTTAATGCATTCAGGTCTCTAGGTTGTTCTGTTCGTTTGATAACTGCACACCAATAGTGTATCAGTAACCGCTAAAGCAAGACGATGTACCCCAGCCAGTTTGGCAACGAGATCGAGCAGTTCCGGTGTGTCGGCAATAAACCTCAGTTTTTCCATGTTCACTGTGCGTGTCGGTCTGTTCATACGTAATTTCACAAGTGGCCAGTTTCCGCGCTAAAATATCGCGAAGCTTCCGCCTCCAGAGCTGTTACGTTTCGGCTGTAATAATAATAAGGCGAAAATGTGGTGGACTACGGGACTCCATTTAGGCAACGAGCTATACTTCATTGCCACGGACTTCCCGGAATAGGAAAAACAATGCAGCAATGCCGAGAAAGTTGCCATTTTGCTTTAACTCGCTGGCCAAGAGGCAACTGAGGTTTACAAAACCTTCAACCTTACCGGGGAAGACAAGAGGGACTACGTCACACTAGTGCAAGCATTCGAGGCCTGCTGCCTACCCCAGAGCCATTCGAGCGCTGGGCGTTCCGCAGCTGCACGTAAGCCGAAGCGGAGCCTTGCCAACAGTTCTCTCGGAATCTGAAACTTAAATCAAAGAGCTGCAATTTTGACACCTTCCTTGAATCGAGGCTGCGTGACCAAATAGTGCACGGCACAGCTAGTAAGGCGCTGAGGGAAAAGCTTCTAGCCAAAAAGGACTTGACGCTCAGCCCAGCCTTTGAGTGGGCAAAGGCTGAGAAAATTGCGGCACCGAGCAAAGCATGGAGTGATGACAGAAGCGTCGACACAGTGGCGCAAACAAGAAGCGAGTCCACACCGGAGGCATGCGCTAGGGTATAACAAAGTGAGAAACCAAGGAAACAAATGCCGCTACTGCCACCACTCGCCTAGGCCTAGCGATTGTCGAGCTTATGGAAAAACTTGTTATAAGTGCGGAAAGCCGAATCATTTCGCACTTTGCTGCAAAGCAAGAGCAACGCATGTGAACGACATCGCCGAGCGGCAGGATGATGACGATGACAACGCCTTTACCATGCTGCACATATCTACGGAATGTAATAGTAAGAAAGGGAGCGCGGCTGATCGGCGCGACTGGGAAGTCGCAAATTTCGGGACGGGAAGTGCGGCTGAAAGTCGACACCGGCGCGCAGGCCAACCTGCTGCCACGCAGTTTGTTTGAAGCCCTGGGAACCAAGCGGCAGCCGTAGCCAGCCCCGGCAGTCCTAGGCCGCTACGGCGGTAATGAAATAAGGCACATGCGAAAGGTGTGACTCCAGGTTCTGATTGAAGCGGACACTAGAATGATGGAATTCTTTGTTGTAGAGAAGGGCCGGCGCGCGATCTTGTGAGTGCAAGCTTGCGAGCAGTTTTGTGTTCTCAATAGAATCGGAGCAGTGAGCATAGAGGAGGACTCATCCGAGCGCGTTCGCCGACAGGATCCAAAGTTGTTCACGAGCGTCGGACAACTAAAGCGAGAGTAGAACATGGCGCTCCAAGAAGGAACTAGCTCGGTCGTCGACCTGGCATGACCTGTACTTCATGCAATTCGAGCACGGCTGAAACAGGAGCTCGATCGCCTAGAGTTTGGGGCATCATTGCTAAAAAGCGAGAGCCATCTGACTGGGTAAGCCAACTTGTTATTGCTCGAAAGAAGAACGGGTCAACTTGGCGATTGCATGGATTACAGAAAAGTGAATGAAGGTTTGAAAGGGGAACTTATTGAACTTCCGTGCAGAGAAGAGATTGGAAGCGAACTGGTAGGGGTGAAGTATTTCGGCTTGCTAGATGACAACAGCGGATTCTATCAAATACTTCTTGGAGAACGGTCTTCGCGCATTCGCACCTTTAGCAGCCCATTCGTTCGTTACCGGTTCCTAATGTCGGCACTTGATATTGCATCGGCTCCAGAGATATTTCAAAGAAAAATGGCTGAGATTTTCGACGGGCTACCTGGTGTACGCATCAACGTCGATGACATTGTAGTTTGGGGTCATCATGGGAAGAGCACCAGAAAAGACTGTACCATGCCTTGAAAACAGCCAGTGAAGCAGGTCTCACACTTCATTGGGGCAAATGTAAGTTTGGAGTGAAACAGATAGGCTTCCTTGGAGATAGAATAAGTGAGCAGAGCATGAAACCAAACCCAGAACTAGTACAGTGCATAAACCATTGCCTCAAAGAGGTGCTTACGCAGGCTCCTGTACTTGCAGTTTCTGATCTCTCCCTGTCTACGAAGCTGTTTACAGATGCATCTGCCTTTGCGTTCGGTGCAGCCCTTCTTAAACAGCATGATACAGAGTTGCGGCCGGCGAGGGTTTGCGTCAGGGGCATTGACATACAGTGAGCGCCGACACACACAGATTGAAAAGGAAGCTTTTGAATTACTGTTTGGCTGTGAGAAGTTTAATGAGTATGTGTTAGGTCGAAGAATTATCAGAGGGACGGATGACAGTTCATGAATATATGTTTGTCAAGGAAAGGACTCGGTGACATAACCCCTCGACTTCAGAGGTTGTTCCTGCGACTGATGAAATACGACTACCTGTTGCAATTTGTTCCTGGGAAGAAACTGGTTGTGGCTGACACTCTGTCCAGAATGCAAGGACAATGCATGTCACAGAACTGCACAGAGGACTTGGAAGTACATGTCACAAGTTTCTTGGAGGACCGAGTGCTGGCAAGCATTACCTAGTCGTGTGCGATGTATACTTTAACTATCCAGAGGTTGAGGAGTTGCCCAGAACCACGACAAATGAAGTCATAAACAAACTGTCGCGGATATTTGCAGGTCATGGGATCTCCCACGAACACTGCACTGATGGTGGTCCCCAGTTCGCAGCCGAGGACTTTACAGTGATGTTTGACTTTGAAGACGTCGTCTCCAGCCTCTACTTTCCGAAATCGAATGTACTCGCGGAGAAAGGCGTGTAAATTATCAAGAGGGTGCTCAAGAAGGCAGGATCATCAAAGGAGTAGTTTTGGCTTGACCTCCTCAACTACCGTGCATCATCGCAGGAGGACGTGTCTCACCATTCCAGACTCTCATGTGTCGGAACAGCAGAACGCCACCCCTGGACCCTTGTTTGAATTCACATCAGCGGCTCTCAAACCTCCGAGAACACAAGCAAAACATGAACTGAGGACAGCAGCTTGCGCTGCTCCACCCGGGAGTCACTGTCCGGATTTGGTCTGGAAACCAGTGGGACACGGAAGCTAAAGTTTGGGGCCTGGTGGCCCCCAGATCGTACAGAGGGCTAACAGAGGATGGAAGCGAATTCAGAAGGAACCGCCAAGACCTAAGGAAAACAAAAAAAAATGGCTGTGGCTTAGCTAAGGTTAGCCCAGGATGCGAAGCATACTAGCCTTTATTTTAGTTGTTGAACCACTGTTTAGCCTGGTGAACTCCTGTTGCTTGGCTATATTTGGTTCGGCTAGACGAAGAAACAACTCATGCGTTACTCTGCTTCGCCTTGAAGAGTGGAACGCGACAGCGTTCCCGTCGACCCGCCAAGGGGTGTAACACAATGGGCTACGGCGCAGCGACTACGCGCCCCGCATTGGACGCGGTGAGCGTCGAGCAACGCAGCGTTCGGCGCGGCAACGAAATGTGCGCCTGAGCAAGCGACGCACGCCCGAGCCTTAGAAACAGCTCGTTTCTAAGGCAACACCGCCTTCACTAGAGGCATTTTTGTACCGCTTTGAAGCATCGTACCTGTGGCTCAGTGGTAGCGTCTCCGTCTCACACTCCGGAGACCTTGGTTCGATTCCCACCCAGCCCATCTTGCAAGAGTTGAGCCAAAGCCACCTAGAAACAGTCTCTGTAGCACGCCGCAACCTTCGCTTCTCATTCCAACGAGCAGCTCTGTCTCCAGGAGGCATCTCACCTCGTGAGTGTCTAGCAGAGGCAAGCGCAGCTGCTTATATACCGCCGCGACGCCGCGAGCGACGGCGCGAGTTGGAGCCCGGTTTCTCCTCTGTTGTGACGTCACGGTGTCACGTGGTATTGAAGGCGACACAGCCGCGCCTGAGGAGCTGGGTTGAGCTCTCGTAATATGCTTCGCATAAAAAATCGTTCAACTCAATCCTACAGCAGCCTCATCCTACAGGACGTTGCGCCACAGGCGCGGAAAGTCATCCAGGGCAGCAGGGAGCGACCGAAGCTCAACAGGCCTTCAGAAGTGTTGACGCACCGTTAGTGAATAACAGCAGCAGCAACAATCAACCATAGCAGCAGCAAGGGAGCAGCAGCAGCAAGGGAACAATAATGAACAGCAGCAGTAAGGAAACAGTGTGCACCGTCTAGACAGCTGAAACCGCCTACAGAGTCCTCGCCAGTAGAGGGAGCCAGGGCTGTCGTAGAATGCCTTTCTTCCACATCTGCTAGACCAGCTGGAGTGTCTGGGGCCGATGAGCTTAGAGGGTCGTCCAGTAAACAAGCAGTGGAGCAGCCAGCTGTGCAGTCCCCAGGAAGACCTGCAGAGACTGCTATAGAACACCGTCATAGTACATCTCACGGGCTGACTGGAGTGGTTGCTGCAAAACCAAACCGGTGGCTCAGAAGGCCTCCTCACCGATCTGGCTGCCAGGACTAACACGTCCAACATAGCTAACTTTCCATGTTAAAGGAAAGAGAATGTATGGTAACCGCTAAAGCAAGACCATGTACGCGAGTCCGGCGACGCCAATCCGGCAACGAGCTGGAGCGCTTCCAGTGTCTGGACAATAAACCTCAGTTGTTCCATGTTTACTGTGCGTGCCGGTCTCGTTCATACAGATGGGAACGCAGCCTAATAAGAGCCGAGTATCCAGATACACATTTCAAGAATACGCACAAACATGTCAGAAACAGGGTAACACACTAAGCGCAAAATATAATTGCAGAAGAGAAAAAAAGGAAACTAAGCCAAGAAAAGCGACCTATATGTACCCGTGTTAAGTAAAAATCCACTGCACAATAATAGCGCTAGGCGACGCATAGCACACGAATGAGATCTTTCAACTAGCCCAGGCATTATACACTCAATTCACGTATAGCTAATCGAACTCTACAATTCAGAGCATAATAAGATTGCTGGCTACGAGAAAATCGCGTAGCGCTATCAAGCCACATCTCTCTTGACCAAGGCATAACCTTGGACCAAGAACTCCAGTAATAGAAAATTTACATTTGTCTAAGTAGCTTAAGTTCTATCGGAAATAAATTTACTGTTGGTCATTCTGTGGAAAATATATGAGCAGGCACTCTACAGAAGCGTCAAGGGTGTCACCGTAGGGGCAGCTCTAGGTTGTGTTAATTCCTATTCGCAGCAAGAAACGAAGCTTGTAGGACACGTGGAGACGTAAACGGTGAAGAGGGCTGTTTAATTTACAATTTCTTTTCATGTTCACAGAGAACCGTATAGTGACGCCCACTCAATCCATCAACGACGTCCCGCCCCCCACCCCTTTCTTTGCTCGTTCAACCATATCTTCATATAGCGTTCTACGCAGGTTGTGGAGAACGATGTAATTGCTTCTGCGTGCTTGTTAAAGAACCTGAAAAGTAAAGCATCCATCTTATCAGCCTGTCGCGTCATACAGTGAGCACAAAAGAGTTGCTGGAATTTTTTATATGCAGTTCATTTGGCACGGGTTAAAGAAAGTGGTCGGGCATTTTGGCGTTGACGTTATTTTTTAAGGTGGCAAGAAAGTTCGTGGTCTATGCATTGCGGTTGATAGGCGCACGGGGATTGGAGTAGGAGTGAGTGTTAACACTTACGCTGTTAAGCAAGTACACTGATTGTTCGTCTGAAGAGCTGTAAAACATTCCTCGCACGTATGGTAGCGTCTACAACGTACAGACTGGTAGACATGTAAATATCAGGCTGCGCGAACATGCCAATTCCTTAAAGGTAGCGGTGTTGTAGCACCTTGCCAGCCATTGTCGTGATTGCGGCTGCGTGCCTTCTTTTGAAGACACAATCATCATCAAACACCACAAACAGCGCACACATCAAATTGTTGAGGCAAGTAATGTAGTCAAGAACAAGAACATGTGTACAAGCCAGCCGCCAGTTTCCTATCAAATGAAGAGATCGCATTCGTTGAATCCTTGTGAATTTGCGATATTTTCTACGTTTTGCACATGACTTTCATAATCGCTGTCCATATAATCTTTTTGTTCCCATAAAAAGTTTCCGTCGTTAAAGCAGCGCTTGTCCTGTTTCTTTCTCATGTTTCGTTTTTATGTACACTGGCGAAAAATGGCGACAGCATACGGTTGCGAGTAAGAATCGACAAAGAAAAAAACATTGAACTAATGACTGTAGTGCATCTAATGAGTCAGTATATATGATTGAATTATTATTTACATTTTATGAGCTGCGAATCTTGTTGCCTGATAATGATATAGCTCTACTGAGATAAATGACGTCTTGTGCGTCTAATGGTAACTTCTACTTTCATTGCTTGTTTGGTCGTTGCAGATCAATCAGTAAATTTAAATGCAAATGTAAATCATTAAATGAACGCATTGCCTTCTTGCAAACGAAAGAGCTCGAGCGGCACTGCAGGAAAATGCGGTATTAGGTGAGCGAGTCACGAATCTGCAGTGTTCAGTGGCCCGACATGATGGAAACAAAGCAAACGTGCTCTGGAAGCATTATGACAGCGTGAAAAAAGATGTGCTGCCCTTGGTTTGCCATGGCCTTCACAAATTCCTATTCACTTCTCATCAAAATGCCGGACAGCCCTACCTGCGACAACAGTGGTTTCAAGGAGACGCGCCCGTCCTTTGTGAATGTTTTGGCTTCACTGCACCTAGAAAATATCTCTCAACCACATTAAACAGGCTGGACAATCGGAGAAGATCAATAATATATTAATACGCCTTTTTATATTTATTCAATCGGAACTATATTACAACCCTAAAGTAATTGTTGGTATATTCATAATTTTAATACTTGTTTTTCTAAATATTACTTGTTTGATTATGAAAGTTGTCATTAAATGAAAGTTGTCAGTTGCCGTAACTTTATGCACTCGATCGATGTATTCATTAGAATACATTCTTTCATACGTTTTATTTTTAATCACTCATAAAAAATAAGTACCTTGTCATTAAACCAAACAATTTCAAGTTTTCGTTTAAGGTTTTATTATGTTCTCTACTTTTATTTCGAATGGTGTTTCTTTTTTAATGCTTTAAATTATTTAATAATTCTTCTTCGTTGGAAGCGAGAGTTCTAGAACGACGGTAGAAACCACCCAAAGCACAGAAATCGCTGAACGCGTTGCGTTTCTTGAGAGGTGGACTGAGTGATAGACTTTGAGAAAACTCGCGAGCTACATCGCAGTCATGTCAAGTTTTTTTCGTCTTCTTAGTATTAGTTTTGCTGCCGTCTCCTCTTATTTTCATTGATTCCGTGTGCCCTCTAACAATAGTAAGGGGTAGCAAGCCGGTCTATGTAGTGGCCCACCTCCCAGCTGTTTCTATTCCCCCTCCTTCGTTTTTCACTTACAAAAAGATTCTCCGCTTCTCGCGAGAAGGATGAACAAAAAAGAGGAAAGGTGTCGTTTGAGGCTAGTGTGTCATGCGACGTTTGACATTGATCTATGAATTAGGTGGTCGTGTTGGTGTGATAGCATACGCAGTGTTCTGGGGGCATTGCACAAAAACTTGGTATTAGGTACGTAAGTCACGAATCAGCAGTGTTGAATGGCCTGGCATGAAGCGCCCCGAACGTGTTCAGGAAACATAAAGAAAGCGTGAAAAGAGAAATAGTGCCGCCTGTGACTTGCGTGGTCTTCCCAAACACTCAGTTATTCATTTCGCGACAAAATTCCGGACAACCCTACGCGCGCCAGCTGTGGCTGCGAGGAAACGATTCTGCACCTCCTTTGTGAATGTCCTTGATTCATTGCACCTGGTAAATGACCCTCAACCGCTTCACACTGGCTGCGCAATCGCCACATTTTTTCGCTAGCAAGAATTCTCGGAAACGAGAATAAGGCACTGAAGGCGTTGTGCTTTTGCAGGGTCCGTGGACTGAGGGACAGACATTTAGAAGTATCGCTCGCTACTTCACACTGACGTACAGTTTTTGTTGCAGCGTCCTTCCTTGCTGGTGTCTACTTTTGTTAACATGAATTACCTTTACTCCCACACCCCAACACATGGTAGCATGCTAGTATGTGCAGTGGATAAATTTTCCCTCTCTTCCTTTCCTCCTCTTCCTAGTATTGTTCTTTCTCCTACGAGGAGGAGATTCTCCGATTTTCGTCAAAAAGGCAGTGCAGTTCGAAGAGTCATACATTTATCGCAAACAGACCTTTTTAGCAATAGAATCTGATGCGCAATACCTAGGCCGAGACCTTTCGCATGGAATCTTAGTTTTAGTGCAAACACTCAGTTGACATTAAATCATGCGCATTTCAATAATTATACGACAAGGACACTCATATGATGTAACCTTTGCGCCATGTAGGTAGTTATGAAGCTTACATTCGCAGGAATGAGCTCATCAAGTGAACTGTATATATAGGTTGCTGAGCTAAAAGTGGACTTCCTGCAGCTCCGTCAGGCATGTTCTCACTTTTACCGTTCTAGACATTGACTGATTACTACAGAGGTATCCAACTACTGAAGCATCTACCCCAGGAGTTTCAAAACCTGCAACAAGTCCACTGCACAAAAGCACGTAGGCATCACTTTGGCATTTACCTATAAGCGTTATGGTGTGAACAAGTATCTTGGAAAACGAATCGAATACGAATTAAATGGTGTTAGAAACAAATTTAATCGAGTATCGAATACTTCTCGAATTATTTTCGACTATTGCACAGCTGTTTTCACCATTATTAATGCATTATTCTCATCGTGGCATTAATAACGTTAGCAAGTTTCTGTCATTACAAGTTAAGCGATAAAGCCTATCCCGTTAAGAACAAATATGCAGCTGGCTCCAATACCCATGATTTTTTGGGGAGTGTGAGTGATGGCCGTTAGGCAAATCTGAATTTCAATTCTGTGATTTTAAGTGCCAAATCACGAGCTGATTATGAGGCAGAGTGAAGTGAGGGACGCCAGATGCATTTTGACCACCAGGAGATTTTAATCGTGTCCGCAGTGCACGCGACAGGGGCGTTCTGGCATTTCGCCCCCATAGCAATGGGGTTGGCGCAGCCGGGTTTTGACCCCGCGAATTCGTATTCAACTGCGCAATAGCGTAGCCACTGCCACGGCAGGTACAGTTAGGCAGGTAAAGCATGTGGCAGGCAGGCAGGTAAAGCAGGCAGGTGGCTGTCTGAACGACATACACTGCTCTACTGCGTAACATCTCACGCTTTATGGCTACTATGGCCGCGGAAAGGACATTACAGTACTTGTGCTTCACTTTTATGTTTGATTGAGCGCAGTTTACAACACTGAAATATTAGATAACTGCATTCAAGATATTTTTGTACTTACGAATGACTCTTCGATTCTAATAGCTTGGGAAGGGCTCATAATGTTGCTTTCTTAATGTTGTGACTGCGGCGCGAAAGGCCAATGTCAGAGCAACGAAAAAACAGTTTATTCGGCAAGCTAGGCGATTTCAGAAAGAATAAGCGACAAACACAGCAGTGCCGGATGCTTATGTAGACACGCCAGCAAGCAGAACGCCGGAAGGCACACGACACGTGCGCACACAACTGCGTCGCAGCAACAGCGCAGCGACGCCGCACGAGCGACTCGAGAGCACGTCTCTGATAGCACAACAGAACGACGCCAAATGGCTGAAAGCCAAAACGCGTCTCGGATAAAACAACACTCCTTCCCTCTTTTTTTCTTTGTTTGGTTTGTACCGATCAGGAGGCTTTCTGGCACAGGTGCTGCGTCGAAGAGCTTGCTTCCCCGGAACCAACGCGGTGTTTCTTTGCAGCTACTGTATCGCAACGCTGTGGTCCGGTATAAAAGCGCGGGATGAAAACGTAAAGTTCTCTGAAGGCGCCGCTGGTTCCGGTTGCAACTCTGGAGACTCTAAAGAAGTATCTGGGGACGAAACAGGCGATTCAGAACTAGGCTCTGTAAACGTTGGTGGAATCCCCATATTTAGTGGCTCGATCTCAGCCAACATGGACGGGAATAAGTTGTCCAGATGAGCGAACTGCTTTCTTGACCGACCTGTACGATGTACATACGTTGGAGAACTGCATCGCTATTTTATAACACCGGGGAGCCATTAGTCATTGCGGAGCGAAGACCCCGCACCAGGGCTGCGTCATTCAGCCTGAATGACGACCAGGCTCTTCGCTTTTCCCGTAGCGTATTCTTTGGCTTGCGGAATCGCTCATGCATGCGGTCTCTTGGATTCGGCTGCAGGGAGGTAAGATGGGTGCGTGTCTTCTACGAGAGGAACAACTCTGCAGTGTTCGTCTCCGTGGATGCAGTAGGTGTAATTATGTACCTGAAAAGAAACAAATTTAAATGATGCTCTAAGCTTCTCTTCGCACCCTCCTTTTTTTTCTTGTCACATAGTTGTGGAAGCAGATCTTTCTTTACGGTCTGCACGAGTCGATCAGCGCTTCCATTGGATGCTGGATGGCAGGGCGACGTTCTAGTATGACGCACGCCGTTGTTGCGAAGGAAACTACTGAATACAGTAGTCGTGAACGGTGTCCATTCCGGAAGTCCGTATGCAGCAGAACACTGCGCATTTTTTTTTTATAGTTCTGTCGGTTGTCGTTAGTGTCACCAGGATGCCCTCCACTCCGAGTGCGCATCAATTAACACCAACAACCACTGGTCCTCTGCGAAAACAGATGCACCCGCTGCCACCTGCGCGTCGGCCATGCCAGCAATGGCCCTTCTCGTGTGTGTCAACTGGCAAGGACTGCATCGCTGAACTAGACAATGAATGTCCTCATCTTACCTCGGCCACCATACAGCTACAACCAAGTATTTTCATGCGCGTCGTGCCTGGGTGACCTCCGCGTAATAGGCAGAACACTTTCGCCCGTAAACATTCAGGGATGATGGCACGGTTATCACACGAGACGTATTGCTCATAGATGGATATAATTCATGTCGCCTAACCAAGTAAGCAGACATAGCATTATCTGTCACGTGCGCTGGCCAGCCATTCAATGTGTAGTCAAGCGCTTTTGACAAAACAGGATCTCAGCCAGTTTCCTGCTGTGTATCAGCAGCACATAATGATACCTGGCCCACAACGCAAAAGAAAAGGACATAATCCGAAACACATTTCTCGTTTGGCAACGGCAAGCGCGTAAGAGCGCCAGCATTTCTAACAACACCTCCTTTTCGATACACCCACTGGTAATTGTATGCTGCTAGCAATAACGCCCAGCGTTGCATCCTTGCTACCAATATCACCGGTACGGGCTTGCCATGTGCCAAAAGTACGACCATAGAGGTACTTATGGAACATTTTGAGCCCAAATGCTGCAGCAAGGGATTCTTTTTTCATATGAGCGTAGCCCTGTTCAGCCTTGCTCAATGCTCTGGAGAGCAAGCAATTGGGCTCTCGTCTTTTCCTAATTTGTGGAAAAGTATAACACTAGCACAGTATGGTGGTTTTCACCCGTCCTTGGCCCGGTCCAGGGCCTTGCCCGCCCCTGGGTCTACTCTTCATCTTTTCACGAAGACTTCCGCCACAAGTGGACACCATACGACTCCCGGTCCGACGCCAGGCTGGCCCTCCAGGCCCCTCCAAATCTACGAAGCGGCGCGGCGCCGCGCTAACCCTAACTCGCCGCGCCTGCACCTCTGACATGCAGCGTCTCACGAAGACCCGCCAGCCGACAGCCACCAATGCCCCGCTGGCCTCCTCTTCTACCGCCGCCGGTGCCACTGAGCCTACTCTGTCAACGCTGAATGTTACCAGCGACGTGCCTAATTCTAAGCCGGCAGCCCTGCCTCAACCGGCTGCGTTCCTGCACTCCGCACACGCCACCGTGCATATTCCGGCCACGTTCAACGCTGTGAGCAACGCTGAGAGCTCTGACTCGACCGCCGCGTCGCAGTCGGCGTTCGTCGCCTCAATGCCTCCTACGACCAAGTTCCACGCTGTCAGCGACGCCAAGAGTCTCGGACCACTAAACGTGTCGCAGCCTGCAGCGTTCACCGTCGCCGCCACGGATGCCGCCGCGTCTATTCCGGCCACATTGGCGCCTGTTGTAAAGTGCTGCAATCAGACATCAGAATCGCAGCTGAACGCGCTTGTTGCAGCCGCTCCCACCGGATCCACCACTTCTGCCGTGCTGGACAGTGCAAACTCTACGCCCACCAACGTCATTCCCAATGTTTCGAGATGTGTTTCTGTCGCCCCTACCTCCTTGACCAATGTGTATCCGGCTGACGACTCGTCGGCGGAGATGGATTTCACGTCGTCCCCAGACAACGACCATAATACGCCATCATTAGAAAGCGGCTGGAGCACCGTCAGTACCAGCCGCAAACCTGCCTCCGCCGCCCGCCCTCGCACCGAGCTCATCTCAGTTGGGATCCAACTTCCGCCCGGTACCCTCACTCCCAAGCTGCCTCTTTACGACTTGCTTGCCGCCATCGTCTCCGCCGCACATCTCTCCTCCAAAACCAGCGCAGAGATCACCCTTCAGGCCAAGCCAGCTCAGAGCCTTGTATTTCTGAAAACACACTCCCCTCTCACCGCCCAACTCCTACTTTCTCTCACGCATCTTCAGCTCCACGGTAAGCCAATCACCGTCAAAACATATGCCCCCAATCCTCCCATTTCCTGCCTCGGCGTCATTCATAACGTTGGTGGTCACTTTACTCCTACTCAGCTCATGCATGACCTTGAATCATACACGACTGATATTCTCGCTGCTCGTATGATGGGCAGCACAGAATCAGTGCTCATAACCTTCGCTGGCACCGTCATACCCCACTTCGTATATTTTAAACGCGTCGCTTTCCGATGCCGCCCTCATAAGCCTAAGCCCCCCACATGCACCCGTTGTCTTGCTCTGGGACACCGTGCTCACCAATGCCCTCAGCACGACGTTCCGGCCAAGTGCCGCCGCTGTGCTGCACCCCTACCCGCAGATCCTACCGCTCACGCGTGTGCCCAACCATGGTGCATTCATTGCCAGGTAAACACACATCCCTCTCTCGACCCCACCTGCCCCTTCCTCCTCGCTAAACAACGCGAGTGTGCCAGAGCCGCGTTTCTCCGTCGCACAGCTTTGCGCAGGGCCACGAAGCCCACCCCTTCTTCCGCCTCCTTCGCTAATCATGCATCTCCGTCAAGTCAGGCTCCATCACCTCCAGGCTCCTACGCCGCTATAGTCAAAGGGCCCTCGGTGCAAGCATCCCTTTCTTCCTCTACTATACCCTCGCCATCCCTGACTGACGAGAACCGCTCCTTCGATCTCCGGCTCACAATGCTTGAGCGTCACCAGCGCGAACAACAGCACATCTCCCAAGATTTACAACAGCAAATCCACGCATTGACACAAACCCTAAAGACAACAACCTCCTCTCTTACATCCCAGCTTACCAAGCTAAATGAGCACCTTGCCACGCTCATCACCCCGTCCCCTAACGCCCAGGTCGCCCCATTGGCTGACCTGGTAGAAACCACCACCACTGCACACCACACTCGCTTGCTTCAGCTCGAAACTTCGATTGTCCAGATCCTCACCACCCTCCAAACCCAATCCAAGCAATTGGAATCATTCGCTTCTATGCTGGGCTCCCTCCAGGAGTCACTGCCCCCGGCCAAAAAGAAGGAACGTGTCCCCGCAAACTCTTCTACCTC
Organism: Dermacentor albipictus; assembly: GCF_038994185.2. Lineage (NCBI taxonomy): Eukaryota > Metazoa > Arthropoda > Arachnida > Ixodida > Ixodidae > Dermacentor > Dermacentor albipictus. The sequence goes on along the minus strand of NC_091825.1, from coordinate 99,037,453 downwards.
TAATCTATCGTAAACATGGCGCCTGGAGAGGACCTCGAGATTGTGCAGTGGAACTGTCGAAACCTTCGCCACAATAAGACCCCCCTCCACCAGTATCTCCTCACCCGCCCTTCCCTGCCCCATTTTCTCCTTATCCAGGAGACTCGGACGGCCCGCACCGTCCCAGGTTACCGCGCCTACCATGCCACGACGGGCACGCCGCTTGCGTCCATTTATGTACGCAGCGACGTCCTCGTCGAGCAACTTGATATCCCCTCCAGCCTCCGTAAATATTTAGTTGGTGTTGTGTATTACCGACCTTCACCGCGCATCTCACTCGCCTTTATGTCTTTCTATAATCCCCCTGCCACATCCTCTTTGTTCACTGCCTTGGGCAAGTTCCTTCATTCTATTCCCGCCACCACCCATCTCCTCCTTGGGGGCGATTTTAACGCCCCTCACACGCTCTGGGGCTACCCCCAGACCCTCAAGCCCGGCCGCCTTCTCCACTGTCTTGCCCAGGAACGCCACCTCACCCTTCTTAATACCCCTGGCTCCCCTACTCGAGCGGGCACTGTCTCACAGCGCTCCACGACACCCGACCTCTCTTTCTCTCGGGGCTCCCTTTCCTTTCACTGGCAGGTCACAGCTGAAACACTCCTCAGCGACCATTTCCTCATTCATATTACCGCTTCACTTTCCCACATCCCTCGATCGCACTCAACCACTCACACTGACTGGCACGCATTTCGCACTAATCTCCTTTCCGCCTCCTTTGAATCTTACGATGACTGGACGTCGCGCATCTCCGCTGCGCTTTCGACCAGTAGCCGTCGCGTTCGCTCACGACATCCTATCCCAGACCCGGATCCTCACTTTCTCCGTTTATGGCGTCGGATGAAACGTCCCCAACGTTCTTTGCGCTCCCAACCCAAGAATGCCCAACTTTCCTCTCGGATTGCTGCTCTGCGGGCCGAGATAGTCGCCCATGGCACGTCCCTCGAGCATTCTCGTTGGAGTGCGCTTTGTGACGGCCTCGATTCTGCATTACACTCGCGATCCACGTGGTCCCTTTTTAAATCTTTCTTAGGTACGAAGCCTACACTTGCTCCCACTCTAGCAAAAGCCCTCACTCAGGGGACTCCCTCCGAGGTCTTTGACAAGCTCACTTCTTTGTATCTCCCACCCCCTCTCACACCTTCCTACCCAGCCTACTCTGGCGATCCTAACCCAGACCTCGACCGCCCTTTCACTCTCCGGGAGCTCGAAGCTGCCCTGGCTACTAATGCTTCTCGCTCGGCTCCCGGTGAGGATACCATCACATACACTACACTCCGCAACCTCCCCGACCACTCCAAGGAATTCCTCCTTCAGACTTTCAACAATGCCTGGGACAGCGGCTGCTTGCCGAGCGCTTGGACATCCTCTCTTATTTCTATGATTCCGAAGCCGGGCAAACCTCCCTCCCTTTCTAACCTTCGCCCTATCTCCTTGACGTCGTGTGTTGGCAAGACCCTTGAGCGAATGGCTTTGACTCGCCTCTCTGATCTTATTGAAGCGAAAGATTTCTTCCCCCACTCTCTTATCGGCTTTCGACGGCGCGTCTGTGCACAGGACATGTTCCTGATCCTCCAGCACGCCTTTCTCTCACCCAATCCCAGCCAGATCCACGCTCTTGTGACTGTTGATGTCCGCAAGGCCTTCGATGGTGTGTGCCACGACCATATCCTGTCTCAGATCTCCTCCCTAGACTGCGGACACCGCATGTACTCTTATCTCCGCTCCTTTCTCTCTAACCGAGTGGCTCGTTTCCGAGTGGACACACATCTGTCCGATACCCACCCGCTCACCCGTGGCACTCCTCAAGGTGCTGTTCTCTCTCCTATCCTTTTTAATCTTGCTATGACCCCTCTCGCCTCCCAACTAGCCCAGATTCCTGACCTCCACCACATCTTTTATGCCGACGACATCACCCTCTGGTGTTCGTCTGGTTCTCCCGGTCACGTACAGGACACCCTGCAACGTGGCCTCGATCTCATCAACTCCTTTCTCCCCACTGCTGGCTTGTCACCTGCTCCGGAGAAATCCGAGCTTCTCCTTCTTAACTACTCCTCATACCAGCGCTCCCACAACGCCCTAATCTCCCTACATCTTTCCGGCTCTCCCATTCCTGTTGTCCCCCAATGCAAAGTTCTTGGCTTCCCGTTACATGCAGCCAAGAATGTGCAAGCCCTACACCACGCGGTCAGGACTTGTCACTCGGTAACTCACCTCCTGCGGCGCGTGGTCACTCGGCGCTCGGGCCTCCACGAGGCTCATGCGTGCCGAGTTGCCCATGCGCTCGCCCTCAACAAGTTCCTGTACTTTGTGCCTTACGTTTCCTTCACCCACACTCAGCTTAACACCCTCGAAACCGCCCTTGTTGGCCTCTACAAGGCAGCTCTCAACCTCCCTATCACCACCTCCACTGCTAAGCTCTTTGCCACAGGCCTCTTCCATCCTCTTCGTTCTCTTCTCTCTCTCCACCGTGACTCCTAGCTTGCCCGGCTTTCTCTTACCCGTCAGGGTCAGTGGTTACTGGCCCAGGCGGGTATCTCTCCCATTCCCGTTTCCTCCTTTATCTCTCCAAAATCCACCCCGGCGCCCAATCTTCGCATTCTCCCCCTCCCGTCTAATATGTCCCCTGTCCTGCATGCCGGCCGTCGTCACGCGGCCGCGCAGCATCATTCCCCCCTCTTTACTACCCAGGGAGTAGCCTACACGGATGCCTCTTTCATAGCCCCTCGAGGTTCCTGTGGCTACGCTATCTACCATCCCCACCTCCCAGCACCTGAAACTCACACGAGTGGGCCGTACCTACATCCTCCGGATGCACTCTCTCTCGAGGTCCTTGCCATTGTACATGCCCTACAATCATTTCCCTCCCTGCCCTCGCTCCCAGAGTACACGATATACACCGACTCCCAAGCCGCCATTCGCCACATACAGAACCGCACCCTACCCCATTCACTCCAACAAGAGGTCGAACGAGCGGTCTCCGCACTGCAACCTTCCACCGTTTTCCTCCGCTGGGTCCCTGGGCATTCGGGGATTGACGGCAATGAGCTGGCCCATCAGCTCGCCCGTGATGTTTTTAACCGGGCACCGTTGATCCCCTGGTCGGGGCCCTCGCAGGATTCTGGGGGACTCTCCCTGCGCCGCACTATCAAGGAAGTTTACCTCCAGCTCCGTCTCGACAAGCGCCTCTACCCTCCCCCTCATCCATCACTCACTGTGCCGGAGGCTCGCCTTCTGCGGCACATCCAAATGAATGCACTGGTCACCCCTTCCCGCCTCTTTCTCTATCGCTATCGCTCCGACCCCTCCTGTCCCAACTGCCCGTCTACTTATGCAGACCTATCCCATTGCCTATTCTACTGTCCGACTGCTCAGCAATCAAGTTCCTACCCTCCCCCTTCGCTTTCCATCACCACCTGGCTCGACTGGCTTGGCGCTGAAGGTGAAGAAGAACAGCGTCGACTGGCCGCCCAGGCGGTCGATATGCTCGGCCTGTAATTTTTGGCTGAATAAAAGTCTTATACTACTACTACTACAGTATGGTCACGAAATCGAGGGTAAGACGGACACCCGTCTGTTCGGAATGATGAATACTTAAAAGGAAGAGTTCCGGACACCGACCGAAATGGTTTAAAGCATATATTTATGTTTCGGCTCCAACACAGGAGCCTCGCTCACAATGAAACAAGCGGCAGAGCTGGTGCACGTTTTATGTGCGGCTCAAAACATGATTAAGACACTTGGCATACATGGATGGCACATTGCCTTCGTTGCGATAAAGAGTGTGCCGTGGTTTGCATCATTGGGGACTCAAAATAAAGAAGCGAAGAATAATTTTGTTCCTTGGCAATCACGCGATATTTTTCCTCATTAATCGTATGTGATGTGGTTGGGCAGTGTTAGGCCCGGGTATTCGATGGAACGTGTCGTTTCTGGACGTCATTCCTGTGCTGTTTAAGTCTTGTTTTGAAGCTGCCGGTTTTTCCGAAGTAGACGTACCTGCAGTCCGCACACGGAATCACTTACCATGCACTTTTCTTTCTTTACTCGAACGCCCTTTTCTTGAAATCGTGATAACACACTCTGTACTTTCTGAAAACAGTCGTCGAATGATACTCGCGCGATCTATACATCGTCCAAATAGCACACAACACGGTCGAAACCCTTCAATATATCATCCATGATTGTCTGGATCAATGAGGGGGTACTCGTAAGACTGTGTGGTAGTCGCGTGTACTTGAACAACTCTACATGTGTGTTCACGACTGGCAGTGACTGTGCTTCAGGTTGCAGTTCTACCGGCTGATACACAGTAGACAGATCTAGTACTGTAAAGTGTTTGCATCCTGCCAGAGTTGCAAAGAGATCACAGATCATGGGAAGAGGATAATGATCTATGCGCAGACACGGATTTAGTGTAACTTTGAAGTCGCCACACATCCTGAGTTTGTACTTTGACTTGGGTACAACATGGGACGCGGCCCATGTTCCTTTGTTCTGGTTCGTTCTTTTGTTCTGGTACAAGAACACCGGTCTCTACAAGAGACTCTAACTCTTGCGCTACCAAATCTTTCACTGCAAAAGGTACTTGGCGCCCTTGGCAAAAGGCAGAAGTGCTATCCTGTTTGAGCCCTAGTTCAATCGGAGACCTCTTAATTAAACCAAGTGCTTGATCAAAAACTTGTCAATACCCTTCAACTAACAAGGCAGCACTCACTATCTTGGTGTACCTCGTGCGCATTAAACCAGTCCAATATCAGAGCTGCTAGCAAGACACGTCCAAGCAATGCTGTATTGCTGGTATCACGGGTTTTAACAACCACTAATGGAAGCTTCTGGTATGGACCCTTACGCTCCACTGGAACTATTGGTTTCACCGTAACTGCGAACTGAGGACTGACATACGTTTTCAACTACAAATGACAGAGCTCTAAAGGTAGACTGGGCCAGTAACTCTTGTACATGCTTTCTGGCACAATTCTGTCTATCTGTCTATCTGCATGCGAACATCTTTTTCTGCCACTCGAGGACATATTTCATAACGCCCTGTGCGCCCCACACAAGCAAACATTGTGTAACGCCAGTTCGTTGCCACTGTCTTCGCCCACTGCATTGGTAGAGACCTTGCCTTAGCCTTGCAAATTTTCGCTAAGTGTCTGTAGCGCTTGCAACGACGGCAACGGCACTTGCGGAACTTGCAGACTGCCAGGTCATTGACAGATCCCCACCGGAAAGATTCTGACAACTATCGCGCGTTTACTCGTCATTGTGGCATACAAGCTTTTCTGTTCGGTTCTACGCGTTTCCCACTGTCTAGTTAACGGCCAACTGCGTTGACTGATTGAACACAGCTGGGAAGAAACTCTCGGCTTTCTTTTCGTACAATGTCTGTCTATCGGAAATTCGCATGTACTTGTGAACGTTAAGGTTCCCTTCTTCAGCAACTCCGCTTGGGTTGATCTGTCACGCAGCACGGTGACGAAACGGTCCCGAAGTGCGCGGTCAAGGAAAGTCCCAAAGTCCCATGACGCCGCTGAACGCTTCAGCTCTACGCCCCAAAAATGCTGTCTCAGATTCTCCTTCCTGGAAACGGGAAGTAAACTTAAATCATTCTGCAATAATCAACGGCTTTGGAGCGTAATGCACCCTTCGTATTTCTAGCAGCTGCTCATAGGAGAATTTGTGGCACTTACTATCCCATTTATATGGTAATAAATCACTCGTGGGAGAGATAAAAAACGCTCATAAAGGTATCCTTCTCGATTCTGCCCTGAAAGTTTAGCTTTTGCGGCTCCGGATAAACAACAATGACGATTGAAAATTGTGTCGCGAATAGGTTGGACTGGTGATAAACATAACATAAAAGCAAATCTTTCTCCAACTCCTCAGTACTATGATGACGAAGGGCTATTCATTGTATTGTAACTTCCGTGCCTGAAATAGGAAAGTAAGTGAGAAAGAAATAAAGAAAAAAGAAAGAAACAAATGCATCTAAAAAGTGTCGGTTAAAAAAAATGTATGATGGTTTGAAAGTCCGTACAAATGAGCTACTACCTCACGTTAAGGGGAATATGTAAGACTGTCTGCAGCGTATGGCTGTAATAGGTAGTCTTTGATGTGTACTATAAACTGTTTGCTGATGTACAGTATGTTGCACTTATAGTTCGAAGCAGATGTCTAAAAGACGTCTTATTTAAACTTTGGGCAAAATATTGTTGAACCTGTTTGTAGTTAATTGCGCAAGTAGACATATTCAATTTATTTGCAGGGGCCTGACTTGACATTGACAGCAAAGAAACACCTCTTCCATAAATATGAACCGCAAATCTTAGTTTCTCAGTGCAATGAATCCAAGTGTACCTACGATATTGTAGGCGACCTTATTATTGGAAGAAACATTTCATTTATCGAAATTGCCAACTTCTCGCTTATTTTCATATAATGGTCTGTGCTCATAATTATTCACAGCACAAAGCGTGCAGCAAACCCGTAGTGACGCCTTCAACTCCTACACTTTTTCTCACCGCTATCCTAAATACTGAAAAAAATTGGTTTGTTTATCGGCTAACAATTTTATGCAGTAAAGCAATAAAGACTTATTTTATGCGTCAGCGAGCTAACAACTGTACCTTGGCTGAGAGACGCGACAGTTCAAAACTGTACCCATTCTTACGAGCTGGCGCGCGTCAAAATACCTCACACCAGCGCTCGACAATGATAGCAGTTAAAGTTAAATTCTCACTGTCATTGTGTTGCCTTCCGCCGCTATCATCAAGATTATTTGTCAAAAAAAAGAAGACGCCAAGAAAAAAATTTTGTTCATCTCTAATAAAGTTGACTCTACGCTTACAGGATGAGGCTGATAGTTGTACGCGACAAATAAAGCACCGTTCATGCACCCACAAGGGTGTTGAAGCGTTTACTGTGTTCAAGAATACATGACCGGCCATACGACACCGCGTCGTAGGTACGGCGACAAGTCGAAACAAATTTTCGTATCAATGGGTTTTCAAGGTTGTTCCCTGTAGTGGGAGGAGGACTTTCGAAGTGCGGGGGCATAGAAATCAGTGCTTGTGCTGGCGTGCGGTGCCGAAAAGCACGAGTGTGCGCCTGATTGGTGAGCCGGTACAGCGAAATCGGTGCGAGCGACAGGGCCAGAAGGGCTGATTGGAGCGGCACAGCAGGGGAAGCTCTGGTTACCCACTGTGGAACCAGCGGCGGCCCACGTCGCTCGGTAACCAGTTCATGCCCCTGCAGAACCGGTCCTTCATCCCGAGTTTTGGCGCTCTACTCGGAGGCTCGGTCTCGGCTGCCCAGACAGGCTCTGCCGAGATGCTGCGGTGGTCATCACCGTTCCTTACTTGCCGAGGCGGGGCAGTGGCCCGGCTCCCGTTCATGCTACAGTGACCCGCGGCTGAGCCACACGCCAGCCGCCGCAACCACGCCGCTACCACTCCTAATAAACTGCTTCGGTTGGAACTGTGAGTGCTGCTAAACATCAACTGAGGTTAGCTACTGGAGCGGCAAACCTGTTAAATGTACTGAGTAGTTAGCTTTAGGTGTCTGTGTGCCATGTCTACTTGTAGAGCAGACTTGCTCTACATGTGCTCCCGATTCAGTTTGCAATTCCTGCGGATCGCCCCCTCGCAACGCTTGACTGTCCGCGGCATTCGACTCAGCTCAAGAAGCGCCATTCAGACAGACAACGCACACCGACGTGAGTTTATTCTTCACGCAAGTACTAATCCTGAAACTTGCAAGGTGACGGCCGTGCCCAGCTAAGCCTACTCGCGATCGCCGAGCCCAGCTGCCTAAGGCTCCGCGCCTCGCGCCTCGTGTCTCGAGATCCACGTGCACGCCGGGCCGCCCGACAACGGCTTTTTTAATGTTTTTTCTCTCTTCACACGGAGTAGGTCTCCGCTAGGGCGCCGTGGAGTACTGACGTGCCTCACATGGGCTCCTGCGTCTTGCGCTCATTTCTACAGAAAGGCCACTCACCCCTTTCATTTTGCACCGACAGAATCGGCAAGCTGCAAGGAACCAGCGGATACCACCTACTTTAAAAGTGAGTGCGTTTTGGTCAAGATTTCGAGCTTTATCTTCACCGACCATCCCGTGCCTTGCTAAGCCTAACGCCGCGCGAGACCCCACCGGCCCGCCGGGGAGAACCGCCGTCGCACGTGCAACAGGCACACGGTGCGCGTGGAAGGAGTTCGACAGCGCTCGCTGCCGCACGTGCGTGGCACGTGCACTGTGAGCCGAAGAGGAGGCTCGGCGCTCGCAGGCGCTGCGGCTGACAAGCAGACTTTGAGATGAGCCAAGAAACACCCGCGACGGACGCGACGTCAAGCGAACGACGAGAAGAAACCAGCGCAATGCATACAGACTCAGCGGAAGAAGCCGACGTCGCGCAATCTTGGACCTACGATAAAAACAGCGGCAGAACCATAGACCTCAACGACCAATGGCTGACATGGGAAAGGAAAGTCAAGAAGGAAATCACGCGCATCAAAGCCCCCGCAGTGACCCAATCCACACAACAGCCAGCCATGCCGCCACCGCCGCGCAAATCCAGAATGCCACCGCTACCTTTGGACGACATCAAGATTGTCTACCGCCCACAAGCTGGCCTTGAACTCGCCAAATGGTCACTCATCGCAGTCACTCACGCAATCGGAAGATCCAGCGGAATATTGCAAAAAGAATTCCATGACAACGTGCGAGTACAAATGCAAAAAGAAGAAAACCTCATCATTGCAAGTACAGCAAACAAGAACTACGCTCAAAACTTAGCCAAGGTCACTAACATACAGCTTGGAGGCAACATCTACAACGTAAAAGCCAACTCTCGTCTACCCGAAGATGTCAGCAAAGGTGTTATCTACGGTATCACGCCTGGGACTCGCAGTGCGGAACTAATGGACGGAATTCGAGTGCCAGCACGCTATACAGTCCTCAACGCCCGCATGCTCGGACAGTCCACGGCGGCGGTCATCTATTTTGAGGGCCCACACGTCCCCTACAACATCATTTATCAGAGCGGCGACTACCGATGCAAGCCCTACCGCAAATCAGTTCAGTATTGCCGAACCTGTGGCAACCTCGGACATCGTCAAGACGTTTGCCCAAAACCAACCCCAAATTTCTGCTACAAATGTGGCAAAACAAACCAACCCCCGAACCATGACTGCCATCCCACGTGCAAGATTTGCGGAGAGGGGCACGAAACCGCTGGGAAAGAATGCAAGAAAAAGCTCAAGCCCAACCCACCGCCTTACCAAGTAAGACAGCAATGGCAAAACAGGATCCAAGAGCGAGACAGTCGATGGAGCTCCAACCGCGATGAGTTCCCTGAACTAGGCGCTGCCAATGGATGCGCCGCCAACTCAAGTAATGCCTCCAGTAGCACCGCAACAACTAGCAGACCCACGTCAAGGTCACGATCAAGAACGTGGTCGCGTTCCCGAAAACGCGTGAATTACGCTGAAGTGGCCAGTGCACGCGCCGCCAACTCAAGTAACGCCTGCAGTAGCACCGCAAGAAATAACAGACCCACGTCAAGATCACGATCAAGATCGCGATCGCGTTCCCGAAAACGCCTGAATTACGCTGAAGTGGCCGGCAGCTCAGGCAGTGCCAGCGTCGCATCGGCAGAAGCGGTAGCCGTAAGAGCCCTCGAGAGCAAGCTACAAAATCAACAAAGTCTCATAGACAGACTATTCCAAAGATGCAAAGAATATGAACATGGAAGCAATCAATCATTTACAGCGCTAACCACGGATGCAGTTGATTCCGCTATCGAAGCTAGAGTTCAAAAGCACCTCCAGGCTTTCGAGGACGTCTTCACAAAGAACATCCTTGCCCTGATTGAAAACATCACCAAGCCTGTCGTCGAGAAGATTGCGACCCTTAACACCCAAGTGACCACCCTCGCGAATCAAGTCGCCACTCTCACAAGCCAGGTTAGCGGCCTAACAGCCCAGGTCAACAATTTCATAGCACACGCAAAGAACAATTATGTCACCAAGTCCTACCTCGACAGCCTTCTCAACACGACCGAGCAGGGCAGAAAGAAGGCTCGCACGAACAGTCGCAATGCCTCCCGCTCGATCTCACCCAACCATGATGCTGCCTGTGAAGCTGAAGATCCTCATGATGGCGACACTTAAAACCACAACAAAGAGCCCGCAAAATACTCTGCGCATCTGGCAATGGAACTGTCGATCCTTCCGTCCCCGGTATGCAAACCTACAAGAACTTGTCAAACTGGACTACCCTGATGTAATTGCCCTACAGGAAACCAATACCCACAACGTCCGACTTCAAGGATACATCGCTCATGCACAAACTCAACGCACAGCCATCCTTACCAAGAAAACTCTCACAACGCAGGAACACGAAATAGAAGACATCCCCATCGAGCACACCCTAGTGGAGATCATACCAGACAGAAAAACGCAGCAATGTCTCTTTATCGCCAGCATATACAGCCCTCCTCGTGATCAACTTCCGGGATTCGACCACTTTGTCCGTGAACTTAGGAAACGCACGAAAGGCCATCAAGTTGTTATAATGGGAGATTTCAACGCCCCACATACAGCATGGGCTTATCCAAGCACCACGAAGAAGGGAGCGCGAGTGCACGACACTGCTCAACACCACAGGCTAACCCTCTGGAACGACCCATTGCAGGCCACGAGAGTCGGGAACAGTGTCTCCAGGGACACTAGCCCGGACCTTACGTTCACAGCGAACGTCCACTGGGCCGAGTGGAGTCGACTCTCGGAGACGCTCGGAAGCGACCGCCACATTATCCAACTTGACATCGCGCACAACCGGAAACCAAACAAGACTGGAGTTGCTCGACTAACAGACTGGAAGTCCTTCAGAGACAACCTCAGCGCCAACACAACAATTGACGACATCGACCATTGGCTCAAGGGCCTTCTCATCACCGCAGAAAACCACACCAAGACCATCCAGCTAAGCACCAACACCCCCGCAGTCGACCCGCATCTCCTTCATCTCTGGGAGGCCAAAAGAAGCCTCCTGAAGAGGTGGAAGAGACAAAAGCTCAATAGAAAACTTAAGCAACGAATCGCCCTTCTCACCATACAGGCCCAAGATTACGCGGAGCAACTTAGCAGGCAAAATTGGCACGCCTTTTGTGACAGCATACAAGGGACACTCAGCACCAAGAAAACCTGGCATCTCCTACGCGCTCTCTTAGCTACCGATCGCACCAAAACGCAACAGAGGCAAGATCTACACAGACTGATCCACAATCATGCTGGATCGGAGGATGATCTCCTTCGTGAGCTTCAGCAAAAACTTAGCACCGACAAGCCCACTTCATCAGCCACCCGAAAGGCGTACGGCGGTACACCAAACCCAGATCTCGATCGACCATTCACCCAGGCAGAGCTCCACGCAGCATTAGCCAAACTCACTAGAAACACCAGTCCCGGCAAGGACAGAATAACTAATAAGCTCTTACGCAACCTCCCGCAATCTGCCACTACAGCACTGCTACAGTACTACAACGACTGCTGGGAAAAGGGGGACCTACCAGTAGCCTGGAAGCATTCGGAGGTCACCATGATCCCCAAACCCAACAAACCTCTTCGCATCGAAAACCTACGTCCCATTTCCCTCACATCTTGCGTGGGCAAACTCCTCGAGCACATGGTGCACGACCGGTTAACAACATACCTCGAGGACAACGGACACTTGCCGCACACCATGTTCGGATTCCGGCAGCATCTGTCCACGCAGGACGTACTCTTGCTCCTCAAAGAAGACTTGCTTGATTACCTCGATCACAGACGCAAATCATCAATCCTGGCAATCGACGTAAAGGGCGCATTCGACAACGTGAGCCACGAAGCCATTCTCCGCAACCTCGAAGATACAGGCTGCGGAGCCCGGATCTATAACTATATCAGCAGCTTTTTGACGCACCGAACAGCAACAGTAGGCGTCTGCAACCTCCGCAGCGATAAATTTCGGCTACCCAACAAAGGAACCCCACAAGGATCAGTTATTTCACCCCTCCTTTTCAATATCGCAATGATCAAGCTACCGAAACAACTGAACGCCATCCCAAACCTATGCCATGCCCTTTACGCCGACGACGTCACACTCTGGACCAAAGCACCTACTACTGGACAAGAAGAACGCAATCTACAAGAAGCCGTAGATATTATCGAAAGATACCTCGGAGACTGCGGTCTCCAATGCGCACCTGAAAAGTCGGAGCTTCTTGTCCTGAGAGCACGGACACGAGGAAGACCACCTAACTATATCGAACCCGATCCTAGCGTCTCGCTCAACGGAATCAAGATCCCTACAGTCGACTCCCTTCGCGTACTCGGACTTCACATCCACAAGGACGGATCAGGGGCGGCCACTCTCCCGCGTCTCCAACGCACACTGTCACAAGTTACGCACCTCGTCAAGAGGATCACAAACCAAAGAAGCGGACTCAAGGAGCACGACACGCTTAGCATAATTCAAGCTCTCCTAACTAGCCGTATCACCTACGGAACTCCCTACTTGAAGCTCAAGCCGGCAGAAATAAAAAAACTCAATGTCGTCATTCGAAAGGCAATCAAAGTAGCCTTGACGCTGCCACCCATGGCATCAACGGAGAAACTCCTCCGGCTCGGCGTCCACAATACATGGGAAGAGCTTGTCGAGGCTCATAAGATCAGCCAACTAGAGCGGCTCAAGCTCACACCTACCGGACGTGCAGTTTTGCGCTACCTCAACTACAGTGAAAGCTACATTGCAGACACAGACCAGAAAGCAAGAATCCCACCTGCAGTCCGGGACTGCATCAGCGTTGCAAGTATACCGCGCAATATGCATCCAAATTATCATAAGGAGCGTCGCCAAAGCAGAATCCGCGCACTCAGCAAGAAATACGGGAGAGACCCTCATACGAGGTACACCGATGCTGCCCGGTATATTAAACGAAACGCCTTTGCCCTAAGCGTCACGGATCACCAAGGCAAAGAACTTGCAGCTGTCACCATCCGAGCAAGAGCCCCTGAGACTGCAGAGGAAACGGCAATTGCTCTAGCAATAACAACTTGCCCTGAAGTAGCAATAATACTAACAGACTCCCAAGCAGCAGCTCGCAACTATCAAAAAGGCCGTGTATCAGAAACAGCGCTCAAGATACTAAAAAATCACATCGCACGCGCCCCGCTCCCCGACACCTACATCGACTGGGTTCCAGGCCATCAGGGCATGACAGGAAATGAGGCGGCACACGCCGCTGCCCGCGAGCATACCAGCCGGGCTTTCCTGCAATCCCACACTAGGCCGGCCACCAACGTTGATGACATCGCCCTAAAGTACTCGGAGCTTCTGCAACACCACCGACTCAGCAGAAGAACGTACGCTTTGCCACACAAGAATCTAAGCAAGGAGGAAGAAGTCATCCTGCGCCGCCTACAGACCAACACCTACGTGCACGGAATAATCATGCACAGACTGTATCCTACGCAGTACTCGCACATATGCCCCCATTGCGACGTTCCAGACACCCTGCAACACATGGTCCAGGATTGCCCACTGCGTGGCACACCCACAGACCCTACCTCACAAGCTCCACAAGACGACTCCAAAGAAAGCCGCCCCATAGAAGCACAAGAAGAGCGCCCCAAATCACCGCAGATCCATACCATAACCGAAACGTGGGAGGCCAAGCTTTCCTCCGATGACCTGGACGACCAACGCAGTCTCGTCGCCCGGGCCAAAGAGGCAGCCCAAGCCAGAGGGTTCTTGGAATAAGGAATCCTCCCACCTAGGGTGAACCGGGTTCTGACTCGGTTTACCGTTTCGGAAAATAAAAGTTTAGTTCTCTCTCTCTCTCTCTTCACACGCAGCGGCAACCTAGCATTATGGAAGTTGACCGAACTAACTCCATAACAGGAATAACAAATAATGAAGCAGAGATGAACGACACGGAGCCGACGTTCGACAGCAACAGCGGAAAAACACTATGCAAGAATGGACCGTGGGTGATGCTATTAGCGCGACAACAGAAGAAGAAAGAATCCATGGCAACGTCGAAGACGCAGAAGGAGTTCTCATGCGAACACAGCACGGGGCAGAACACGAATGATGGAAAAGGGCAAGCCCTTCAAAAGCCATGGGGCCACAAGAACGCAAGCAAGCCACGGCCTCGCTTGCCAACGACCCCACCGCTACCAGAAAACCATTACAAGATTGTTTACAGACCTAAAGCCGGTGTGAAAGTGTCAAACTGGAAAGACGGAGTGATAGCAAGAGGATTAGCCCAAGCATGCGGAGTGACACCCCAGGAGCTCTACGCCAAGGTGATCATACAGACACAGTGGCAACAAAACTTAATTCTGGCAAGTACCGAAGAAGAGGATTGCGCACTTAAATTAGCAGAAATAACAAGCATCGAAATAGGACACGCAACATACGAAGTCACACCTTACCTCAGGCCAATTCCGGGCACTGTACGTGGCGTTGTTCACGGAATAGAGGAAGGCACCACCGACGAGCAGCTAGTAGATCTACTAGCAACAACCAACAAGTGCAAAATCCTGTACGCTAGAATGCTGGGAAGATCGACGTCGGCAGTGATCACCTTCGAGGGCCCGCACGTTCCGTTCTACGTTAAAGTTGGATGTACGCTCACCCGCTGCAGATCCTACCGAAAGTCAGTGCAGTACTGCAGATCTTGCGGGGAGATAGGACACAGACAAGACGTCTGCCCTAATCCAAATGATGAACTATGCGACAACTGCGGAGAAAACAACGCTGATCCAAATAACCACCAATGCGAACCGAAATGTAAGCTCTGCGGAATGCCCCATGAAACGGCAAGTAGAGACTGTCGAAGGAAGCTGAAACCGGCCCCGCCACCGTTGAGAGTCCGGGAGCGGTCAAGAACGAGACAGAGACGCTTTTGGTACCAGGCCAGCGTAGTATCTATCAACGACAATGAGCACATGATGACCATGTCACCATCGCCACAGTCACCGAATGAGGCCGAGCAGGCAAAAAGGCCCAGATCCAAGTCGGGATCGCGATCGAGGGAAAGACAACAGAGCGTCCCCCGGATAACGGCAACGGGCGTGGAACACGACAACACCCAGCGCAAGGTAAGCTGGGCCAACGTCGTCACAGGGCACAATCATACGTCGAAGGAAAATAATGGCGTTCAAACCACAAGACACTCGAGGTACGAAGACACGATAATGATTCTCCGAAGACAGAACGATGAATTGAAGCGAGAGCTAGAACAGCAAAAGAAGAAGACACAAGAGAAGGAAGCCAGCACAGAAAAACAGCTCCAATACCTGGTGCGAGAAATAGAACAACTACGGAGAGAACAGACCCAGCAATCGCAAACACCCCTACCGCGGCCTTCATCCCCACCCCCACCACCATCACCAACACGACCAGAGCCATCAACACTGTCGAACCAAGCGGCGATAACCCAGAACGACCTCAAGACACTTGAAGACCGCATCAACGCCAACGTGACCGTCATGATGGAAACCACACTGTCCACAGTAACGCTGGTTATGCAAAACACGGTAACACAGATGATACAGACTGGCTTCCAATCTCTCAAGAACGAAATAGAGAACCAGATTCAGGCTCTACAGACCAAAATAACACAGTCCGGAGAAAGTTTCAGTCAACGCATTCACATGCTAGAAGAAAGAGATAATGCTCGCAAGAAACCTAAGTACCCTGCGAGAGAAGCCAAGATAATGCAGACCCTAAGCGAACAAGATGGCGAGGCAAACTAAAGAGGAAGATGACTACAAGCAACACCCACGGCTCAAAATTTGGCAATGGAACTGTCATTCTATCCGAAGTAAGAGAAGCAACCTTGTGCAATTCTGCAAGCAGTTTGACCCAGATATTATAGCCTTACAAGAAACCGAAGCAGAAGATTTCAAGGTCAGCGGTTACCTCACTCACGTCACTGACGGTAAAACGAGGACAGCAATCCTGACCAAAAAGGCCATCAACGCTCAACGACACGACATCCAACACCGCATCGAACACACCCTCGTCGAAATCGTACCCGAGAAAAAACAGCAGCAAAGCCTCTTCGTGTTAAACGTGTACAGCCCACCAAAGGACCACCTAAAGGATCTAGACAAGCTTATGAGAGAGGTGAAGAAGCTGTGGAAGGGTAACGGGCTGATAGTCGTTGGAGATCTTAATGCTCCCCATGTGGCCTGGGGTTATGCGGCCTCAAAGAAAAAAGGAGAAGACGTGCACAACGTAGCCCAACAACACCTCCTCACGCTACTCAACGACCCGCAGACACCCACGCGCATCGGCAACAGTGTATCTAGAAACACCAGCCCCGACCTCACATTCGTACATGGACTCAAACAGTATGAGTGGAGCTGCATGGAAGAGAATCTTGGTAGCGACCATTATATAGTGCAAACGATCATTCCGCACCACAAAGCAATGATGAAGATAGGAAAAGCCAAGATCACGGACTGGCAGGCCTTTCGCAAAGATGAGAGCGCCATTAATGCGACGATAGACGACATAAAAATATGGATCAGAGGAGTCGTGGAAAGAGCCGAGAAGCATACGAGGACAATCCAGCTGTCGCAAATCACCCCCGTGGTCGACCCGCACTTACTCCCACCTGTGGGAGGCGCGGAGGGGTCTCGCCAAACGCTGGCAGCGTAACAAGTGCAACCGGAAACTCAAAATTCGAATCTCTAAGCTGATCAAGGAAACGCAAGAGTACTCTGAACAACTTGAAAGAAAGAACTGGCGCGACACATGTAACAAGCTTCAAGGTACCTTAAGCAGCAAGCGCACTTGGGCGGTGCTCAAGACTCTCCTATCAAAGAAGGAGAACAAGAACGCCGCAAAACAGAAAGTGCAGCGACTCATACAGACCCACCCGGGGAAAGAGGAAGACATTATCAAAGAAGTAAAGGAGAAGTTCCTCGGTACGGAGCGAAACATAACTGTAGATTCGCACTTCGACGAGTATCGAGGCAACCCAAATATAGAACTGGATCGGCCCTTCCCAGAAGCAGAAATCGAGAGGGCCTTGAGCAAGCTCACCCGCAACACGGCGCCGGGGTACGACAGAATAAACAAGAAGACACTCCGGAACCTTGACGGACCCTCTGTAGACGCGCTCTTAAAATACATCAACGAGTGCTGGCAACAAGGTAAAGTACCACCGGAATGGAAACATGCCGAGGTAACCATGATACCTAAACCCAACAAGCCCATCAGCGTGCAGAACCTTCGGCCTATATCCCTAACTTCGTGTGCTGGAAAACTCTACGAGCACATGGTGCACAACCGCTTGATCGACTATCTCGAAGACAACGAACACGTCCCAAGCACTATGTTCGGATTTAGAGCGCACCTGTCCGCGCAAGACGTGTTGCTGCAAATCAAGGAAAAAGTCATCGACAAGCTGGACACGCACAGCAAAAGAGCCATCCTCGCACTTGACGTGAAAGGGGCTTTCGACAACGTGTCACACGAAGCCATACTGCAGCACCTCAACGTATGTAACTGCGGCGAGAAAGTATATAATTACATCAAAGCTTTTCTGAAAGAACGGACAGCCACAGTGGGGATAGGCAACTTACGCTCTGAGAAATTCGACATACCGCGAAGGGAAACGCAACAAGGCTCTGTCATTTCGCCGATGCTATTCAATCTGGCGATGAGCTCACTACCCAAGCAACTGAAGCAAATAGAAGGGATTGGTCACGCAATATATGCTGACGACCTCACCATCTGGACTACGGGAGGGTCGACAGGTAAACAGCAAGACGCTCTGCAAGAAGCGGTTGACACTACGGAAAAGTACCTGGAAGCGTGTGGACTGACGTGCGCACCTGAAAAATCCGAGCTCTTGGTGCTAAGAAAGCGCACAAGAGGCCGACAACCGCAGCAGATACCAGACCCGGTAGTAAAGGTGGGAGGCATCATGATTCCGCAGGTTA
The DNA here is from genome assembly GCF_038994185.2 of Dermacentor albipictus. Taxonomy (NCBI): domain Eukaryota; kingdom Metazoa; phylum Arthropoda; class Arachnida; order Ixodida; family Ixodidae; genus Dermacentor; species Dermacentor albipictus. The sequence continues at coordinate 99,019,415 of NC_091825.1, read as the reverse complement.
CGACGCTCCGCATCCTCGGACTCCTGATTCAAAAGGACGGGGCCGGGGGAGCAGAGTTGGAAAAAATTCAGAGAACAGTGCAACAAATAACCCACCTTATCAAAGGAGTGACGAGCAAAAGCCACGGACTCAAGGAAGAAGACTGCACGAAAATGATACATGCTCTGCTCACGAGCATCGTCACGTACGGGACCCCATACGTTGACATGAAGAACAGTCAACGAGACAAAGTAAACGCCCTCATCAGAAAATCATACAAAATTGCCTTGGGTCTTTCCCCCTCCACGTCCACAGCGAAATTGCTCAAAATTGGAGTCCACAACACGTGGGAAGAGCTCGTGGAGGCGCACAACGTCAACTAACTGGAGAGACTGAAGCTGACAAAGACGGGAAGAGCCCTGCTGCAAGATCTGGGCTACCAAGTCGAGGATGAAAGGCACCTACCTCAGCGTATCCCACACGAGATCAGAGACAAGCTACACATAAGTACCATTCCGAGAAACATGCATCCCGAGTACGACAAGGAAAGGAGACAGGCGAGAATACAGGCGCTCAAGCGCATTCTCGAACGCACCAACAGCAAAGAAGAAAACGTTAGATATACGGATGCAGCTGCGTACAGTACTGAGGACCGATTCGCAATCAGCGTGGTCGACGAGAAGGGCGAACATCTTACAGCCACATCCATACGTGCCAAGGACACGAGCACTGCGGAAGAGGTGGGCATAGCCCTGGCCATCGCAACGTGCAAGAAGGCCATGATTACCGTGGTGACGGACTCGCAAGAAGCATTCAGAAGGTATATGAATGGAAGGATTGGAAAGGCAGCACTTCAGGTCTTGAACAACACCAAGATAGAAGCAGCACAAATCCTCTGGACGCCGGGACACGAGTCTCTCACGGGGAACCAGGCGGCGCACGCCGCGGCTCGAGATCATGCACGCCGAGCCATCTCCACCGCACAGAGAACACGTATCAACGGCTGTGACGAGGATGATGAACGCATATCCAAGAAGTACTCGGATATCTTGGCGCACTACAGGAAGCAGAGGCGTTGCTACCCGCCCGCGCATAAGACGATGAGTAGGGACCAAGCGGTAACCTGGAGAAGACTACAGGCTGGAACCTACTCACACGGAACACTGCTGCACGCCATGTACCCGGGCATCTACGGGCGAGACTGCAAGTTCTGCCCGCCGGACACGCCCAACACCTTGCGCCATATGGTGCTGGAGTGTAGAAATAACCGCGAAGTACCACCGTCATCATCACCACCAAGCGATAACAACCAGGAAGAAGCGGATATGGAGGAAGAATCGAAAGACCAGTGGGAGGCTCTGCTGGTGACGCAAGACCCTGACAGCCAGCTGCGGTTGGTGAATAGGGCTCGGGCGGCGGCAGCGAGCCATGGCTACCTGGACTGAGGAGGCCACCCACCTTTGGGCTCAAGAAGCCTGGTCTCACAATAAAGTTTATTTCTCTCTCTTTGTCTTGGGTGATTCCTGAGTACGTCTGGCTGACCTCCGCCCTCACATTGCCCACACTAACCGATGCCATCATAACAAATTATTCAATGAAGCTTTATAACTACGTAATAATCCCATATATCAATCAATATACCAATAATCAATATATCAATCAATATAGCTTCTATTTGACTAGAGGACTAGTCTAAGACGTCACGAAGTACAGCCGCAGTAAGCAGCGCAAGGCCGTATGAGGCTTACGTTTTGATATCCGAAGCATCCAGAAAAAAACAACACTTTTCGCATTGCAGATATCGGGCTCATTACCATTCCGCTTGCATTCTCCCTGTTAGACAAACACAACTGCACCGACTGTCTAACTTTCACATTCAAGGTTATTCGAAAGCCTTCATCCACAGATGCTACTGATCATATATTCTGGAGGGCGCCAATTCGATGCAAGAACATTTTCACTCTCGAACACCATCCCTATATAAACACTGGTGACCGAAAGAAAAACATATCCTGATCCATTACAGACTTCCGCATTTGAGCAGCTTAGGCTCCGATTGCCACTCGCCTGCAAGCACCAAGAACGCCACGATGAAGACAATGGTGCTCATAGTGGCCATCCTACTTCTCTCAGCAGGTATGATGCAAAGCTGTTAAGTTCTTGAAAGGCAAAGTGTTTTGAACTGCTAAACCCCTTACACCCAAGGCAATGAAAAATATTTTACATGATAGCGGGCAATACACTTCATTTAAGCTGACAGAAGTCATAGTTAAACATCGTACTAATTCTTACTTTCTGATGGCCACAAATTTATCTGACGCCAGAGTTGGACAGCGATAGCAATAAGCATTTATTTCATCAGTTATCGCGTTATATATTTATTTATTTATTTATTATACCTCAAAGGCCCCAGAGATGGGGTATTACATGAGGGATGGGCTTTAACAAAACAGTGATTCGAGAGCAGTCTTGAAGTGATGAGTGTCGGAGTGGTGCGTGATGTCGGCAGACAGACCGTTCCAGTCCCTGGCGGTTTTTACAAAAAATGATCGTAGATGAGAGGTAGTCTGCGCCGGGGGAGGATACACAGCTTTGCTGTGGTTAATACGGCTGGACTGACGATGAGCTGGTAGTATAGCTGAAATGTGCAGTGGTGAATGATAGAATTTGTGAAAAAGACACATTCTAGAAATAAGACATCGTGATTCTAGATTAGTAAGACCGGCACGGGATTTTAGTTCAGACACGCTTGCATGATAAGAATATTCAGAGTAGATAAGCCGGGCTGCACGGTTTTGAATTGATTCTAGTGTATTAGATAGGTTATGTTGATGAGGATCCCAGACAGAGCATGCATATTCTAACTCAGGGTGGACATATGTAACATAAGCTAACAATTTTACTGATGGGGGAGCAAGTCTTAGATTCCGGCGGAGAAAACCGAGGGTTCGATTCGCGGCATTGGCTAAGTTAATGACATGATGTGACCAATTTAGGGTAGTTGAAAATGTTATGCCGAGGTATTTATACGAGTCTACGGATGAGATTTCGGCACCGTATTTGGTGTATTTCCCTGATTGGTGATGCTGTCTGCGATGGAAAGAAACTAGCGAGGTTTTTTTAGTATTTCAAGACATCAACCATTTGTTACACCATAATTCAATACGTTTTAGGTCACCTTGAAGCAAATGCATGTCTGAAGTGTTAGTTATGCGTCGATAAACTACACAATCGTCTGCGAACAATCGAATGTTAGAAGTGATCTCAGTAGGAAGATCATTAATGTAAATTAGAAAGAGTAGTGGTCCGAGAACTCTGCCTTGTGGTACGCCCGAAAGGACAGAAGATCTTTTAGATGACTGTGTGTTAGCAAATACAAACTGTTGTCGGTTAGTAAGGATGCTACGTATCCGACTGGATACGTAGCATCCAGTACAAATGGATTAATCAAATGGATTAATCTTGAGACGGGAAAGTTTTAGGAGTAGCCGTTGGTGTGGAACTTTGTCAAATGCCTTTTCAAAATCTAAGAAAATAGCATCTACAGGTACGTTCAAGTCGAGGTTAGAGCTTAGATCATGAAAAAATAAAGCTAGTTGAGTGTCACATGAAAGACCTTAACGGAAGCCATGTTGAGCTGGGTGAAAGAGGTTATTGGATACTAAAAAGTTTACGGTCTGAGAGTAAATAACATGCTCCATTAGTTTGCAACAAACACTAGTGAGTGAAATGGGGCGATAACTAGAGCACAACGATGGAGGACCTTTTTTGGGGACTGCAACAATCTTGCCTACTCTCCAGTCTTCCGGCACCACTCCTGATGACAATGATTGCTGAAAAATAGCACATAACATCGCGCTCACATTTGTTTTGGTGTTTTTCAGCATTTTAACATTTATTTCATCGACGCCAGACGATGATGTGTGTTTTAATGAATCAATTAGTTTCTCAATGCCGTAAGGACAAAAGGTAATATCAGGCATGACTGCATGATCCGAAAGAGGGAAGCGAGGGTAATATGTTGACAGGTTCAGTTGTGAAGACGGAAGAAAAAGTACGGTTAAGTTGTTCAGCAATTTCGCAATCGGGAATACGATGGTTTTGATCGTCAAACAGAGCTAATGGCTGGGAGTTATTAGGGTTAATAACTTTCCAGAATTTTTGGGGGTTATTTCTTAACATAGACGGCAGCGTTTGGGAAAAAAAAAGTGCGTTTTTCTTTATTTGCTAGAGCTTCGAATCCTTTTTCTGCAAGGTAATACTTATTCCATGCGCCTGCGTTGTTAAATCGTTTAGCCGAGCGAAAAAGCCTTTTCTTTTTATTATTAAGACGCTTTAGTGTGATATTAAACCATGGGGATGACTGTTTTTCGGTTAGGGTGATAACGGGTACGTATCTCGCGAACACATCGAGCATTTTGTTTTTAAAAAGCAGCCAGTTAGATTCGACAGAACGTGTGAAAAAACTGGCGTGGAATGAAGCAGCAAAATGTGCGAGTTCCGAGTTAATTGCCGAGTAATTCCCTATGTCATACAGTTTGATCACTTTGGTTATCTTTGTAGATTGTGTAAGCTGACAGGAGTACGATGCTTGGATTATAGAATGATCACTAAGACCAGGCAAATGCGTCATTGCATAAACTGTCAGGATCAGAAGCAAAAATGAGGTCGAGTATGTTAGAAGAATTACAACCTTGACGTGTAGGTTCAGTGACAAGTTGCGTTAATCCAAAGGTTAGGCAGGAGTTAACAAAATCACTTTCGGTACTTTGTTGCGAAGTTGCTGATGTTAGGTTAGTCCAGTTTATGGCGGGGAAGTTAAAATCACCGAACAGTAACATCGGAGAGTGGTGATGCAATTCAGTTACCGAACGCAATGTTTCGTGGAATTCTGCAACAAAGTTAGGATCATTACCAGGGGGGTGATAGCTGACTGCGATTATTGTGGGTGGGTAAGAGGCATTACACAGGACGAACAGAATTTCTAGGGAGGACGATGTCTTAATTTCAGTACATTGAAGGTCCTTATGAGCGCCAATGAATACGCCGCCACCACGTTTGGTAGTTCGATCATGCCTGAAGATATTGAAATTAGGGAAAAATGGCAATATTTCAGAGTCTTCTATTGTAGAATTAAGCCAAGTTTCAGTAATAACAATTAGGTCAGACTCTGTTGTGTCGGCAAGATTACTGAGAGCGTCAAGCTTCGGAAAAATGCTTCTAATGTTAGTAAAAACAAACGAAAAACAATTTTTCTTGGAGTTAGCATTGCTGGGGCCTAGGCATTTAAAGCACGAGGGACAACCTTTTGGGCGTTGTGGTCAAACGTGTAAGCTTTGTTTCCAATAGTTAGCTTGTCATGTCGGAGCTTGAATGGTTTCTGTTGTGTCTTGGCGAATTCGACTAAACGCCTTCTAGCTGTTAGAGTGTTAGGAGAGTAATCTTCTGAAATTCTATATGCAGTGCCCTTGAGTTTCCTACCCTGTGAAAGAATTTGTTCTTTTACTTTGAAATGTGAATGTTTTACAATAATTGGCCTGTTGTTGTTTACTTTGAATTTGCCCAAACGGTGGGCACGTTCGATGTCCACCGACTGAACAGTTATATTTAATTCTTTACAGCATAGATCTATTATTAACGATTCTGACTCGGCCCACGTTTCACGTTCGCGATCTGTTAATCCAAAGAATACTAGGTTTGAGCGTCGCGCGCGGTCTTCCGAGTCGTCCAGCCTGGTCTTAATCAATGATATATCTTTTGCATTTTGATCGGCAAGCGTCCGGATATCGTGAACTTGTTCTTTTATAACTACCAGGGATGCGCAGTCTTCTTCAATTTTGACAAGGCGGTCTTTAATCTCCTTTATAGCGCTGTCGCTCTGGGACAGCTTACGTTGCAGGGGTTTCATTTCTTTTAGTAGTGAAGCTTGGCCAGATTGAATTTCAGTCAGTGCGGTCATTATGCCACTGGGTGTTTGCGTTTCGCTTGCACGGGTGTTTGGACCTGGGTTTAACTCGACGTCTCCGGACAGGATTAGTAGTTGATGAAGGACACGTGCACAATCGAAAGCAATAAAAATACAACACTGTGGGCTCGGCAGCACAACAAGGGCCATATAACGAGTACGTCGGCCATACAATGAATACTGATAATTTACCTGCAGAACGAAAAGGCATCGCAGGTAAGCGGCTGTTGTCATGGCTGTCATGGTTGTCAGCCCATAGAATGCCGCGCTGCGCGATGTCACACTTATATAGTCCTGGGTAAAAGGCGACGTTATCTGATGACTTGGTAACGGTAGAACCAGGGGGCGCAGTTGTAAGAGCCAAGGTGGTGGCTCGTGATCTTGGGGTGGCGATGTAGCAGACCCTCGTGGTGTCGGTGGGGTGCGCTTCGTCCGGTGTGGCAAATCAAGGTCATCTGCTGCGTCTGGACAGGCCGGGAGCCAAGAGACCTCCGGGATGTCGCCAGCACATCCTTTGTCCCGTGGTCGAGGGCTACACCGGAGCAGAACCTGCAGAACGAAAAGGCGTCGCAGGTAAGCGGCTGTTGTCATGGCTGTCGTGCCACGTATCATCATTGAAACTCGTCACAAATTGAATGAAAAAGCTTAATTACATTCCGTGAGTGATTATAAACAAGCATTTCGCCGGGAGGGTGTTAGCGGTGAGAAACAATAAAACCACGTCTTATGCTCCCATAAGGGTGTTAAAATCGTTAGTGTTTACCACAGTACTCGACCATGCGTACCACATTGTGCCTAACCCTCGGTAACAAGGATAAACAAATTTTCGTATAAAGTAATCTTGAAAATCATTGTCTGAAGCCACTTGACCCAGTTGTTCGATTAAACGTAATAATCACGTGTTAATCAGGCATAAAATTGTTATTGTAGTTTTGCTTTCACTTCACGGCAACCTTATGTCCTAAGTACGGCCACAGCAAGCAGCACAAGGTCACATGATGTTTATGTAGCTTTATGGGAACCGTGCCAAAAAATGGCTGCTCCCATCGCAATTAACTTGCAGAACGCCATTCCGCGCTTATTCTTACTTTCTCACCCTCAGCGAACCGAGCCTTCCAGAACGGCAGGTTAAGCAGAGCTACGTACTCAGTTACCCAGCATTCATATACAAGATGAAAGGAAAACACCTCTTGAAATGTGGTATTCATGTATTCTGGAAGTAGCCTGGAGGGTAGCGAGGATGCTTTCTTTCTCTGAGAAGGTCCCTTTATAAGCAGGAACGGACGCAACGCACACATCTTTGTCTCGAGTATAGACCACCCCACTTGTGTCGATTAGTCTTGTATCGCTGTTCGCCTGCAAGCTCCAAGAACACCACGATGAAGACAACGGTGCTGATACTCGCCGTCCTTCTTATCTCTGCAGGTACGTTCAGAGCCGGCAAAGCGTGTTGAAATTCTCCTACCGGATGGGAGGATATGTACCTCAAAAGTTATTTTTGTCAATCTAAAGTACAGTAATTTCTTAGCTGAATTATGCTTCTATCTAGACATTGGCCTGGAGGTTCCTAAGTCAGCTACTTTAGACGGTGTTCTTTCAAGCATGTGTATGAATGTTCCCGCAGAAGCACGAAGAGCGCAGAACTTCAATAACAGTAAGCTGTGCTACCAAACGCTTCGCAAAAATTAAAGCTTATTTGAAATTGAACTGCAAATGCCGGAGCATGTCGCCTGACTGCTAGAAGAGTGCGCTGCGGAGGCTTAAGCACCATCGTCGTCGCAATAAAGTACGGCAACCGACATGAATCTAAGACTGATAGAACGGTCAGTAGGTCAAGATAAGAGCTGTATTATTTATAAATCCATTCTCACTTTTTCGTTGTCACATGATGTAAGATTCTGGTGGCATTCGCGCGCTGGGCCCTATGGGAAACCTAATTCTCAAGTCTTCCCGCAGTGATGTTGACGGAGGGGTCTCCGGCTAAACCTTCAAGATCCGGGTCAGGGGGGGCTTCGCGAGGCAAGAAATGTGGGGTAAGTACAATTTTGTTTTAAGAAATATTTACTGCCAAAAATATCAATGACTATACGGGTGACATACACAAAATGATGATATTTTTCTGCTTTATTTCGTGCTTTATTTTGTGCTCTAGCTTGTGCTTTAACACAAGGCAAACAGTAAGAATTGACGGACCGTAAAGTTGTGTTCGAAGAAAGCGAAATTCCTACAACGGAGACCAAACAGCAAGAACGAGAACATAGACCGCTCGAAAGGAAACATGTCTTCAGGATATATCCCCGGCGTAAGCACGAAAGCTTATCGGATGGCGCCCAGTCTATATACCACCCTTAAGTAGCATGGAATAATTCAACATACACTCCCCCACCTCGAAAAGGAAAGCTTAAATCTTGCGCCTTGGCATCATCACTTCCCCCTGAAGCAGGAGACGACCTGGTTCCAAACCGTCGGGAAAATTAACTTATTTTTGGTTAGAGCCAATTGAATGACAGAATTAAATAACCTAGGCAATTGTGACAGGTAATTCTTTCAATATGTTTAGCTTCAAGAATAGAAGTACACTTACTTGCAGTACTATGTTCGTCAGAAAACAGGCCTATCGAAAGCCGTTTGCTGGTACCTATATAGGGCACGGATACGACCGTATTAAATAATCACAAATGTACCCATCGCGATACCGACCGACCCTGCGGTACACAGGCAATGTAGCCCCGCTGAACCTAAGATATTAAGCAAAGAGAGGCATCAAAGCAATATCAGCCATTTCTCAATGTTAAGGTACAATATGACAATGAGGAATAATTTATGCGAAAGCATCGAATGGCCAACTGAGCGCAAAGTCAAGCGTCTCTAGCAGTGAAACTGCACCTAAATTTGAATTGGCTGTATTGCAACGTAATCTGCGAGCCTTGACAGAGCACAGAAGGCAAAAAGGTCTGCTGCTGCCGCGCTACAGCGCCAGTCGTTGTAGGAGGGGAGAGTCCATTGCAACGATGCCACGTCACCCTTGCTCTCGCCCTCAGAAGCCTGTCTTATTTGAACGTTCAATCCCCGCCTAGGTGGTCGCTGGCGTTCTAACATCGCCTCAGTATTCGCTATGAAGGAATTAAACTATAAAAAGACAGGTTACATTATAAAAATATAGTGTTTGTGGCAGTGACTTTCAAACATACAATACCACGCTCACAAGGCGAGAGTCGAACCTAGATAGCAGGCTTGTTAAGTTGTCTTCGTGACATTCTGCTACTGGGACCGAAATTGTCATTGCCAAGCCCGTCGTGACGATACTGTGGCGTGAAAATCACCGCGTCTTACTCGGGCGCATCCCTATTAGATTATGTGGCAGTAAGGCAAGGCAGCATGACGTCACGGATCGACGTAAACCGGCATTATGCAGTCTAAAAGGCATTGTTCAAGCGTCCCAAAGCGCTGCAAACGAAGGACCGCTCAACGACGTTTAATTGGGCAATAATGCTTTCGCATTCAAAACTACATGGCAATGTTTACGTGTCCTCAGATTTTTCTTTCAAGGGCTTGGCTACAACTCAGCTCCACAGGGTCGAAATAGCACTGCAGAAACGATGTAAATCTAGACTGAGGAATGCTGCGTGTAAAAAACAATTACGCACGCCCCCATATATGCTATAGTAGTATCGAGTGCATAGGTGAATCGAGTTTCACAAGTGATGGCACGACGCCAGGTTGTATTTCGTCCCAGCGAACCAAGCATATCACGAGACATTCGACGCTGAAAAAAAGGAGTGTTTGACTCAGTGCCCTATTTCATGGAGTGAACTTGCGGCATTGCATCAAGTTGTGGCATTAGGTAAGACGTCGCGAATATCAGAAATGTTATGTTGTCTGGCATGGGGCAAATTAAATGTGATCAGAACGCACGCAAAAAGAAAGGAAATGAGAAACCGCGTGCAACAGTGTTAGGTCACAGATTTACCCCGCATTTTAAAGCTTTGAAGGTGCTCTTGTCTTTCTTGACGGCGACTGGCCTATGTGAACGTATTTGACTCGCTCAGGCTCTCCGCGGGCGTGCGTTAGCTCACCGCAGCTTTCCTTCCCCTCCCCTCCATCTCTCTATCTTATCTTCCTACACCCTCCCCCAGAGTAGGGTAGCCAACCAGACGAATTTTTGGTTAAAATCGCTGCCTTGTCTCTTTATTTCCTCCTCTTCCTCCTCCTTAAACTTGTTTCCCTTTCATACTCTCCGGTTTTAGTAAATGAAGAAAGAAAGAAAGAAAGAAAGAAAGAAAGAAAGAAAGAAAGAAAGAAAGAAAGAAAGAAAGTAAGAAAGAAAATGGAGCCTAGCTGCTGCAGGAGTGTGCTAACGATTCATACCAATGATACGTTAAATGTACCACAAAGATCAGCAAATTGACGTCGAAGCAGGGCCTTCTACAGTTCAAGGCATGCCGCTGACTATCGATCTATAGATTTTGAACCCTTTTGTAAATTCTGGAAGCCCAACTAAAGCAACGGTCAATATTTGCGTGAAATTTAACCGACAGTTACATAGTTATATGCTTCAGTCAGAGTTTCGCGCAATATTACCCAGTGAGGAAACTGACACTGGATTCATGTTACATGCAAGGGGACGCTGTCAGGGGATAGTTTCGGGTCGGCATCGTTCTCGAAGAGCCAGGACACCTTGAGTGCATCTCTTGTGAGCAGCACTCCGTCTGTCACACTGGTTCATTTTCCACTAAAACGCCATGTAAAGGGTTGTGCTTCAATTTTTACGCAAAGCATATTTTATTGATCCATGGCGGCTTTTCATGGGTTGTACAATTTTATCAAGCGTAATAAGTACCTGGCGTTAGACATAGGGGAGAGCCATAATAATGTCACAGAGGAATGTGCGTCTGCTGCGTTATTTCTTGCTGGCATGTCACTATCTAGATCATAAACTTTATTAGAATATCAGGTACGGTTAACAAAAAGGAAATACAGGTAAATAAATGGATATTTGTTTTTCTCTCTTGCTCCCAGAGGTATGTCTGCAAGCCACACGAGACCTGCGAGGCGAGTCCTTTCGGGCAAGCATGTGAGTACTGTACTTCGTCCAGTCGCATTCCTTGCGCGCTTTGCCAGCGTGAGAGTCACGGGACGTGCTTACACCACATTTGGCTTGGCGGCATGATTTGCCTCACACTCTATAAATTTAAATACTCGTGTGAGGAATTGCCTTTTGAGCCATTCAAGAGCAAGTTCTCCTGTAGTTTAACGTCCTACTGATCCTCCTTGCGAAGCGAAGCACATCGGCGGACCCGATAGGCAGCATTACCGCATTTTAAGAGTTTCGAGATATTTAACCGTTCTATAGCTGCAAACCACCACAGACACAAGGGCGAAGAAAATATAATGAAATCAAAAGCAACGGCACGTGACGGCAAGCACCATAGTTATGTAGCGACCATCCGTCACTTCGTTGTCTTCGACGTAAGGGTCATTGCCCCTTGCTCCTGAAATTCAGTATACGTCACCGTGGGGGCCATTACCCCCTGCTAAGCGGCTGCCCGATTGGGGCGCTCTCACTGCCACTCAGCAAACCTGCTTTTGCTTCTGAATAAAGTCAGTCTACTCTCCGTTCTCAAGACAGAGAGTGCATTTTTTCCCTCTGCCAAACCAAGCTCCAAAGACGTCGTGACCCAGGATATTTAAGTTTTTTTTGCCAACAGTAACCATTGACGACGCTGCTCCTACTCATGCTGACGGAGATCGCTTCGCGGTTAGGTCTTCTGCCATCTAAGCAGAGCTTCAGTTTCCCACAATTGGATCCAGGAATCTCCGAGTTTGGTTTATACAAGCAGAGGCCCGTTTCAAACTCCGGCGCATCAATTCACAGACAGGAAAATATCTGAACGTCGTCTCCGCACTGCCCCCAACGTCATGCATGGGACAGACGACATGCTAGCGGGTACGCCTTCGGCCACAGCACACGGCGACCAGCAACGCGCGGACCTGCAGCGCCTCGAGCTATCGCAACAGAGTAGGCTCCAACAGCTCCTCTCCGAGGTACTCGGCTACCAACGACCATCAACTCTTGCACAAGTTGCGTCACTTAGTGGGTGTGTACTCCGCAAACGAGAGGCAGCTTCCACTTCTGCACGAGCTGTGTTTGCAGCGCCTCCCACAGTCCGCACGCACGGTACTGGCACGTTCCGACCAGACGAGTCTCGATTGGCTAGTTGCACTCGCTGAGCGTAAATGCGAGTGCTCGTCAGCGGCGGCTATCGCTACTGCGAGAGTCTCAGAGCCTGCAGATCGACTCACGCACCACGAGGAAACAGTCGAGCAGCTTATCGGTGTACTGGAGAAGCTGACGACGGGTGGCAACATTGGCGAAAAAGTACGCCGGCAACCATTCGCCTTCGCAATCTCGCAGCGCGCCGAGGGACTCGCTGAGGCAAATCGGCTGGTACCGCTGTTGCTTTCACCAACAAAGATGTCGCTGCATCCAGCCCTGTTCGCGGATGCGCACTGCACCGACCAGTCGCTAATGGCGACATACGACATCGGCCTTCTTAGAAGCCGCCTATTCTTCGTAGTCGACCCCATCAACGGCACCCTTCTGCACGTCGGCACCATAGTCGAGCTGTCTATCGTTCTCGCCACGGCCGCTGACCGCTAACGCGGCAACTCCGCACTCATGCTCCACGCAGTGAACAACGCTGCCATCAGGTCGTGTGAGCTCCGATCAATAACGCTATACACCGGACTCCGCGCTTCCACAGAACGTGACTCATTATACAGCAGAGTACCCGTACTGTCACTTGTGAGAGCCTCAGTCTCCTAAGATATTTCTCAATGTAATTTACTGCGGAGTGAAGTGAAGGGGAGTACTAGCATGATACACCACCCTGCAATATATGACTAAGTAAAAACGAAAGAAATTACGGAAATTTTATTTTGACGATTGGTTTAAATTATTGCCTCCAAAGGACCACTAATACGGAACGCTATTTTACCGCTGTGCTATTGTCGCGATATTTGTTTTCATGCGTTCCGAGCGCCCTGGTCATGAAAGCTGTGTTAATGTGCGTGTTATTCCCCATATTTTACTCATCCCCTAATACTGGCTCTAAACTCCGAAAAATATTCGTAGTTTGAAGTGAACAACAATATAATTACCCTTCATGCTGTAATATAAATTGTGACTTCTCACCTTTTCTTAATGGTGATTACTTGTTTAGAAAAATCATACTGCGTTGGGATAGATGCACAGCTCGTGGCGATATTTCGTATTCCAGATATTGTTAGTAACTTAATAAGCGACTGTTTCACTACAACTACCATCTGTAGTGCTAATACATCAAGTGACCATAATTACTTTTGCTGAAACAATAACTGTCCCATGTTTGTCTATTATCATGAGCTCATATGCTCCGCTTATCTTGTGTATTATCCTGAGCTCATATGCTCCGCTTATTAACGTTTCGAGAGTTCGGGTGGCTATAATATGAAGTAAATCAAGACAAGCCTCATAGAATGCTATCAACATATGCTGAATGGAAGCATCTTTAAGCTTGTATTCCGTAAAAGAAGGAGTAGTGCTAGATCTGCCGGCTGCTACGTCATAAAATGCTCGCCTTGAAACTTCAGTTGCAGGCTAATGTTTAGAACATAAGTAGATGTACATGCGCAGGTACTGTAAGAAGCCACGGTGGAAATTCGATCAGCCCTCAAAGCGCATCCCTGTACCGTCATAGCACAATGCAATGGTACTTATGTCGCGAAACTCTTCGGATTATTGTAAGGATTCATAAGTTTCTTTGCTTGGGCACCCGATATTTTTGTTTTCGATTTTATTTGAATATTCTATGCTTATTCAATAAATTGTCCTTTAGGCCTTCAGTCTTTTTTTCTTCATTCTTTGATTTCAGCAATGGTTGCGCACCGTGTGTGGTATATTCCTTAGCTGTATAATGGAGCGTTTTCTTCCAGCGCTTGTTGACTTTCAACAGTACACTCCGTTCCGCATTGTAGCAACTGTGTCAATGTTATAACTACACTTCACATCAATTTAAACACACCGATTCTTAAAATTTGATGTCTGTGCTCGTCTGCGTCTTATAGGTTATTGGTACTTTATTGTTACATGAAGCTAACAGACAGTGACACGAAAGAAAGTATTTCGCCAATTACTTGTTTGAATAAGTGAAACGAATAACTTATGAATAAGTAGGAACGAAAGTGGACGAAAAAGCAACTTGACGCAGGGGGAATAGGAAACAACGTATTGGCATTACGGCTGCGAGGCTCTTACGATTGGGACACCGTGGCGCTGTCTTACCGTCCACGTTGTTGCACGCCTATGTATAAGTACTGGAGTTAACGGCGGGCGTGTTAATCAACGAAATCACTCACGACCTTGGCAGCGGATGAAGAATATCCTATTAAAGCAAGTGACGCATTGCGGAAGAAAAAATGTTCCACCTTAGCCACTAAGGTCTTGAGTGGTGACCCTGGCTCACACAATCAGCGTCCACTTTAATCTTTTTGCAAATATAATTTCAATATTCCTCTTAAATAAAGAAGTTATTCCTGCTATGCTTTCCGTCTTGGCATGGTGTGTTGGCTTTATGTGGTTGTGACTTAGGGAAACCTCGACTCCCGTACTTCTAGCGCATTGTTATTTCTTACTTGCCGGCTCTGATATGGTGCTCAAATATGATAGAGAGAGAGAGAGAAAAACATTTATTCGGACCATTGAGGTGGTTGCTCTTGAGGTCCAGTGGGTGGTGTCCTCATTCCAGGACTCCACTGGCCATGGAAAACTGGCCACAAAGTTTTAGAACGTTTGAGATTTGATTCAAGAAACCAATACTTCAATACTTGCTCGTTACGAAGTCAGCACACAAGCGATTTCTTCTAGCATGATTGATTACACTGTGCTATGTCGACCATCGGTGTGATGCTAAATTGTGTTTGCAGTAAAATAAACCCTTTCATCAATCTATGCAGGCAGCGCTCCATCAGCGTACAAGTAAAAGCCCCATGGATGGACACCAACGAGACCAACCTGCTTGGCTGCGGAATAAAGTTACTTGCGTTCACAAAGTGTTGTATACGAGCTGATTCCAAATAGCTTGGTTTTAAATTTATGAAATCAATACACCACGAGTTTCAAGGCCTCCAGCAAATGAACCTCACAACAGCGCGAAGAAAAAGGATGCAGACAAGCTTGCACAAATGAATTGTTGAAATAATTATTGCGGGTATGCCAAAGGCAAATCGCTAAACCAAAGCGGATACTCACAAACAGGGCCAAAGGCGAAGTGCAAGCTATTCCAGATCCTCGTTAAATACCTTGTGAATATCCAATATCTGTTTTCACGGTTCGTAGTGGTGAAAAATTTATTTTTGTCCGATATGTCCGATAGGTTGGGGCTGCGGAGGGTGGAGGGGAGTAGGGATGGTGGGGGCTTCTTGAGTTTAGTGCACTCTGCGAGGATGTGTGCTAGAGTGCCTTCCGATCATCTGCGAAAGGGGCATGAAGTGTCATGCTCTGCTGGAAACATCTTGTGGAAGAGCATAATATGCGCTAGCGACCCCGCTTGCAAGATCGCTTGCTGCCTTCGGCTCAGTTGCGCATGCGGACGGGAAAGCCTACAATTTGTCACGGGGTCGGTAGCTCTGGCTTGCCCTCAGCCGGATTGACAGTTCTCGGGTATAGTGGTCGGTGAGTACGTTGCCTTCCACTTGCGAGTGAGACGGGACCCACACGAGTTCAACGGCCCGTCCCCGTGATTTGCGTTTTGTGAGGATCGCTAGTGTCGCGGCAGAGATGCTGCCCTTAAGGTAGCTTGCGCAGACGGTGTTGGAGTCTGTGACCCCGGTCCACACTCCCGGTTGTGCGAGTGCGAGGGTCACGGCCACTTCTTCTGCTTCGGCTGTATTCGTCGTCCGTATCGACGCGCCTGTGACCAGTTTATCGATGGCGGTGACGACCACCGTTGCTCTGGTGCCATGCTTGGGAAGCGAGGCGTCCGCGTTGAGAACCTCGGGGTCCACTTCCAGCGGTTGAGCCAGTGCCTTGGCCCGCGCAGAGCGTCTCTCGTCATTCCTCCCCGGCTGCATGTTCCGGGGGAGGGGCTTGGTCTTTATAATGTCTCTCCACGTTGTGGGGAGCGGCTCCGTTGTCGGGTGCTGTTAAATTTGGCATCCTATCTTGCGTAGGACGGCCCGGTTGTGGTCTGTCCGGCTGAGCCTTACTCCCTAATGGGATAGATGTACTTCCGCCAGCTCTTCCACCATGTTGTGGCCGCCCATGTCCAGCAGCTCCTGCGTTGACGAGTAGACTGGGGTGCTCATGGCGAGTTTGACTGCTTTATTATCGTCGTGTTCAGCGTCTCGCGGTTCACCTTCGTAGGCTGTAGGTACGGGGCAGAGTACGTTACGCATGACACAACGAATGCCTGCACCCGGCGCAGTGCGTCTTCTTCTTCGATTCCTCTGTACTGATTACAGCATATGCTGAAATGTTGCTCTTGAGCCACACAACTTACATTCGTTTGTCTTACATCGTATACATCTGGATAGATTATATCCCACAGCACTATATTACAGTATGTCCTTGTTTGTAGCTGCTGCTACTGGACGGACGGCTATTTATATAGTTTTTGATACGATTGTGGGTAAATATACCTCTGCATTTGTAATGTGTTGATATATTGTTACGTGTAGCTGACGCCCAATGCTATATATAGTTTAATCTGTTTTCACCGTTACTACAAGAGAACGTTCACATCTTAGTATTATTAACGTTCGGAAGTTTTGTCATCACATTGCACGTCATCAAGCCTTGCCTATTAAAGATACAACTGGAGCATGGGGAACAAACATGTAGTTTGTGCGTATACTTCTGGATACTCAGAGCCTACGAATAAAATAATGAAATTGGTTCACCCGTTAGTGTTTGACTTCTTAACGTGGCGTATTCTGGTTCACTATTTAACTTGTCATGTTTTCTGTTTACATGACAGAGACTATCAAATGTATCGTATATTTGCCCTAACATCGGTGAAATATTAACCAATTATTCGAAGAATGATATCCCGCAAAACAATTATTCTTCATCGATGTCCACGTTTCATTTAAGGGGGCCATGAACCACCCCTCGGGCTTGGTGAAATAATAGTCTGCGGGAAGCATACGCTGCCGTGAACATCTCTGCCAAGCTTTGCTGTCGTACACGGTGCGTGGCGTTCGGAAGCGAATCGCGAAGTCACCTTTTTCTCAAACACTCCTTCCAGCAGAAGGCCCTGTCTTTACTCTCTTCCTAAAAAGCCGAAATAAAAGCCACCATTTCGTCATTCCCTTAGACTGCTGTTGTTGGCCGATAACTGACATCAAGTTGTGGTCACCAACATGGCGTAGATACCGCGGCCGCCACGCGATGCCGTCACTAGTCCACACTGGCTAAGCGCACAGCTGCTCGCTCTGGACAACCGCGCATGGCTTATGTTTAGCGCGTCGTAGGAACCAAAGGCGGAATTCATGGCGTCTAGGTTAAAGTTCAAAAGCAAACTCGAACTGCGTGCCATGTGGCATTTAGAAGGCGGAGTTTTTGGACATGCCCCATTGCGCCGCAGCCTTCACAGTGCAAGGCATTGGAGAAGAAATGGAGCACAGAGGACGCCATGTTTGACTGCCAACGCCTAAGTTCCTGCTTAACGCATTGAAGTGCTTTTTGCGGCAAGGTATTTCTGAAACAGCCTATTTTCACTTCAAATGACCTTATCCACTTCGATAAAAAGTGGTTCAGGGCCCAGTAAACGACTTGACCGCTGTTCAATTCCCTGTTCAAATAATCGTTCTCGTAAGCGTGACAGAAGTGGACCGAAAATTTTCAAAACTTACTGCAATCGCGGCGCACGCGCAGTGACTGTGCGATTTTGGTAGAGCGACTGTCGACTGTAGACTGCCCAGCCGAGCGCTTGCCTCCTTTCCCCTACACCGCACATGCAAATACAACGCCCGAAGCCGGAGGCTTGAAATGCCGTGGCAATTCAAGGCATACTTCAGCAACCCAGTCGATGATCATCGTGCAATTCCCAGTCCACTAAAGACATGGCAGAGCATGCGCTCCCGTTTGGAGCATGTATTTGACATAGCGATGTAGTTCATGTCGATTCCAGCATATCTCTAGCACCAGAGCATCTATTCTCGCATGTTGCTTGTAGGACCATTAAAGAGGACATTGGTTTCACCTAAACATCCGAGCCAATTGGCCTTCCTTGGCGCTGTAGAAAAGAGCATCATCATCATCAGCAGCAGTAGCAGCATCGTTATTTGTCAGCTTATTTACATTTCACCATCCTTATTCATATCAGCATCATCAACTCCTTTCTTGTTTTTAAAGGGTGTACCATTGGCGAGCGCTTGCGGTACTGCAAGGAAATATGGCACTAGCAGAAAGCACCCGGAGTATTTCTGCTCGCGTTTTTAAATAAAGTAGCAGCGTCCTGATAGTGTTGGCAACATTAATGCAATGCAAGGCATACTGGCGGAGAATAAGTGTCGACGTGGCCCCGACGCCTAGTAAATGTACATAGTTATGCAGCCCAATCGCATAGTGAGGTATCCGTGATTCCGAAACAAAGCACAAAGCTGCAATCTTGATTAAAATTCACAAAAAATGTGTGAAGTTTCAACGCACATTATAAGATCAATTTGAAACGTTGTTTTCGAGTCAAGCGGTGAGTACTAAATGCTACACAACTTGCGACGATGGGAACAATCGTGCTTACTTTCATTACACGCAACATGCAGTCTAATGCAACGTTTATACATCGCAAAGGTCACATCGTAGACCTCTTGTAAGTTTTTTTATGTTTATGCTGAGCGCCACTAACAAGCTATAGTCGGATACAGCTTTAGAAAAAAGGGGAGGCCCTGCCCTGATGACCGAAGCGCGACAGCCGATAGCCTCCGCGACTAAAATAGTCCCGCTCAAAACATCATGCTCCTGAAACGCGTAATTCTCGTTATAAATAAAGACATTTGCATTTTGATGACTGGTTTATTAGAGCAGCACATGCCGGATAGCGGCAGGAAAATAACCCCGTGCCTTTCACAACGCTGCCCGTCGTCTGCTCTTTAGCTTCATTGCAAGTGACAAAAGTAGAAAGAGAAGCTCTGCAACGCAGGCGGACGGGGCATTGGGGCGTTGGGGCTGCAACACGATTATGCCAGTGCCGAAAATTTACACCAGCAGCGAAGAAGAATACGCTCGGTTAATGCAATATTAACTGTTTCTGGCTGTTTGAGCACTGCGCCACCAGGTGGCTGCACCATGCAGACTGCTCGACCGCTCACGTTTACGCCTCCGCCCCAACGTCCCAACGCGCCGGGCGTCCGCCTGCGTTTTACCGGAATACCGGAAAAGCTAAAACCTCTCTATTGATAGTTTACGCTAAGTTGACGGCGACAAATCTTTGCGTTGAAGGTTTCTTCTGCAAATAGTTTCTGTTGCGCGAACTTTTCTGATTTCTCCTGAGAATGGTATTGCTCCATCATTTCACCCCATCCGACGAAAAACACACCCGCCGCTACCGTAGGCACCAGTCTTTGGAAAACTTTCTCGCCATAACTTGACTCGGGAGCGAAATAAAACAACATGGAACAAGTACGCAGGACGTGTGTTCGCAGCGGTCGCCGCGGGATCCTGTATACAGGCGAAGCGTAGCACAGCGCCAGCGATGCTCGCTGCAATGTTCCTACAACGGATCACGGCTCAGAATAAATGCACGCCGCATAAATGGCGCATGGTAAGTTCGTAGTAATATTTCCGGCATGATAGACCCTCACAAACACTACTGGAATGCACTCTGACGAGGGGCTGAAGCACACAGCTGTCGCGACCTCGCCCAGTTCTAAGTGCGGGCGGCCATCTTCTCCGTCGGCGGGGTCACCAGCCGTCTGGCTCATGACGTTTGTCCAGAGCGCGCGCCCATTGGTGGATGCTCGTCTGCCTCTGCCTCGGAGGAGTAAACGCCCCCTTTTTTCTAAAGTTGTATCCGACTATAAGTATAAATACCACCACCTTGTAGCACCTATGGATGGTCCTACGCGCCGACGCTAAAGGCCACAACGCTACGCGCACGCGCGTAGCGTAGACGCGCGTGCTCGCTGGGCCCGGTGACGCCATGCCAGCGAAAGCGCAGTGCTAAGTGTCGTGCGCTACGTCGCACTCACGTGAAGTTTTTCTCTCAGCTTCTTTTTTACTCGTATCTCGTTTTGTAATCGTGGATTGCCTTTACTTCCATGCCCCATCATACGGTAGCCAGCCGGTCAATGCTCTGGCTTAGCTACCTGTCTTTCCTACTCTTCCTCTCCTCCTCTACGTACATCGTACTTCTTTCACTTACAAGAAGAAGAGTATCCGCTTTGCTTCAAAAATATGGTGCTGTTCGAGGAAAGCTATAAATTCATCGCATACAGACCATTTTAGTACTAAAATTCGACGCGCGATGCCTAGACGGAAACCTTTCGCAAGTAAACCTACCTTTATTGCAAAGGCTTCCAGATGACGTTAGGTCATGCGAATTTAAATAGTTAAAGGACAAGGACACCCACACGCCAATACCTTGCTACCATACAGATATGTTTTAAGTTTACACTCTTAGGAAGCGGCTCGTCATGTTGATTCTATATGTAAGTTGCTGAATTATAGGTGGATTTCCTGCAGCTCTGCCAGGCATAATCTTACTTCCTACCATTCTAAATATTGACTGAGAACTATAGATTACGGAAATTTTTGAGATAATTAATATTAAAACATGAGAAACGTACAGATTTCATTCCCAAACGCGAAACCAAAATGGCTGCGAATGTCCGGAGGTCGGTTCTCTAGTGAAAAAATTAGATGCTGCATGATGCACAAAGAAAGAGCAATTTTACGTTTTCAGGATTCCAACTGGGGCCGTACGAATTTCATGCGAAAAGGCTACGTGCAGGATTGCGCAACGCGGCGATGTAGTGCACATCACCCGCGTATAGAGACGGTGGGCTTTATCAAAATACGACAGGCAAATGCGTGACTGTGCTGTAGAAAAATTCGCAATGAAGCGTTTTTTTTTCTATGCGCAAGGGCATTATGAAAGAATTAAATGAGTGTAAGAGTGCGTGCTACGGGACTCTCAGAGCGAATTAGACGTTTCCATGTAATTTTTTTAATGGATGGTTTTGTCCTCACAATTATGTGTAATTTTTCTACCTCTCATAGGCCCCTATTGTTGAAACATTACGCGGCGTAAGAACAGAATTTCAAGCCTCAATGGTAACACTGCTGTAGTTTTCATGTGTGGTAGAATTTCATGTGGTAGAATGGTAGAACTCCTACAAGTAAATTCCTATAGAATTTCTCAAATTTAGAATCTAGAATTTTTTTAATACCAAGAAATGAGCCCGCCGCCATGTAAACGGGGGAACTTCCAGCAGCATCCGATAGGTGTGAAAATTATACAGTGTCGCACAGAGATGCCTCAGAGATAACAAGCAGTGGTAGGGATACGATCACACGGCCTTAAAGCAGCGGACGAAGGCCACGACAAAGCATTTCTATTCAAAACTTCACAAAAACAGTGCTGTATTCAGGAAGACAAAAATGATTAAGAATACTTAATCAGAATGCTGTTAGAATGACAAGCATTTATACCACACCTGTCTACCACAAGCAGGCAAGGTGACAATTTCTCACCGCTGCGTTTGAAAGAGGATGGCAATAAATTATCATAATCATCATCGCCAGAAATGCTGATAGGACCCCTCTGAGTGCTAGATGCAGTGCTACTTTCACCAATCGTTTGGGGCGTTTCTGGTGCCGTAGCGACCGCATCAGATCAATCACATTGTTTGTTGATCACTTACCAAGTTGAACGCCTGTCTCAGTGTGGGTGTAAACCTCACATATCTAGAAATATTCATAGAAGGTCACGTGTATTCTCTCCATGACTCAACCGAGCTGGCTAGTGGAACTGCCCGATGAAATGTCGAATCAAATGAACACTTGGCAAGAGAGAGAGAATTTATTTCAAGCATGGCAGAGAGGCCGACCTGAGCTATCGTGCTCTACCCTGCTATTCTGCAAAGCGTGAGGGCGGAACGGGGACGAGAAAGATTGGATGAGGGGTGGTAATGACACAGAAGAAGGATGCGCAACAATGAAGGCGAGTTGAGAGCATTCTCATGGTTATCAACAAAGCCTAAAATAGTCATTCAGAAATGTAATCCACTTTTCAGAGCGTGGAAGGAGTCACGAATCCAATTAAATCTCGGGGCCTCCAGTACGGTGAGGACATGTGCAGCTATTTTAACAGCGGAAGTCTTGAAACCACAGAGAATCAGGTGCTTTTATTCAAGCAGGTGCTTCACGAACTTTTTCTACGCTTGTCATTCTTTTTCAGCTCCGTCCTTGCCTGTAGTCGTCCGCCATGCTACCCTTAGAAATCACTCCTTGACGCAGAGGAACGCTACGGCATGGTGTCATGCCCGTCGGTATAAAGGGAAGCAAAGGCTACTAGGTACTCAGGGCAGGCGAATGTTCACCCTGTGCTCTCAGGGCCCCTGAATTTGCAAAACTTGAGAAGCGGGAAAATGCGCCATCATTTTCGTTCTTCAGTGCCTTTCTTGCTTTGTCTTTTTGTAAAAATCGAAAAGACTACTTCTGGCCTTCACACTCAGAATACCAAGAACGCAATACGTAGAGAGAGAGAGAAAAAAAAGGGTAAAGGCAGGGAGATTTACCAGATGAGTAGATCCGGTTCGCAACCCTACGCTGGGGAGAGAGTGGAGGGGCAGGTAAAGTGATAGGAAAGTAGACGTAAAGAAAGAAAGGAGCATAGCCATACAGTCGCAGTCAAATACTGTCACCGTGTACCGTAACAACGCAGCACGGTAGCACTTGCAGCACTATAAACATCAGTTCAGGCTACAGCCGCTTGTTCAATTCTGTTACCGTAAAAAGTGCAACAGAGCCCTCGTTGCCCTCCGCTGCGATGGGTTGTGATTTCGACATTCTAAAATAAGTTCCTCTGTTCTTTGGTCTTTGGTCGAATCACACGATCGTGATTTCGAGCGATGGTCTCTGTAAATTGCAGCGAGGACAGTCACAGATGTGTTAAAAAGCCTCCTCGCTACCACTGTCATCACACGAGGCGTCGTCGGCCCATCCGATTCGGAATGCAAAGGACTTAGTGAAGGCAGCCCCTAGTCATATTTAACAAAGCAGGGTAGCTTCGCGACGGCAGAGGCCAGCTGGAATGCAAAGACGTAGAGAGGAGTCTAGGTTGTGCAGCCGGTTGCTTTGAAAGCTTCCTGCGTTGCAGAAGGAGAACGTGACATCATAGGTGAGCATTCGAAGTTTTCTAGCAGCATCTGTCCTTGATAACGGTATCGGCTCCTCTTTGTCGCCTTCAGGAGCCAACCGAGCAGCGTTAGCGGCATGTTCATACCCTATGATACCGCAGTGACTTGGAAGCCAGTGAAATGTCACGTGGTGTCCTTTCTCACTCAAGGTATGCATTAGTTCTTTAATCTTGAATACCAGTTGTTCGTGTGCTCCGCGCCGCAGGGCTCATAGTAAAGACTCCAGTGCTGCTTTCGAGTCACTGAATACTGACCATCTTCGGGGTTGTTCTTGGCTGAATAGACAAAGTGCAGCGCGAAGAGCTGCAAGTTCAGCAGCCGCTGGTGTCGTTGGGAGACACTTCTTGAAACTGATGTGGTGGCTTTCAGTTGGAAAACCACGCCTCGAGGGCAACACTGGGGAGTTGACAATCCATCAATGTAAATATGTACGCGGTCGGCGTACCTCTCGTGCAAAAGGAGCAGGGTGAGTTGTTTAAGAGCAGCTGATGACAGTTCAGAGGTGTTCCTGACTCCTGGCACGATGAGGTGCACTGCAGGTCGAGCCAAACACCATAGAGGAATCACTGGCTTAGTTGCGGGCGTGAAGCCTGACGAAAGGCGGGTGTAATAATCCGAAATCGCAGCACAATATGATGCCTGCTGCCTTTCTGACTGTAGTGTTGCCAGATGAATGGAACGGGCACGGGCAAAGTACCTAATGTGCACTCTCAACACTTCCACCGCAGTGTGTGTTTGTATGGGTTGGTCCCGGGCGAGTGCAATAGTCGCCATTGTCGATGTGCATTTTGGCAAACCAAGACAAACCCTGAGATCTCGAGCTTGTACAGCCTGTATAGCACGAAGATGTGTTGGTCAGTACGGAAAAACTGTATCTCAAGAAGCCCAGAAAAAGAGCTCTGTACAATCCCAGCATTGCGTGAACTGACATTCCCCACGTTTTTCCGCACAGAAACTTGAAAAGCTGGGATATTGCTGCCAGACGCTATCTCATGTAGGCAAGGTGCGAACTCGATGAGAGATTTCTATCAATGATTATGCCAAGAACTCTGAGTCTTATCATAAGAAATTATCTGGCCATTTATTGAGATGGTGCCGGGTGTCATTGGTTTTCGAGTGAATGCCATCAGCGCACATTTGTCTGACGATCCTTCAAGACCTTGGTTTCGGAGGTGTATAGCTGTAAGAGCAGCTATTTGAAATCTTGCACGAATCTGAAGACTTGTCACACCTGAAATCTACATACATATGTCGTCTGCGTGCACTGATATCTTGATCGCTGCTGGCAATTGTTCAACGAGACCAATCAATGTGAGGTTGAATAGGGTGAGGCTTAGTACACTGCCTTGAGGAACCCCTCGGTAGGTATAGTGTCGTGCGGTTTGACCATCACCGGTGTACACAAAGAACGGTATCGTAAAAATGTAATAAAGAATCCGTTGAAAAACTCCACCACCTTGGCCAACCATCTCAAGAGCATCGAAGATAGCCTCGCGAAATACGTTATTGTATGCCCCTTTGACATCCAATAACAAAACTGCAGATAATCGTTTGCATGACTTTTGATGCCGGACATACGTAGCGAGATCAACAACACTGTCTGCAGATGAGCGATCTCGACAAAAATCAGCCATGCAATTTGGGAACATGTAGTGTTCCAGGTACCACTCAACACGGGGGGCAAGGATCATCTTTTCCATTATCTTTCCCACACAGCTCGCCAGCACTATTGGGCGGTATGAGATGGGTTCAAGTTGGGACTTACCTTGCTTCAGGAGAGTGACCAACCGGCTTGTCTTCCAGTCTTCGGGAACCTTGCCATCTTGTCATGATACGCTGTAGAGATCTAACAGTTCTCTTCATTCGCCTTCACTTAGAATGTTCAAGGCGCGGTAAGATATTCGATGTAGTCCAGGAGATGAAGAATACCTGCATAGAGCAAGAACCGCTTCAAGTTCCTCCATTGTGAACAGAAAAGCCATGCGGCAGTCAGGCAAAACAGAAATGTCACTGGGGGCTGGAGAGCCTGAACCGGTTGCTTGGCCAGTGGCCCTTGCACAAAAGTATTCTGTAACATCACCATCTCGTCGCCTCTGGAAGAGCGGCAGCGCTTTGAATGGGAAGCGTTGTTGAAGGGGGGGGGGGTGAACGCAGACCACGCATAATTCTCAAGATGTGCGAAAGTGGATTCGAGGGTCTAGTGACTGGCAAAACATTGTCCAACGTCGAGATTACAATCTATCCATGCGGCGTTGAATTTTCTTTTGTAGTCGTCTGGCTACCAAAGAAAAACCATTTAACGCATCTTGCGACAGAGCTGGAGACGAAAGCTAGGTCAAGACAGCTGCCATAATTCACACCTCGTATAAACGCTGGGCTGCCGTCATTCAGGAGTGAAAGGCCGTGGTTGCAGGCGAAGTTTGCTAGCCTTTGCCCTCTTGCATTTGTCCTTGTGCTTCTCCATGCCATATGGTTCGCATTAAAATCTCCGATGATGACTTATGGAGCACGACCTACCGACAAGATGTTCGTTAATCTTTTGGAATCAGAAGTGCTTGAAGGCGACATATAAACGCCTACCAGTGTAAACATGAATTTGCCCTTTTTAATTGTCGGGCAAACGTATTGATTGTAATCGTGAGACGGAATCAGCTGGTGAACATAGGTTAGTTCTTGAATAATAAAAATGATGACTTTACTACATACACTAGTTTTTACGGACGTAACAGCCCCGTATCCCGATAATCTGACTGGTTTTCACACGTTAGGCTGCCATATGACAATTATTGAGAACAAATTAGTGTATATATATATATATATATATATATATATATATATATATATATATATATATATATATATATATATATATATATATATATATATATATTGACGAAAGTCTGAAAGGTGCGACTTTAGTCCTCTTGCTATTCACTGGATGATTGACGCTGCCTTGACTTCTCTCAAGGTTGGGCGATGGTTGGCCATGTCTCTTTCGAGAGACCCAAGCACTGGGCTTAAGGCGTCCAGTACTTTCAGTGCACGTCACTTCACATTGGACTTTCACTATTATTTCCTTAAAGACCCCTCAATATGGGTATTACATAAGGGGAGACATTTACAAGTGTTATTTATTCTAATTAGTGGCCACATGAGTTCAATGAAGAATATTACTATTAAGTTTATCAGCAAACGTCGATGAACAGGTGATTTCGGATAAGTGACAGGGCAGGCCATTCTAGTCGGTTGATGATTGGCAAAAGAAGGATTCTGAAAAGGTTGTAGTACGGCTCCGAGGACGGGTTACTTGCAAGGAATGCCCTGTATGCAGGGAATGGTGAGGGGTGGGGCCAACACTTATAGTGCATGATGGAGCGAGCTGTAATAAAACTTATGAAAGAGGATCAACGAATTAATGCGACGCTGGGATAATAGCGTGTTTAAGGCGGACTGTGCTTTTAGTAATGATGTGTTAGTGTTTAAGAATACGAACAATGAATGAATCTTGCCGCACTATTCTGAATTCTTTCAAGTGCATTGATAAGGGAAGTTTTATGTGGTGACCAGACGGGGGATGCGTATTCAAGTTTCGGACGTACGAGCGTCTTGAATGCTAGTAGTCTGACGTGTTTCGGTGCATGACGCAGATGGCGTTTTAGGAATCCCGATGTTTGATTAGTGGAGACAGTAATGCACGTTACATGAACAGACAAGTCTAAGTCGTATGAAAGGGTGATGCCGAGGTATTTAAATGTGTCCACTTTTCCTAAGGTAGTATTAGTATTATTATACGGTGAGTATAAGGGCTGATGGCGGCGAGTGAAGCACATTACTTTACATTTATTGGGGTTAACAGTCATTAACCAGTCGTTGCACCTGTCTTGCACTTTGTTAAGGTGTTTTTGTAAAATACTGTGGTCAGAGTCGTTAGTAATTATGCGCTAGATGACACAATCATCAACGAATATACGGATTTGAGAGGAACCATTACGAGGGAAATTAAACATTAAGCAGAAGCAGACGACGTCTGCTACAGAAGCAGACGTTCTTGCAAGGCTGGAGAAAATCACTTGAATGGCATCTACGAGGGGACGTAGCATCGAAATACCCTGACAATCTTCTTTGAGCATGTAATCAGCGGAAGGAATCGGCTCCCGTGCGGGCTTGCCAATCCCTGGTTCTTTGGCGAGATGCTGGCTTTGAAGCACAAGCCGTTCTTTTTGCGAAAGATTCCTTTCAGTTGACTCTCTTGTGCTGTTCAGCCCCTTTGTGGCCTGACTGGAGAATGTGGGGCGACAATTCAAGGGTCTCTCTCCTTTCGTATCGCTGCCTCTTTTAATGAGGTTTGGTGACGCCAACGCTGACGCTGGATTGTTTCAGCAGCCTCCCTGTGTGACGAATTGTCCCGAACCATTTGCTTGAAAACTACGACCTCTTTCTTGATGCGAGGGCAGTCCCTAGATGAGGCAGCATGGCAGCCATTACAGCTGCTGCACTTTAGGACAGTAGCCCGGCAAGTGTCCTCCGCGTGAGGTTCAGCACACCGGGGACATGGTAGCGAGTTCGGACAGACCACCTTGACACCTCCAAGCCTAAAGCACTGATTGCATTGAAGAGGCTTTTGTACAAATGGTCTAACAAGATGTTGGAAGTGACCAACTTTGAAGTGAGATGGTATGCAAACCCCTTTCAGAATCAGTTTGACGCAGTGCGCCGTTCCAAGGCGGCTCACACGCGTGATGACAACACCCTCACTTGCTGGTTTGACGAGGACAGGCAAGCCCACGTTTGGAATGGCAACATCAATGACATAAATTACATCAACTGAGGACGCATCATCATCGGGATATGGGACCGCACTTTGATGCGTCCTAGCTGCGAGACTTGCTTCAGTTTTCCGGGCGCTCTCCCATTGGAAACATGGATTGCGAAGATATTTTTGCGCGTATTTATCCGAATCTCCGTAATTTCATTCAGCACAACACCTTCAAAGAAAACAGCTAGTTCTTGCCTGTTCAGCAATCGGAGGTTGCTTGAAGGGTTCCTCGGGCACGAACACGATGGCGTGAGGCCAGCGTTCAGGCCTTGACTTCGGAGTCGCCGTGCTCGCTTGCGTTGATCTATTCGCTTTGACTATCCTCCTTTTGGACCTCGTTCTGCGGGCAGAGATGAAGCTATCATCCGACGAGTCTTCACCCGATATGGAGTGTAGCTCAGTGTCCTCGGTGTCACTGAGCCCGCTTCCTTTCTTCCTCGTGAAGGAAAGCAGTGATTGCCACTGCCCAGGAGAGCCTCTCGAAGGCTCCACGCCCATGGCCCCAAGACCGGGAGCCTAAGCACCAGAAAATTCCGATGATTTCGCCAGAAACCAGAGAACACAGATAGAAGCGTTCTACCAATACGTAACTTCATTAGCTATTGGATATAACGAGCGCATACACTAAGGACTTCAAGTGTTCTACCCAAAAATAAAACGCCCGTTTGCACATATCGTACAAATGGTGCAGCGATAAAAATATGTTAACAGAGTAGGGTACTCGCGACTCTGGTAGCCATGCGGCAACTGCGTTCCGGTGGTGAGCTCCAGGTCGCGGGCTTGGGTTCGATTGCATTTCAGTGAAGAAGCGACTCACTTAATGCCGATTCAAATGTAATGCCCATATTACTAGGTAATAAAATGAAATGAAAAGGAAGACGGAATTCAAGGCCACACTTGTACCATGCATTGCACTGCACTGCAATCTGGAGTGTCCCGCCATGGTGTGCTTCGTAGTAACACGGTGTTTTTGCGACGGAAAACTGCCCATTGTTTGCACCAGGAGCTTGTTTCTTGGTATAGAATTATAAACATCCATGAGTTTACCTGGCTGCTCGTTTTAGATTTGATCACTTCTCTGTACGCTTACTTTTGCGTTCATTTGATGCATTGTCCACAGGTGCCTCAAGCATTTTTTCGTTGTACGAATGTTGCAAAGCTTCCACTGAATTTCTGATTTAGTGATTTGTTGTGTTTTCCATCGCTTACTTCAGCAAATTTTTGTTTTCACCAGAAAATTCTTGTGCACGTTACAGCAAATGTGTCAACACTTTTAAGAGACTTTGCATTGGTATAAAATTTATCATCATTCTGTTGGTGTGCACTATACACTTTATTAGTTCTTTACGTTCTTTCTGTGGGCTCTCATATGGTGTTATGAAAAGCTGGGGAGAAAAGTTGCAAATATTTACAATATCATTACACGCATTCAATAATTCATTCAATTTATTTATCAAAATGTTGCAGCCGCGGCCGCTATTTGATCCCGCGACCGCGTGCTCATAGCAGCGCAACACCATAGCCGCAAAGCGGCCGTTGCGGCTGCGGTTATATAGGTGAAGCCGGGGTCGCTCAACGACGTACCCTGCTCTAGCCCGCAACAACTCACACTGCATGGGTAACTATAGCCACGGCGATGATATTAGAGCACTTTGGCTTCAAGCTTATCCTTGATTGAGCGGAGTTTACAATACTGATCTTTTTACGACTACATTAAAGAAATGTTTGTACATATGAGTAATGACTGTTAGATTGCAATAGTTTAATGCTGGCTTAATTATAATTTTGCTTTCTTAATCTCACAGCTGCGCCGTAATAAATCACTCATGCGAGAGAAAGTATCGCCAACGAGTGTTTCCTCCTCGTTGGAGGAAACACTCGTTTCCTCCAACTCGGATAATAAAAACTTATCTGTTGCATCTTCGTATAAAAAATACGAGACGAGGCAAATGGAATAATAAATCTGTTGAGCAACTTACGTAGGCTCGAATAAAGATAACATACAAGCAGCTTTTCTTTTTTCGAACTCTTCTGTCATGTGATGTCGAAATGCTATTTATTGTATTGTACCTTCAATGTTTGAAATAATCAAGAAAAAAATAAAGAAGCGGATGCATCTGAAAAGCATCATTTAAAAATTGATGACAGCTTCAATGTCGGTATAAATTAGCTACCCCCACACGTTAAAGGGAATGTGTAATACAATCCGCAGCGTATGGCTCTAGTGGGTAGTTTTCGGTGTAAAGCCATCCTACGAAATTAAATTTAAAATATGCGGTCATTCCAGTGCTATGCTTCGACCAATATTGCGTGTCTTTTAAATTGTTTGCTGACGTACACTGTATTGTACATATAGTGTGAATAGGCTATTTAAAGGACGTCTTATTTAAACATTGGCCAAAATATATTGTTCAACCTGTTTGTAGAAAATTGCGCACGTAGACATATTTCATTTGTTGGGAGTAGTCTGACTTGACATCGGCAACAAGGAAACAGCCCTTTCCTAAATATGAACCGTGATTCTTACTTTCTGTGTGCAGTAAAACCAAGCGTACCTACAACATTGCAGACGACCTTATTTATTATTTAAAGAAATACTTCATTCATTAAAATTGGCAACTTCACGCTTATTTTCACATAATGTATGTTCAGTGCTCGTATTTATTCACACTGCAAAGCATGTAGCGACCCCGTAGAGCGGCCTTCAACTGCTACACGTTTTCTCACCCTTATCCTAAATACTAAAAAAAGTGTTGGATTGTTTATTGGCTAACCATCTTATACAGCAAAGCAATGACGAATTATATTATGCGACAGCCAGCTAACAACTGAACCTTCGCTGAGAGAGGCCAGAGTTGAAAACTACTCATTCTTACCACCTGATAAGCATCAAAATACCCGACACCAGCGCTCGACAATGATAGCAATTAAAGTTAATGTCTTACTGTTTTCGTGTTGCCTTTCGCAGCTATCATCATGATTTATCGTCCAAGAAAAAGACGTCAAACAATGAAACTTTCGTTTATCTCTTAAAAAGATGACTGTACCCTTTGAAGATGAGGCTGTTAGTTGTAATTGACAAACTAAGCACTGTTCATGCACACGCAAGGGTGTTAAAGCGTTTACTGTGGTCAAGAATTCGTGTCCGGCCATACCACACCACGTCGTACGCACGCCCACAAGCCAAAACAAATTTTCGCATCAATAGATGTTCAAGGTAGTTCACTGTAGTAGGAGGATGACATTCCAAGTGCGAGGGCATCGAAATCGGCGCTGGTATTGGCGTGCGGTGCCGAAAAGCACGAGTGTGCGCCTGAAAGGTGCGCCGGTAGTGCGAGATCTGCGCGAGCGACATGGCCGAAGGGCTGATCGGAGCGGGACAGGAGGATGAGCTCTGGCTGGGCACTGTGGAACGAGTGGCGGGCCACGTCGCGACGTCACCAGTTCGTGCTCATGCAGAGCCGGTCCTGCATCCCGACTATCAGCGCTGCACTCGATGGCTGTGCTACCTGGAAGATGCTGCTGTGGTCGGGCTTCATCGCATGCTGCCCAAACAGGCTGTGACGATATGCAGCGGTGTTCATCGCCGTTCCTCACCCGCAGAGGCATGGCAGTGGCCCGGCTTCCGTCCATGTCACACTGACTCGCGGCTATGCTACACACCGGCGGCCGCAACCACACCGCTACCACTCCTAATAAACTGATACGGTTGGAACTGTGAGGGCTGCAGAACCTCGACTGAGGTTAACTACTGGAGTAGCAAACCTGTTAAATGTACTGTGTAGTTACGTTTATGTGTCTGTGTCTAGTCCCATGTCTACTGCCAGTGCGTAAATTCATTCTTCTCTCTCTTGGCTGATTCCCGAGCACGTTTGGCTGACCTCCGCCCACACATTTGTCTCCACTAACCTATGCCATCATACCGAATTATTCATTGAAACTTTATAGCTGAGTGATAATTTCACATAAAACTAATCAATATAGCTTCCATTTGACTATAGGACAAGCCTAATACACCATGAAGTACAGCCGCAGTAAGAAGCGCAAGGCCGTATGAGGCTTACGTTCTGTTATCCGAAGCATCCAGAAAAAAAAACGCTGGTCGCATTGCCGATATCGGGCTCATTGCCATTCCGCTTGCATTCTCCCTGTTAGACAAAGGTTACTCGACAGCCTTAATCCAAAGATGCTACTGATCATATATTCTGGAGGGCACCCGGTTCGATGCAAGAACGTTTTCACTCTCGAACACCGTCCCTATATAAACACTGGTGACCGAAAGAAAAACATATCCTGATCCATTACATACTCCCGCATTTGTGCAGCTTAGGCTCCGATTGCCACTCACCTGCAAGCACCAAGAACGCCACGATGAAGACAATGGTGCTCATAGTGGCCGTCCTACTTCTCTCAGCAGGTATGATGCAAAGCTGTAAAGTTCTTGAACAGCAAAGTTTTTTGAACTGCTAAAGCCCTTATACTTTAGGCAATGAACAATATTTTACACGATAGCAGGCAAAACACTTGATCTAAGCTGACAGAAGTCAATAACGCTGTTCCAATTCTTACTTTCTAATGGCCCAAATTTATCTGACGCGAGAGTTGGACCGTGATAGCAATAGGCGTTTATTTCATTCAGTCATCGCGTTATGTACGATACGTATCATCATTGCAGTTCGTCACGACTTGAAAGAAAAAGCTTCATTTCTTTCCGTGAGTGATTCTAAATAAGCATTTGCAGGAAAGCGTTATAGTGGTGAAGAACGATCCAACCACCTCTTATGCTCCCATAAGGGTGTTAAAATCTTGTGTCTACCAAAAAACTGTACCATACCTACAACTTTGTGTCTAATGCTCGGCAGCAAGGATAAACAAATTTTCGTATAACGAAATCTTGAAAATAATTGTCTGAAGCCACTTGACCCACTTGTTCGATCAAACATAATAATAACGTATTAATCAAACACAAAATTATTATTGTAGTTTTGCTTTCACTTGACGGCAACCTTAATTACTCGCTAAGTACGGCCACAGCAAGCAGCACAAGGTCACGGGATGTTTGTGTAGCCATATAGGAAACGTGCCAAACAAATAGCTGCTCGCATCGCAATTAACTGGCTCAACGCCATTCCGCGCTTATTCCTACTTTCTCACCCTCAGCGGCCCGAGCCGTACAAAACAGCCGGTTAAGTACAGCTACGTGCTCAGGTTACCAAGCATTCATAAACAAGGTTAAGGGAAAAGACCTCTCGAAAAGTGGTAATTATGTATTCTGGAAGTAGCCTAGAGGGCATCGAGAATGCTTTCTTTCTTTGAGAAGGTCCCTATAAAAGCAGGAGCGGACGCAACGCAAACATCATTGTCTTGAGTATAAACCACCCCACTTGCGTCGCTTAGTCTTGTATCGCCGTTCACCTACAAGGTCCAAGAACACCACGATGAAGACAACGGTGCTCATACTGGCCGTCCTTCTTATCTCAGCAGGTGCGTTCAGAGCCGGCAAAGCTTCTTGAAGCTATCCTAGGGGATGGCAGGATATCTGCCTCGCAGGCTATGTTTGTCAACATAAACTGCAGCAATATCGTTGCTTAATTATTCTTCTATCTAGACATTGGCCTGGAGGTTTCTAAGTCAGCTACTGTAGACGGTGTTCTTTCAAGCATGTGTATGAATGTTCCCGCAGAAGCACGAAGAGCGCAGAACTTCAATAACAGTAAACTGTGCTACCAAACGCTTCACAAAAATTAAAGCTTATTTGAAATTGAACTGCAAATGCCGGAGCATGTCGTCTGACTGCTAGAAGAGTGCGCTGCGGAGGCTCAAGTACAATCGCCGTGGCAATAAAATATGGCAACCGACATGCATCTAAGAGTGATGTAATGGTCAGTAGGTCAAGATACGAATTATATTATTAATAAATCCATTCTCACTTTTTCGTTTTCACATGATGTAAGATTCTGCTGGCATTCGCACGCTGGGCCCTATGGGAAACCTAATTCTCAAGTCTTCCCGCAGTGATGTTGACGGAGGGGTCTCCGGCTAAACCTTCAAGATCCGGGTCACGGGCGGCTCCGCGAGGCAAGAAATGTGGGGTAAGTACAATTTTGTGTTAAGAAAAATTTAGTACCAAAAATATCATTGACTGTACGGGCGACTTGCACAAAATGATGACATTTTTGTGTTTTTATTGTATGTTTACGGAAAACTTTTTGTTTTGGTAGGAAAAGTGTTGTCGAAACAACAGGTTGTTGTCTGCAGCCAGAATGGTAGTTTTGCAGGTGCTCGAAATCACGGGGCAGTAAAAATGCGAACCCCAGAGGCCCTAGAAAGATAATACTCTTCGACCCATTAACACGGGCTAGAAAACAAAGCATATGAGGTGCGCTTCAGTGAGCGAAATCAGTAATGTGCCTCAGAGTAAAACGGCGCTCGCAACGGAAGAAAAGCGGTACAAACATTATTTTGTTGGCATCTTATAGAAAGTTGGCTGGCATTTTGTTGGCATCTTATCTTAATAAAATAGTCGTCGAGAAGTTCTGATGCGGAAGGCTTTCGGTATGCATTTACTCATCTTGAAGGAGCTGATAAGCATACAGAAGCCTTAGGAATAATTGTGCTCTAAAATGATTAATGAATAATGATTCTAAAAGCGGACACACCGCCCTGTCGTTGCGGGTGCTTTAAAAGCGCACTTTATCAGACACCAATAATACCCGATATGGATGTGTTGCCAACGCACAGCAATCGTATAACTCAAGCTAACTGCAGGGCAAACTGATGTAGCCGTGATTCCGAAGTAAAGGACAAATATCGCACTAATGAAAAGAATCACTGAAGATTTATCAAGATGCAACGCACATGCTGGAGTTGCACATGGGAAGCAGAGCTTCACCAAAGTCAAACGGTGTGAATAAATCCGACACAGGTAGCGATGGTGCATACTATGATTCTTAATATCCTCAAATGCACCATGCAATCGAATGCATTGTTTACCCACATCAAAGGTTACGCCTTATATCGCTGCATTTTCTTTATGTTTGAACCATACAACGGTTACAAGCCCAAATGGAAACACTACTTTAGGAGGGTGTACAATAAACCGTCTACACAGTTAAGGCGACAGAAGGAAGGTCATGTAAAATATTTGTCGAGGCAAAAATGACAGTGCCAATAGTAGCAATAAGTGAATATTTTCTACCTTTATTTGTAACAGTGGGACATATGCTCCCTGCAAAGCACAGAACGGTTTGATTAAAGAAATAAAAAATATGAACGAACCCATTGACTCAAATGCTGTATTTAAATAAGAAGTTAGTGTGCTCGCCAGGGACTTATAATTTGGCAATATTGACACGCGTGCTTGTTTATCGGGTGATTGTGTTTCATCGTTCAGCAAATGTTATCGCCTGTTATCACTGAAGCTTGCGTAATCTGGTTGCATGTATGCGCGACGCGAATGGTGTACAACTTTCTGGAAGACTTTCTGATCAGATTTTCGACGATCGCCGACCGTGTTCGCCGCTATTGTTGTGATTTGAGAGTGACTTGCTTTTGTGGGCACAAGATCACCCAATAAAAACTTAGTTCTGTTATTCACAGCTTTACCGCTGTATTACGCACCGTCACTACTACGTGACAATGTATGTTTAGGTGTTACGTTGTAACCTATTATTGTGCATAATTGAGGTACATTTACTGGCACTACCTTGATCGTCAGCATACATGGCGCATCCAAAGTCGTTTGCTGATACCAGCATATGGAACGCGTATACTCATGATACATCTCCACAGATATAATCACCACGATACCGACCGACCAGGCGGCACATAGCAGAATCACGCCGAACCGCAAACGTTAAGCGAAGATAGGCTGGTCCCCATTGATTCTATGGCAGTCGAGCAAGCTAGCATGACGCCCCGGGTCGAAGTGTACCGGCATATAGCTCTCTGGTAAGCGTTGACGAAGTATCTCAACATACTTGCTTGCGGGCGAAGAGTTCATAGCTCGAAGGACCGTTCAACGGCAATGAATTGGACAATAATGCTGATCATCATTAATTGATCATTATTGATGATCTGCATTCAGATCTCATAAGAAATGGTTAGGTGTCCTTCCATATTTATTTTAGGGTCTTGGCTACACCTCCGCTCCATTAGTTTCAAACAGCACTGTAAACAAGAGGTAACACTATAGGCGGAGTAATGCTGAGTAATGCTGCGGCCACACCATATATGGTGTGCTCGTGTCGAGTGCATTACTGAACCAAACTTGCCAAGCGATGTCACGGTGCAAAATTTTCCTTGTCTACTCCCAGCGAACGAAGCATATCATGAGACATTTAATGCTGCTAAAAAAAATGAAGTGGTCGAATCAGTGCGCTAATTCACGCAGTACTGTAGTGGCATTGCATCAAAATGTGGCATCGAATAGTAGAAATGCTATGTTGTCTGGCATGGAGCCGACCAAACGTTGTCATAAGACTCTTAAAAAAAAGACAGAAATGAGAAACTGCGTGCAAGAACGTGTTAGGTCATAGATTTGGGTGGCATTTTCTAATTGTCTCACTTGAAAATTATCTGCTTTTAGTAAGAAAAAAAAAGCAGGGACAAGCTGTTTGAGGAGAGCATATTAACTATTCATCACAATGATACGTTAGAGGTATCAAACTGACGTCGAAGCACAGTATTCTAAATTTCAAGGCGTGTCACTGACCACTCATCAATAGGTTTCTGAACCTTCTGTAAATGCGGAAGCTCTGCTAACGTAATGGTTAATATTAATGGGTGATTAAACAGACAGTGACATGGTTATATGATTCAGTCATAGAATATCTCACAGTATTGCCCAGTGCGGAAACTGACCCTACATTATTGACGGGAATGATAGCATGTGATAGTTTCGTATCAGTTTCGTTGTCGAAGAACCAGACCATCTTGAAAGCACCTCTTGTTAGCCGCATTCCGTCTGACGCACCGGTTACTACTCCACTGAATGGCTTTTAATGCGCAGCGTTTTAACTATTACGTAAAACATGCTTTATTAAACCATGCGGACTGTTGGTGCGTTGTACACTTCTATCAAGGTAATGAATGTGCGTCTGTTGTGTCCTTACTTGCTTGTTTATCGCAATCTAGGTCTGAAACTTTATTAAAATACGAGATATGGTGAAAGAAACGAAAATACAGGTAAATAAATAACTAATTGAATTTGTCTTTTGCTCGCAGAACTACTACTGCGAGCCAAATGAAACCTGCGAGCCATCTTTCATAGGGCCTGCATGTGAGTACTTTACTTCGTCCAGTCTCGTTGCTTCTCCATCTTGGCAGCGTGACGGTCACGTGATGTGCCTACGCCACATTTAGCATGGCAATTTAATTTGGCGCACATTCGTGTAAAAACATGCTCGTGTGGGGAAATTGCCGACTAGCCACTGAAGAGCAAGATATTTCTGTGGTTAGGCATCCTACAGAACCTCCATGCAAAGTGAAGCCCATCGACCGATTAGTTCTTGAGCGCTACCGCACTTAATGAGTTGGGAGATATTTACGTGCCTATAGGCAGCTACAAATTGCCACACATACAAGAGTGAAAAAAATTTAATCAAATCAATAGTATTGGCGCAAGAGCATTTGCAGTCAAATAACACAACTCATTATATCGCGATGTACCCGTATTACCACTTGTGAGAAGCTAGTCTCTTATGATCTTTCGCATTATAATTTACTGGGTAGTCAAGGGAAAGAGTATGTTAGCACGATACATGTAGTTGAAGAGAATAACACTGTAATTGTCCTATACTATGAAAAGAAAATTTTGATTTCTAAGCTTTTCTTAATGGTAATTACTTCAGAAAAATCACACTGTGTTGGGATGCATGTACAGCTGATAGCGGAGACGTTTCGCGTGATAATAGACTGTTAATAACCTAATAAGTTACAATTTGCCTATAACTACAACCTGCAGTGCGAGTAAATAAAGCACCCATAATTAGTTCTGGTAAAAGATGAAATACCTATATCTTTTTGCATCAACATTAGGTACGTTCAGAGGACGTAAGTATTTCATAGTTGAGTTGAAATCATTTTTCATAAGTTTCACTTATTAATACTACGAGAGTTTCGGTAGTTGTAATACGGAAATGAACCAAAACAGTCATCATCCCAGGATATCAGGAGTTGAGGAATCAAATCAGTTTTAGCTTTGTGTTCTATAAAAAAAGATTACAATGAGAAGTCTGAAAGGCAACTGGCAACTTTTTGCAGGAGCAGCACTATAACTGCCGGCTGCCCAGTCACAAAATCCTCGCCTTGAAACATCAGCTGTAGGCTATGTTTAGAGCATAATTAGAATGTACATGCGCAGGTACTGTAAGAAGCCATGGTTGGAATTTCATCAGCCCACAAAGAGCATGCGTGTACCGTTTGAGCACCATTAGATGGTACTCACGCTGGGTTATACCAATAATATTGTGATGATTCATTGCGTTAGTTGTTTGACCACTGGATAGCTTTTATTTCGTTTTCATTTACATGCTGTGTGCCTATTTGATAAATTGCACCTTAGGCCTCCAGTTCTTTTCTTCATTCTACGATTTCTACAACGGTTCCGCACCATGTGTGGTGTACTCCTTTGCTGTATACTGGAGCGTTTTCTTCCAACGCTTGTTGGCTTTTAACTTGGCATGACGCGTGCGAGGCATCTACAATTGGGATACCATGGCGCTGTCGTCCCTTCCACTTTCTTGCGTTCTTATGCGTTTGTACTGTAGTTAACGCAGGGAGTGTTAACAAGCAAATTCACTCACGACCTTGGCCGCGGGTATAGAATACCACTTCACAAACCACGTGATGCTTTTCGATCGAAAGGATGTTCAAGGTCAGCCACTAAGGTCTACAGTGGTGTCACTGGCTCGCACTTTAAGCGTCAACTTTAATCTTCCCATATCTATAATTTCAATAATCATCTTAAGTAAGCAAGCTATTCCTTCCATGCTTTCCATCTTGGCATGGCGTATTGACTTTATGTGGTTGTGACCTTAGCGAAACCCCGGCTTCCGTACTTATGGCGTATTATTATTTATTTCTTGCCTAATCTCATATGGCGCTCAACTATTACGAAAAACTAGCGACATAACTTTAGAACGTTTGCTATTTCATTAAAGAAACCAATAATTCCATACTTCCTGGTTACGAAGTCGGCACAGAAGCGCTTCCTCCTAGTATGGTTGATTACACAGCGCTATGTCGACCGCGAGTATGATGCTAAGTTGTGTTTGCAGTAACATTAAAGCCTTTCATCAATCTACGCAGGCACCTCTAAAGCTCCATACAAGTAGAAGCCCCATGGATGGACACCAACAAGATCAACCTGCTTTGCTGCGGAATAAAGATACTTGCGTTCACCGAGTGTTGTATGCGAGCTGATTGAAAATAGCTTTGTTTTAATTTTATGAAATGCATGCTCCAAGGGTTTCACGATCTCCAACGAATCAACGTCATACCACTGGAAAAGGAAAGAGCACAAAGGCATGTAGAAAAGGCCACTCTGAAATAATTATTAAGGATGCGCCATAGGAAATCGTTAAACCAAAGCAGATACAAGGAAATACTGCGTAAGGCGAAATGCAAGCTATTCCCAATCCTTGTTCAATAGCCTGCGAATATCGAACAGCTGTTTTCACCGTTATTATAAAGGAGCCTTCATACCCTTGTATTAATAAGTGTGTGAAGATTTGTCATCACATTACACGCTCTAAACCCTTGCCTATTGAAAGTACAACTGTAGCATTAGGAACAAATGTATAGTTTATTCGTATATCCTTGAAACTCCAGAGGTTCTGAATGACTGTCGTTGATTTGTTAATGTCTGGCTTTTTAAGCGACGTATTGTTCTTCACTATTTGACTTGTCATGCTTTATGTTTGTATCGCCGTGAAGATTATGTTTATCCTACTTTTACCCAAATTTAACTTTCTGCGAGCACAGTTGAAAATTGTTAAACATTGGAATACCATTTAAAATACATTCCTACTTTCAAATAGCGTGTTTTCAATTTGAAGACCGCATCAAACCAGAGAATATTCGATTGGTTATTTCAAGTCGCAAACGCTGTTAACTGCATGTTGGTGGAAAAAAAGATCGCACATGTGAGAAGCTGGGCATAATTAGACAGATCTTAGCCGCCGCTTTCTCGTAACTAGAGAGGGAGAGAGAAAGAAAATGCACGGGGGTCAAGCATACGCTATGAGTTTTGCTACTTACGCATGGAAAGGGGATGTAGGATCCAAGACAGAGAGAGATAATGGAGAAAGCTGCACTACTGACGTCCACACGTTAAGATGAACGAAAAGTATATAAATTGTTCTAAGGAGACGTCGACTTCAGCACTTGTGGGCATGTTCTAGTAGTTTTTCGCACCAGGGACGCCCATGGATATGGTTTAAAGGGACACTAAAATGAAAAGTGATTTCTTCTGCATCAGTAAATCACCGTTCTACAACACCAAAAACACCACCCTTACAACGATAAGACGTTTGGTAAGCCATAAAAAACGCAAGAACGAAATACGGGTGGCGACGCCTACTTAAGTTCCCGCACCTGGGGGCTGTGACGTCATGGATTTTGATGGCATCTTCTAGGGCCTACTAATTATATATAGCGGTACAGATTGACTACACTGTGTTCTAAAGGAACCAAATATTAAACATGCCAAGTTTCGGGAAGCTTTATTCAGCCAACGCGGCCCAAATGCGAAAACAAACTTTGGAATCCCTGACGACACGCTGACGTACCGGCGCTGGCGTTTCGGCGCGAAATTCAAATACTGATAATTGGACCTTCATTTTCTCATCTAATATTCAAACTATTTTCTTGAAATGACTGCCTGCAGGGTTCTCAAACAATGCTTTATTAGTCTACACTGATTTATTGTTTCCCTTTAGTGTCCCTTTAAGGATTTCCGTATAAGAAAAGCCATGCGGCCTGTTAAAAACAAAGCACCCTATGCAGGCCGTCCAGCAATGGAAGCGCTCTTCGAGCTGACCATGTCTGTAGCTTAGTAAAAAACATACGAAGTGCTTCAACCAGTCAGCTCAGCTTGGCGACGGCCTGCTGGTCCTGACGTCACAATTTTCAGGAGCTGATGGGGAGTTTGATTCTGTCGCTGTGCCTTGTAACAATGTTGGAATGACAATCAGAATAGCGTATACAACTGAGAGCTTGGAGACTTTGCGATGTCGTTTATCTCTCCTTCCTTCATCGGCATTATGACTACAATGACAATCTGTAGAAAACGTGCTAGAAGACAGAATATTTTTTTTGAGGGTTAAGCGTTAAGTTGCTACGTCGTCTGTGTTTCCTTGTCACGTCTGTAGCAAAGCTTTCACTTGATTTTGTTCATTTATTTATGGAAGTACCCAAGGGCAGCTCTACGCGTTTATATTGGTGCACTTATGATACACAAGAATAGAAAAGACAAAACAAAACACAAGACCGGAAAGAAAAGTGATAGAAGACGAAACGAAAAGTTGAATTACAACTGAAAATTTTTCTGTTATAAAAGTTTATCCAATGCAGGTAACAGCAAGTTTTCTTTTCTTTTTCCATACATCGACACGCTCACTTATTTATCTTTATCCAATGACTGCTTTTCACCGGCTAACAAATGGTAAAGATCATCGCTGAGCGCAAGTCAGCTTTCTGTATCGGAAGTTTCTCGAATACTATCGATTGTATTAAAAATTGTCACCAAGCCACGTGTTCGGTGCACGACCGCAATACTGGCGTACATTCTCGAACCTACGCGAGCGCCGGTGATTACGCTGGATGGTTCATTGACCCATGTAAAATAGGCGACGCGACTGATCCGCAGATGAGATTTCGACGGCCATCGACTGTGCTCGCCGCTATCGTTGTGTCTTGAGTGTAACCTTTACTAGAGCGTGGCTCAGGCAGCGGTTGCGGAGGCAAGCGTCGGCGTCGGCGTAACCGAGAGAACGAGCACAGGTGAAGGATTAAAGAGCTAACGCGGAGCACAGCGTGGGTTGGAAGATGCGAGGAGGAAAGCGAAGGAGAAGGGTATGGCGAAAGCGTGTGAAGAAAGGCGTAGGGTGTCGATGATGGCTACGAAATGGCGCCAGAGTAGCACGCGTTGTCTCGAAAGCCTGTCTGTGGCGGCTGCGGTGAATCGCGCCCACGCGTCATCCCCTCGCTGCCTCTCGCGATCTCGAAATTAGCGAGGCAGTCGCGCTACAACTTTGTTCCCTTTGGAACGTGCCGCACTGACAGAATGGCCGCGCCAGCAGATATGTAGCGAAATGAAAACTCCTATAGAGTTGTGCTAAAATCTCGCTTTAGGGAGTATCGTAGTCGTCAGTGAATTTTCTTTCCTGGCCGCAGGTTCACCCCAATAAGGAGTTAGTTTCTTGATTCACAGTTTTTGCTAGTGTTTTCCCAGCCACTACAACGTGACAATATCTTCTATAAAGGCGCAGTGCCATGAAGTGATGTTTGCTGTGTGTTGATAATCCAGGGTACATAGATTTGCTTCTCTACTTAAACACAAAGTGCGCTGTTTTTTTTTTTAGTTCTGACTGGGAGCGTGCACACAAGTCTTAAAAGAAATGAAGTAGCATTAGTACTGATATACACAAAACGTGGTGTTACATCTGCGCAATGAGTAGCGTGCCGCGCATTCATTCTTCTGTACCAGATGCAAATTATCCGCTTTGGACAACCTTCTGCTTACGGAAGAGTGGCGTGCATCAGAGTCTCTTGTTAAACTATTCGTGAATGTTAGGGCAGGAGGTACATCCCAATGAAGGTGGTATGTCGGACAAAGCTTTGTCATACACCTGATCTTAAGACAGTTTTATATATTTATGGAATCGCTAAAAGCTGCAAGAGATATATAAATGCAGAGATAACTACGAGTTTCTATGGAGGCAAAAATATGACAAACTATTCTATAATGAAATAAAGCCAGCAAACATATCTTCATTGTAAAGAGAAGTTCTGTAATGATGGAGTTATTGGAATGTGAAAAGTTCTTGTGAAGCTGAGCAACTATAAGAGCTCCCGCAGCAATAACAGACGAGTTTGCCGGGACTGTTAGTACTGATGTACTAATATCACATCTACTGCACTACAAAAATATTCTTTTTACACTGCATTTAGCCAGTCGCGTCAGAAAATATTTATTCCTAAAATTTGTTGACGATGTTGATGTGGTGACTCTTGAAGAAGACTCATATGGCAGGAAAACTGAGTACGGAATAAATTGATCACCGTAGTTAAGTTTGATCGAGCCGTGTGAGTCCTTATACGCGCTAATTCAGGTACTATATTAGTAGCTATTAATTTGCGTAGTGTAACTGTATGCTGAAGTCATGACGATGATTAATCGATTTTATTGGCAGAAGGGCCAGATATGAGCAAAGAGCACCAGACAAAATATAATAAATAATTTTCATCATAATGTGAATGGTATACATATGTAACTTGGCTGTATAGACGCCTAAAAATTAGTACCTGTAAAGTGCGTAAAGATGTACGGGTATTAAAATAATGGGAATAACTAGTAGTGTATGTTATGGCCCTAATGCTTCTGTTGCCCGAGGGTGACGTACTAAACTTCCAACAGTAGCACTCGTACCTCCCGAGAGAGCCCTTGAACACAAGGGTTGGGAGGCGCGTGCTTTATGAAAAATTCTATAGCAGCAGCAACCTCCAGTGAGGGTCAGTGCTACGTATACTTTGGACTGATAAGAACGACTGTTCTATGATCTTGTAAAAACGCTATAAATAACTCATCAAATAGTGGCTACATGACGAAAAGCAGTGCGGGGCATAGGTGAATGTGCTGTATGTGTGTCGGAGCAAAGTACATTTTTCTTCGAGTTTCTATTTCCCCAAACTCTAGCAAGACGCGAAGGAGCGTAAGTATCCCGCCATGCCAGAGATCGAACGCATGGTAGACATATCGGACGAGATGGCGTCTACGTTCAAGGAGGCCCCCATCCCTAAGGACATGCCTCCTGTCCGCCACCAGGGCAGGTGCAGAGCCAGGGCGGAAGCCATACCTAGGACCTATCAGAGGAGAAAGAAAACCGGCTACGCAGACGCTGCTCCATACGTTAACAGGAGGGATGCAGTAGTGACGATAATCGACTCCCGACTAAAGGATAAAGTCAGCGCATCGCTGCAGAACTGCACCGCGTCTAACACCGAGGAGGCCGCTGTCGCTCTAGCGGTTGCCGAAGGCAAGAGGACGGGACTCTCGCTAGTACTTACCATGGTCTCAGGAAGTCTGCAAGGGATTCACCAATGACAGGATAGGAAGGAAATCAGCCGGCATCCTAAAGACCTTTGGCGAAAGCAAGAAAAACGCCACATAATTTGGATCCCGGGGCATGAGGGTATTGGTGGCAATCGGTGGGCGGATCTCAGCTCGACGATACGCCAGCCGAGAG
This sequence comes from Dermacentor albipictus, assembly GCF_038994185.2. NCBI lineage: Eukaryota > Metazoa > Arthropoda > Arachnida > Ixodida > Ixodidae > Dermacentor > Dermacentor albipictus. Next base: position 98,974,786 of record NC_091825.1, on the reverse strand, counting down.
AGGTCAGGTGCCAAGGGTGCAGAAGCGATGAGTCATACCTAGCGGGACATTTTGTTGCACTTCAGGGGAATCAGAAGGCGATATTCCTCACCCCACAAGAAATAAGCGAGGGAGCAGTCAGTTTTATTATAGTTCAATACACTGGAATCACATCGCGCATTTTAAATGGTATGTTGATTGTTAATTGCATTTGTAATCTTTTGGGTATGCATTCGTTTGTTTGTATAATTTGTATACCATGCAACATGGGGATGCCAGAATATGAAGGCAGTACTGATCATGCACAACGCCAGGCCGGAGCAGTGGAAGGCTGCGCTGTCCAGATGGGAACCGCACAACTAGACTTTGCTGGTTGAACGCGATATACAGGCAGCTAAGGCCGCCGTGGTACTGGACCCATCCAAATGCACTTTACAGAATCCCACCTTTGGAACAAATAAAGTTTGTTCTATCTCTCTCTCGCCACATTTATCGCAGGCAGGATCATCACTAGGTAATACGCAGGAGTGAGTGCCCAAGGTGTGGCCTATCCCAAGGCAGAAGAAAACCTCAGTTTGCCTTATTTTTGTTAGCGGTGGACAGTTCCCGACTTCTGGCCTAATGAGGTGAAATTTATTTTGTGTTTCAGGGTCCCACGTACACTGCCAATGACCCCTTAGTTTGTTTCTAAGGAAAGGTTTTAAATATATGACAGGGACAGCTATGGATGAATTACTTTGTTTTGTATTTACTGACGTGGCTATGCAGTCGGCAAGCATATCACCCTCGATGCCCCTGTGGCCAGGCACCCAGTATATTATATGTTGCTGAGATGCGTACAAAAGGCAGATGGTTGTATAAAGTTCTATAAAAACAGGATTTTTATTCTTTTGTTGAGAAATTAAGCCTATGACGACGCTAACGAATCTGTAAATATTATACCCTTTCGTAGCTTTTTCTTATGTGTTGTGCAGTCGAAGAGAGTGCGCAAGCGCCGGCTGTAAAAATACTTCTTTCTGGGTGCAAACAGCGTGATTCCGAGAAGGATGGGCACACTGCAGAATAAGACACCCCAGTATGCGACTTTGAAGCATCAGTGTAGAATTCCGGGCACAAGTATTTTGACCGAAGTTCTAGGAAGGGCGACTTTATGTGGATTTCCTAGCGTTCTTAGTAACTTCTACGAGAGAGAGCACGAGAGAGAGGAAAGGCAGGGAGGTTAACCAGAGGCGAATTTCCGGTTTACTACCCTGCACTGGGGTGGGGGAGATAGGGGTTGGAAAGACGACAAAGAGTGACAGGGAAAAAGGATTAAGAAAAAGACAGAAAAAAGTACAAAAGAAGCAAAAGAGAACCGATAACAGAAAAGGCATTGCGATCACAGGCGTTATCACCGGCTGGTCGATCTCCAAAAACGAAGTAGCGCTAGCACGGCCTTCTCATGAGACGTTAAGTCGCGTCGATATTGTAAAACTATTTCTTCCGATAGAGGCTGCTTATCCAACTGGTTCAGGACGACTGAAAGCCATTGTCTCTGCAGACTGTATGGCGGGCACTCCCATAGAACATGAATTGTTTCCGCTTCACTGCAATCACCACATGAGGCGGTGTCGGCCATCCCCATGCGGAACGCGTAGGCATTGGTAAACGCGACGTCTGTCCATAGTCTACACTAAAGAATCGCGTCTCTTCGGGGAAGTCTTGGTGGAAGTCGGAGGCTTAAGGTTGGATCCTAGATGTATAAGCGAGCGTGTATAAATGTGATTCATTCCACTCTGATGCATTCTATTGGCGTGCAAGTAGGAGGAGCATCTTTGCAGCATCTGTCCTAAATAGCGAGATCGATAGATGCTTGTAGTCTACATGAGCTGAACGAGCAGCTTGATCGGCCCGTTCATTGCCGACGAAAACACAGTGACTTGTAGCGACTGAAAAATTATTTAATGTCTATTCTCAATCAGGTGATGTACGGCTTCTGCAATTTCAAATAACAAATGTTCGTGCGGGCTGCGCCTTAAGGCTCACAATAAGCACTGTAGTGCTTCTTTCGAGTAGCAGAAATTCGACCATTTCTGCGTTAGATCGTCATTGATGATGTATAGTGCAAATCGAAGCGATGCGAGTTCTGCTGCCGTCGACCGTGTCAAGTGAGGCGTTTTCAACTTGATAGTGGTGACTTCTGCTGGAATGACGACAGCTGCGGTACAGCTCTTCGGCAGGACAGAGGCCTCCATATATACATTAACGTAATATTGGTAGTTCTCATTTATTGGAGCAAGGCAAGCTGGTTAAGAGCCGGCGATGACATATTTGCTTTTTTCCTGATGACAGGTACGGTCAGGTGGATCTTTGGTTGGGTGAGGCACCAAGGAGGAGTCGAAAGTCTCGCGGCAGGTGTGAAGCAAGTTGGTATAGCCTCAAGATGTGCGGATACCGTTCGGCAGCACGATGCACGTGGTCTCTTCCCAGGTAGAGAGGTTTGAGTAGTACGTATGCTTGTCTTACTTGTGTTAGTAAATTCCGGCAAGCTGTACCGCAAACAGCCGAAAAAGGTACCCTATATAGTTGTAGCATAGCGTTTGGAATATTCCCCAAATTTTACCAGCAAAGAATTTGAAAAGGCAACAGATGCCTGTCATTCGCTTCTTCATGTAAAATGCATAAGGGCTCCATGAGGTACCTCTGTCAATTATGACACCCAGGAATTTGTAAGACCGTACAAAAGGTAAAGGTATCACCTGCCATTTTATTAATACGCTGCAGTGGATCATGGCCTTACGCGCAAATGCCACAAGTGCACATTCATCCGATGGAATCTCGAGGCCTTGATTGCAAAGGTAGGGTGTAGTCTGAGTGGCAGCGTTCTTGAGCCTTGTACATAGCTGTAAGCTTGTCAGTCCGGACGTCCAAAAGCATATGTCGTCTGCGTACATTGATAATTTAACTGTGTTGGGAAGGCGATCAAGGAGACATGTCAGCATGAGGTTAATCAACGTAGGGCTCAGCACACGGCCCTAAGTGTCGCCGCAGTAGGTGTAATGTATAGGAGTGTGGCCGTCTTCGGTGCTCACAAAGAAAGATCTCCTAGAGAGATAGCTCTGTATCCATCTAAAAATACGACCACCGAGGCCTACCTCTTCGAGAGCGGCGACGATGGCTTCAAGTGTATTGTTGTCGTACACCCCTATGACATCGAGGAACAAAGAAATGCAGAGACGTTTACATCCCTTTTGGTAGAGAACGTAGGTAACTACGTCGATGACGTTATCATTCGATGGGTGTCCACGTCGGAAACTTGCCATGGCCTCTGGATAGATATTGTGGCATTCGAAATAGTACTCCAGGCGTTCGAGGATAATCCTTTCCATCACTTTGCCCACACACTCGTCGATACCAATCGGGCGTCTAGCAGTTCGTAGGTCGTCCGCTGGCTTCGTGCGTTGGTATCTATGTTCGGCACGTTGCTGCATTGCTCGAAGCTGCTCTAAGTCTATGTCGAATTCAGTGAGTTTCGAAGAGAACATTATAGTACGTGTACTGTTTTGCACTGTGCTGTTGATTGTGTCTTCCAAATGATGCAGTAAATCACCCTGACAAAGGTCTTCAATAACAGAGTGGACTTTGGGCCAGTCCACTCTTTGGGTTGTATCATTTGAGTTGGAAGAGGAAATGCTGTGATCCTAACATACGTAGAAATATGGTCACTCCTGTGCCTTTCCATGTCTGTGAACCATCCAGCACGCCTCACGAGACTTCGCAAGACGAAGGCCCAGTCGAGACAGCTGCTGTATATGGAGCCGCGTAGAAATGCAGGACTGCCGTCATTTAAAACTCGCAGTTCGCTGTCGGAGGCGAAAGATGACAAGCCTATGCCTTTGGCGTTGACTTTCTCAGTTCCGCAGAGTGTATGACGAGCGTTGAGGACCCCGATGATAATCCATGGAGGAGATATTGACAGGACGCCTCGTAATATCTTGTAATCAAATCTACTTGATGGCGATAGGTAGGCATCGACAACAGTAACGGTCTTTTCTTCTTTACTGTTAAACATACATATTGGTTATCGTCATGAGGAAGTTCATGCTGAAGAATTTAAGTGACGTCACGGTGAGTAAACACCATAACTCTGCTGTTTTCACCTATAGTTGGCGACACAAGTAATTCATAACCTGGTAGCTTGATTGAGTTCGATAAATTCGGCCCGCAGATGTTGATGATGATTATGGGAAAGTTGTTGGCCTGCACGAATAGTCAGAAATTGGTAACGAGCGACCGCAGTTTCCAGGCATTTCAATAGAATATTGCTGCTTTTCGGATGTCCTCCCGAACTTATAATTTATCCGAACTGATACTTATAATTTCATCGCAATTAGACCGTTTTAGTAATGGCATACGACACGTTATACTTAGTCTGACACTGTTCGCCTACAAACTTGCCTTTACTGCAAAGGCGTACAGCTGACGTTAAATCAAGCCAATTTCAATAATTATGCGACAAGTAAACTCGCACGCCAGCGCCTCGCCACCATGCAGGTATTGCTGAAGTTCACAGTCACAGGAAGGGGCTTATCAAGATAATTAGAAAATTTGCATATATATATATATATATATATATATATATATATATATATATATATATATATATATATATATATATATATATATATATATATATATATATATATATGTTGCTGAGATAAAGATAGATTTCCTGCAGCTCTACCAAACATAATCTTAGTATTATTACATGAGAATGACAAAAATATCATTCTGAAAAGTGAAACCGAAACGGCTGCGAACTTTCTGAGGCCGGTCCTCCAATGATAAAACATGCAGATGTTGCACGATGCAGAAAAAAAAACAGGTGCATATTACGTTTGCAGGATTCGAACTAGGGTGGCATTGAGTTCCTGTGATGGGGCTGTACGAAATATTGAGCAACGCAGCGGCGCGGTGCACATCAGCCACACGTTGAGGCGGTGAGTTTTATCAAGATACTACAGGCAAAGGCGCGACTGTGCTGTGAAAACTTCGCTATGAAACGGCATTTTGCCCACGGAAGCGCATAATGATAGGATAAAATGAAGCTATATGTCCGTGCTACGTGACCCTTAAGGCGACTTGGAGGATTCGATGTAGTTTAATTTGTACTGGACGGGTCTTCTCATAAAAAGTGATGCGTTATTTTGGCAGTTACCATATTGACATATTGTTTAAACATAAGACGTCCTGAGAAGAGCATTTCATGTATTCTTCACGTGTGGTACAGCTCCTAGAAAGTGCATTCCTGCGGACTTTCTAAAATTTAGGATGTCGAATTTTTTCTTACTAGGAAATGAGCCCATTTCATTGAAAACAGGGGAACCTACAGCAGAAGCCGATAAGGGTGATAATTATCCAGTGTCCCGCAGACATGCCACAGAAAGAGAAAAAGTGATGGTAGAGATATGATTACATGACCACAAAGCGGCGGACAGAGGCCACAACACAGGATTTCTTGTCCACACTGATCGAAAACAGTGATGTATAGAGGTAGATAAAAATATTCTTGATTGGTATACAAGAACGCTAGAATGAAGAGCATGTATAGCATACGTGAAGACCGCAAGCAAGCAAGGTGACTACTTCCCACCACCTCGTTTCTCAGAGGATGCCAATAAATCCTCATAGTCAACATCACCAGAAACAATGGTATGGCCCCTCTGAGTGCTAGAAATAATGTACATGTAAGTCGTTTGGGGCGTTTCTAGTGCTGTACACACCTCATTTGATCAATCACATAATCTGTTGATCATTGACCAAGTTGAAAGCCTGCTACAGTTTTTGTAGACGTCGTATATATACAAATGCCATTCAAGCAAGGTCATCTGCAATCTTTCCATCACCGAGTCCAGCTGGCTAGTGCAAATGGACGATGAAATGTTGAGTACAATGAACACTTCGCAAAAGAGAGAGATAACTTATTCGAAGGATGGCAGAGAGGTCGACCTGAGCTAGCATGATCTAGCCGGCTACTCTTCACAGGGGAAGGGTGGAACGGGGATGTAAGGGCTGGATAAGGGGTGATGGTGGCATGGAAGAAGGATGCACAAGTATCAAGGCGAGTTCAGCATTCTTATGGTTGTCGACAAAGTCCAAAGAAGTCATTAAGAAGTGCAATCCACTTTCCGGAGTATTGGTGGAGTCATGAATCCTATGAAAACTTCAAAAAAAGAAAAAAAGAAAACATGCAACAAAGAAGCATGTGTGTGAGCTTCTGCATCAGCAGCGCAGCTGGTAAGACATGTATTTAAATTATGTAAAGAGCAGCGGTGAGCGGGCCCAGTAAAGGAAGGACATGTACATAAATTTTAGCGGCCTGAGTCTTGAGACCCCAGAGAATCTGGCGCATTTATTCTAGCAGGTGCTTCTGCATTTTTTTCTACGCTTGTCATTCTTCTTTCGGCTCCGTGCTTGCCTGTAGTCATCCGCTTTAGTAGCCTTAGAAAACACTCCTTGACGCAGAGGCACATTACGGCGTGGTGTTATCCCCATCGATCTACAGGGAAGGATATGCCATGCTGTGTCTGTGGTACCCAGGAGCGACGAATGTTTGCCCTGTGCTCTCAAAGACCCTCAATTCGCTCTACTTTAGAAGGGAGCAAAATCGGCTTCATTTTCATTAATGAGAAAGCAACCTTTCGTGCCCTGCTTTGTTGTAAAGGTCAAAAAGACTATCTCTGGCCTTCACACGCAGAATACAAAGAATGAAATGCGCAACTTCATTACCTACCCGATATGACGAGCGCAGTCAGTGAAACTCCAAGTTTCTCACCCAAAAATAAAATGTCCGTTTGCACATCTCGCCAAAAAGGTGCAGCGACAAAAATATGTTTAGCCGAGTAGGATACGGGCGGCATAGACAACACGACACTAAGAATCTTAGGCGGAAGTAACATCGCCCATCACTTCATCGTATGGTTCCCGGCCCACATGGGTAGCTTAGGGGGTGGCGTGTGGAATCTCAACGAGATCGCACACGAGGCGGCGCGAAGACTCATCGACCGCATCCCTCCAGTTTCCCCCGCTACCTAACATATCGGGTACAGGGATCAATTATTCACGTACAACGAGCTCACTAAGCACTTTTATCTAGGCGGACGAGAATTTCCCCTCATGGATAAGAAATTAACCCGCAGCAAGTCGGTCACGTTACGCTTGCTCCAAACGAACTCATGCCCCAACCCTTGGCGCATGAAACACATCTACCCAGACTATATGACAGACATGTGTGCGAACAATGCAATGAGCATGGGGACTTGAACCATATGCTTTGTGGTTGTGCATCGAGTGACGCCTACGCCAAGAACAAGGAACATTGGGACAAAGTTCTAAAAAGTGCTTCACTGCACGACCAGCTTCGGGCTGTGCAGGAGGCCCGCGCGGCAGCAGAGAGCTTCGGGCTCTCTGTGCTGGCGTGGGAGCTGCCCTCTACACCTGGCGCCTAGCCGAGTGTCCTTCGGGACCCCTACTGTAAGAAATAAAGTTTTACCACAGCCACCAGTAGGATACTATAGGCCGTGATAGAACAGCGGCTATTGCGTTGCGCTGGTGATTTCAAGGTCGCGGGTTCGATTCAGACCGCGGTCACCGCCTTCCAATGAAGAAGATGCAATTCAAAACCACATTTGTACAGTGCATTGCGGGCGTGGTAAGGAACGCCAGGTGGTCTAAATAATCTGGTGTGCCCCAGCACGGTTTGCCCCACCATGGTGTGCCTCGCAATACCATTGTGTTTTTGGGACGGAAAACTCCAGAATGTTTAGACCAGGAGGTCGTTCCTTTAAGGAGTTGTAAATATCTATGAATTCCTTGGCTACGTTTCTTACGTTTGATCACTGGTTTTTCTATTTACCTTTGCGTTTATTTGATGTATTGTCCATAGGTGCCTTAACGTATTCATTGTACGACTGTTTCAAGGCTTCTACCCAATTTGTTATTTAGTCCTTCGCTGTGTATTCCACCATTTACATCAACTGTTCTTTTTTCTTTACTTGTGAATTCTTGTGCATGTTACAGCTAGCGTGTCAATACTTTTAAAAGACTTTGCATAGCTCATCACTGTGTTCTCGCGCACTTCACGGTTCACTAGTTCCTTAGGTTCTTTCTGTGGGCTATGATACGGTAATATGAAAAGCTGGTGAGGAATGGTTGGGAACATCTACAATATCATTACACACCATTCAATGACCCCATTCAATGTATCCATGAAAATGTCGCCGCCGCGTCCGGAATTGGATCCCGCGACCTCAAGATTAGCAGCGGAACTCCATAGCCGCTATGCCACCATGGCGGCTATGGTTAGGCCGGTGAATTATGTCTCGCTGAGTGACGTACGCTGCTCTACTCCCTACATCTCACACTTTACGGCTGCTATATCCATGGCGGTGGGTTTACAGGACTTTTGCTTCTATTTTACATTTGATTTAGTGGAGTTTACATTACTGAGTAAGCTCTTGAGAGTGATGGAGTCATTTCCGGGGAACAGTCAAACCACCTCTTATGCGCCCATAAGGGTTTGAATATGTTTAGTGCTTGCCGGAAAACTTCACTGACCATACTACGCTGCGTGTAATGCTCGGCAACAAGGATACACAAATTTTTATAAAACAAACCATGCAGGTCACTGTTTTACGCCATCGGTTACAATTATACGATGACTCATAATATTCATCTAATAGCGAGACAAACTAATTATTGTAGTTTTTCTTGCACTTGAAGGCAAGCTTACTTCATCACTAAGTACGCCTACAGCAAGCAATACAAGGCCGCAGGATGTTTATGTTGCCTTGTAGAAAACGTGCCAAACCAATCTCTGCTCCCATCGCAAAAATTGGCACACCACCATTTATTGTTTATTCTTACTTTCTCCGCCTCAGCGAAATCAGCCTCAGAGAGCAGGCGCTTAAGCCTAGCACGATTCAGATAACTCAGCTATCGTAAAGAAGGAAAATGAAAAAGACCTCTTGAAAAGTGGTACCTATATATTCTGGAAGTAGCCTGCAGCGATGCGAGACTGCTTTCTTCCTCTAAGAAGGTCCCTATATAAGCAGAAGAGGACGTAACGCGAACATCTTTTACTGGAGTACCGACCACCGCACTTGGATTAGTCTTGTATCGCCGCTCGCCTACAAGCTCTGAGAACAAACACCACGATGAAGACAACGGTGCTGATACTGGCCGTCCTTCTTATATCAGCAGGTAGGTTCCGAGGCGGCAAAGTTTTTTGAAGCTTTGCAAAGAGATGGGAGGGAAAGTACCTTAAAATTATGCCTCTTCATCTAAAATAGAGTAGTATGTTAGCTCAAGTTCGCTTCTATTTAGTATTGACCTTGCCGTTGATATGTCAGCGACTATAGACGGTATTTCTTCATGCATGTGTATGAACGTTCCCCTAGAAACGAAAGGAGCGCAGAACTTGGATAACAAAGAATTGATTTACTGAATGCTTAAGGAAAATGAAAGCTTATTTGAAACTAAACTGCGAATACCGCACAATGTCCGCTGAGTGCTAAAAAAGTGCGCTTCGGAGGTTTATGTATAGTCGTCGTGTCCATAAAATGACGCTAACGATATGCAGCTAAGGCTAAGGCAACAGTCAATAAATCAATATGCGAGCTGCATTAATTATAAACCCATTTTCACTTGGCCGTTTTCATAAGATATTATTTTGTTAGCATTCGTGGGCTCAGCACTGTGCAAAACTTCATTGTCAAGTCATCCCGCAGTGATGCTGACCGAGGGGTCGCCTGCTAAAAATTCAAGATCCGGCGCACGGGGAGGTTCAAAAGGCAAGCAATGTGGGGTAAGTAGAATGTCGTCCGAAGAATCATTTTGTGCCAAATTACCAGTGACAGTATGGGCGATCTATATGAAAGTGGTGATGAAAGTTAGTTGTATATGCCCGCAAAGCTTCTTGTTTGGTGAGGAAAGCGCTGTGGAAAGCATAACTTGTTGTCTGCAGCTAGAATGGACGTTTAGCAGACGCACAAAATCTGCGGACAGATCTACTGTGAAGGCCAGAGGCCCTAGAAGCATAATACTCTTCGACGTTAGCACAGGCCAGAAAATAAAACACACGAGCTGCGCTTCGGAGAGTGAAAGTAATCACGTTCCTCGCAGTACAACATTCCTTATCCTGAAAAAAAAAAGAGCCGCAGAAAATTTTATTTTGTTTGCGATCTGCTAATAAAGGGGAATAATGGCACAGCAAGGAAATAATCATCGATAAGTTCTGATGCCGAAGAATATTGGTAAGCGCTTACTCTACTCGAAGGAGCTCGTAAGCTGGCAGAAGCCCTAAGAGTACTTGTGTTCATGATTCTTAAAGCGGGTGTAGCGTCCTGTCGCTGAGGGTCCTTTAGCACGCTATAACTGAAACCAAGGACTAATCAATATCGCTGTGTTGCCAACACATAGCAGTGGTACAAATGAAGAGAGTTGCAGGACATAGTGAAGTGGCTGTGATTCTGAAGGAATGAACAAAGCTTGAGCCGTGAAAAAAAAACAGAAATATCAGATGCAATGAACATGTTGGACCTGTAGATGTGAAGCACAGCTTTACTCAAGTCCAAAGGTGCGAATACATTCTGTATAGCTGGTGACGATGCATAGTGCGATGTTTGATATCATGCAATGCAACATGCAAACAAATGGATTATTTACCTACATGTAAGGTTACACCTTCAGTCTCGTACGATTTTTGTGTTTGAACACTACACCGCTTACAACTGTGGGGAAATGCAAACCCATGTTTAGGACGATCCATGGTAAGACGTCTACGCTGCCAGGTCATGAGGACGAAAATTATGTGAGATGTTTGTAGAGGTAAAAATGGCAGTGACAGATGTAGAAATATTTGCAGAGTGTCTACTTGTATTTTTTAACAGCGGAAACAGGAAATGTTTTGATTAAACAAATAAAGATAATGAAGTAATCCGTTGACTCAAATGCACCATTTAAATCAGAATTTTGTGTAATCTATGGGGACTTTTGAGTGGCCAACATATGTTTCTGTTTTACGTAGTAACTTGTTATCACGCAGAAAAGAGGTTATGAGTTTCATGTGGCTCCAACCAAAAAATAAGTCGTCTATACGGTCAAATGTTCCAACTGTCAAAGGATACCTTGGCGAAACGAGAAACTTAACCGAAATAATAACACAACACAAGAGGGATGTGAGAACATTCTCCACACAGCGAAACCCCTCAGCGGAACTCTCAGAAGATGCGGACCATAAAACTGACTTCGAAGAAACCAAAATTCCCAAAACCGAGACAAACTAACAAAATCAACTTACGTTTGAGTAATGGTGCATACGAAACACCAGAAACATTATCTGCTGTTCCAAAGGAAACTGGTCGTCAGTTTATATACCCTTACGTTGCCAAGGACCAACAGTTGCCAAGAACCAACACCAACAGACCCTACCCCAACCTACGTCATCCCCTCCCCCACATCAACAATATAAGAACGATGAGAGAATGTTCTCCAGACAGCGAAGCACCCCCTACCCTTTTCCGAACACTCAAAATATACGCGCCATAAAATTTTCTTCAAAGAAACCAAAATACTTACAACCCAGACTAACAAAAAATAAACGACAGCTTATACAGTGCCAAGATAAACCTGCCGCCAGGTTATATTGAAGGTGTAATCAGACAACTATCTCGCACCGCGCCCAGCCTACCGGGCTTAAGTAGCTAAAAATAATTCAACACACCCTCCCCCACCTCAACCAGGAAAGCTTAAAAGTTGTGCGTTGATATCCTCGTCGTCACCTACCTCTGAGGAAGAAGATGAGGAGTTCGTTCCGAAAACACAGGAAAAATACACTTATTTCTTGGTTGGAGCCACTTGAAAGTAACAAATAATTGAGCGCACCGAACAGGCAATTCGACACGAGGAGGGCTAAATTTTGGTGACTGCACTGTCCGCGTTGCAAAGTGCAGTCACTGCAACGCTGCAATTACAGGGGAGGTATATGAGGTATATATCAGGTGCAACGCTGCACTTTACAACGTTCCACCGGATGTACGCAACGGAGTACAGGAGGTGTTGACTAAGGACTTGGCCACAGCTCAGCTCAGCTCCAGACAGAGGAATGCTCCGTGTAAAAAAAACGATGCACGCTACCATATATGATGTCGCCGTATCGAGTGCATTATTAAATTGGGCTTGTCAAGGGATGGCACGGCGCAAGCGTTTGTTTCCTCCCAGCCAAAGAATCATATCGGGAGACACCTGACGCCGCTGAAAAAAAAATTGGAAAAAAGAAGTGGTTGACTTGGTGCATTTTTACATTCAGTACTCTAGCGGCGTTGCATAAAAATGTCGCATTAGGTAAAACATCATGGATATCAGAAACGTTATGTTGTCTGGCGTCATGCGTACTAAACATGATTAGAATTCACGCAAACAAAAAAGGGAATGAGAAACTCTATGCAAGAAAGTGTTAGCTCATATATTTGTGTGGCATTTTCCACTTGTGTCGCTGTAGGATCCTCTGCTTTTAGTAAAAGGAAATAAAAGAAAAAAGAAAACCGACAGACTTTTTTGGAGGAGAGTGTATTAATGATTCATCACAACGATGCGTTAAATGTAGCAGAAACCTGACCAAATTGACATCGAAGCACGGCCTTCTACACTGCAAGGCATGCCACTGGCCGTCCATCCATGGTATTCCAACCCTTCTGTAAAACCTGGAATCTCTGCTGAAGCAATGGTCAATATTAGCGTGCAACTAAACCGACAGTTACATAGTTATATGTTTCAGTCAGAGTTTCTCGCGGTATTACCCAGTGAAGAAACTGAGACTGGATTATGTTATCTGCAAGGGAATGTTGTCATGTGATGGTTTCCGATCGGCATCATTTTCGAAGAGCAGGGACACTTTGAGAGAATCTATTGTTTGCAGCATCATGTCTGTCACATTAGGTTATTCTCCCCTAAAAGGAGCTGTGTTTTGAGTATTACGCAAAACATGTTTTATTGAACCACGGTGGCTTTTCATGGGTTGCACAATTGATTCAAGCGTAATAAGTGCCTGGCATTAAACATAGGGGAGAGCCATGACAAGTTCATAGAGGAATGTGCCTCTGCTGTGCAATTTCGTGATTGCATGTCACTCTCTAGATCATAAACTTTATTAGAATATCAGGTACGGTCAACAAAAAGGAAATACAGGTAAATAAGTGGATATTTGATTTTGTCTCTTGCTCGCAGGCCTATGTCTGCGAGGCACATGAGACCTGCAAGCCGGGTCCTTTCGGGCGTGCATGTGAGTACTTCGTCCAGTATTGTTTTTCGCCCCCCTTTCCCCCCCTGGCAGCATGAGTGTCACGTGACGTGCTTAGGCCACGTTTAGCTTGGCGGCGCGATTTACATCAGACTCGTCAAACATATATGCTAATGTGGGAGAAATTGCCGACATGCCAGTGAAGTTCAAAATCTCCCTGTAGTCAGGCGTTCTTCTTATCCTCCTTACAAAGGGAGGCCCATCGACGGATGAGTCCTTGAGCGTTAGCACACTTAAGTAGTTTCGCGAATTTCAACGTGCTTATAGCTGCAAACGGCCACAGATACAACAGTGAAAAAAATTGAATCAAATCTAAAGCATCGGCATACCACGGCAAGCACTATAGTGACGCCACTCATTATATTGTATTGCCACTTGTGAGAAGTTTAGTCTCCTATGATCTTTCTCATTATAGTTTACCGCGTAGTGAAGGGAACGGGATTGCTAGCATGGTGCACCACACTGAAATATATGACTACGTACGAACAGTTGAAATTAAGAATAAATTACTTTGACCATCTGTTGAGATCGTTGACTCGATAGCAAAAGTATTAAAGAACCATATTTGACTCCGGTGTCACTGGGGGCATAGCTTTTGTTTGTGCTTTCCAAGCCTCCTGGTCATGCAGGCTATGGCAATGTTCGTGTTATTTTGCATACTTTATTCATCATTCTATTAGTGACTGTAAACTCAGAAAATATGCGCAGTAGAATTGAACAGCAATAGAATTGTTCTGTATGAATTAAATTGAAATTTCTCAGCTTTTCTTAACAGTGATTACTTCAGAAAAATCGCACGGCGTTGAAATGAATGTACAGCTCACGGCGATATTTCGCATCATAATAGATCGCTTTTAACCTAATAAGCAACTGTTTTACTATAAATACGATCCGGCGGAGTGCGAGTACATGAAGTGCTCATAATTAGTTTTGCTAAAACAATAAATGCCTAATGTTTCTGTATCATGCTGAGTTATGTTTAAAAGCCATAAGTATTTCATGGTTGAATTGAAATTATTTTTCATATGTTTTGCTTACTAAGTTTGTCAAAGTTTGAGTGGCTATAATATGGAAATATATCAAAACGAGCATCATCGAATGATGTCAAGATATGCCTAATGGAAGCATTTTTATGTTTGTATCTGTAAAAAAGCCCAATTACAAGGAAATGTCTGAAAATAACTGGCAACATCTGCTACGAGCAGCGCCACACCTGCTGTCTGCCTGGGGATGAAATCCTCGCCTTAAAACTTCATTTGTAGGCTAATTCTAGAGCATTATCAGATACTAGATTAGATTAGATTATATAGGTACTGTAAAAAAGCCTCAGTCGAAATTTCGTCAGCCTGCAAAGAGGATGCGTGCACCCTCAGAGCGCCATTAGAAGCTACTCATGTCGGGATAGTGTTCGGTTTAACGTAAATGTATTGCAAAGATTCATATCTTTCATAGCTTGGCCTCCAAATATTTTGTTCATTCGTACATTGTGTGTTTATTGGATAAATTGTCGCTTAGCCCTCCAGTTTTTTCTTCAATTTATGATTTCAGCAATAGTACCGCACCATGTGTGGTATATTTCTTCACTGCATATTGGATCATTTTCTTCCAGCGATTGTAGGCTTTCACCTGTACACTCTATTGTACATTATAGGAAGCGGGTCAATGTTATAGCTACACTTCATATAGATTTAAACACACCGATTCTTCAAATTTGGTGTGTCTGTTCCGCTGTATCTTACACGTTACTAGTACTTTATTCTCACGTAAAGCTGGCATAAAATGACAACAATAAGGAAAGCATACGGCCAACTACATAGTTGAGAAAGTGAAATGTATAAGTTACAAATAGGTAAAAATTAAAGTGGACAAAAAAGCAACATGCTGCACATGGAATAGCAACCCGCGTATTAGCATTAGGCGTCCGAGGCTCTTAATTGAGCCACCACAGCACTGTCCTCCCTTCAACCTTCTTGCGTTCTAATGCGTGTGTGCTAGAGTTAACGCTGGGAGTATTAACCAGCACACCCTCCCACTGCCTTGGCAGTGTATATAGCGTACCATTTCGCAAAAAAACGTGACACTTTTTGTCCAAAAGGATGTTCCACATCAGCGACTAAGGTCCTCAGTGGCGGCATTGTCTCAAGCTCCCAATATCCACTTTCATCTTCCCGTAGCTATAATTTCAATTTTCTCTTAAATAAACAAGTGATTCCTGCTTCGCTTACCGCCTGGTCATTGTGTGTTGGTTTAAGTGACTTTGAGTGATGAAAATCTCAGCTCCCTTACTTCTAGCGCATTACTACGTCTTTCTAGCCTGCTTTAATATGGCGCTCAATTATTATGTAAAACTGGCGACAAAAAGTGTATAACGTTTGAGATGTTCTATGAAAAAGATAATTTAATATTTCCTCTTTAGATGAGTCTGCAATCAAGCGTTTCCTTCATGCATGATTCATTACACTGTTTTATGTGGACAAAGAGTAACATCCGTAGTTGTGTTTGCAGTACAATTACAGCTTGCCATCAATCTACGCAGGTACCAGTGACCTTGTATACACGTGAAAGCCCAATGGATGAACACCAACGAGATCAACCTGCTTGGATGGTCAATAAATTTATGTGCGCCCACTAACCACTGTGTCCGAGCTGATTTCAAACACCTTGGTTTTAGATTTATGAAATACTGTTACGCGCTATTCCCGCGCATTGGGACGCGTATGTTGCCGAGCATGGAAGAATGCGCCACAGACGGTGAATACGACGATCAGAGTAGCGCTCTCGTGTTCTGCCATCTAGCCTGCAGCTGTCTCTCTTTCCATATATTTTGTATATACAATTTCCTATCCCTTTAGGCTACTCTCATCCCCGTGGAATTTTGGCGGAGGTGTGGGGTAGAGGAAAAAGAAGCCTCGGTGACGAATACAGAAACTGCACATTCACTGATAGAAGAGGTGTGGCATAGAGTCATACCGCCTGGGGTAAGTTGCGTGCACCAGCTAAAGTTCAATATGAGTAGAGACGTTCGATTATCCGTAACTCTAGTAAGGGTGCGATGAAGAGCGACGTTTTTGGCGAATAAGGCGTCAACTATTGAGGTCAAGATGTAATCGCCATCGGGAATGGGAGAAAAAGACCGCAAGTTCACATATATAACGGCTTGAGGAGGTAGACGAACGTAATCCACTGAGCACAAGCGCGGTTGGCATGTATTAGGAGTGCCATGGTAGTACGGTAAGTCTAGCTGAAAGAAGCTGGTTCCATGGTCAAAAAGGGGAGATTGGGCAGACAGAAAATCCATAACGAGGATGAGTTCATAGGGCCATTTCTCGAGTAGGGCAAGTAGTACTCTTGTGGATCGATCGGCAACACCTATTCTAGCAGAGCAGATACCTAGCACGGGAAACGTTCCGCCATCGGCGACACGAATGAGCGGTACTGCGGGTGTTGTTAGGACCTTCTTAACGCGGTGACGGAGCTCCCAATTCATCACTGATATCTGAGCCCCAGTATCCACTAGAGAAACAACATGTGCGTCATCCAGTTTAACGTCTGTCAGGTTTCTTCAGCAGTGTGGTCAGAGGATTTGGCAGGCGAGTGGTCGATGCAGCATCACCTCTGGGAAATGCATCGTCTACTTTTCTCGAGGGTGTCGTTCATTCGGCGACGTAGGGCGACGGAATTGGGGCGAGCGAGATGATTGGCGACGAGACAACGGCGAACGGGACTGGTGACCACGTCGGGATGGTGAACGACAATACGGCATGCAGGAAGCGTCGTCGCCGGTAATTTGGAGAGGCTCGCGGTAGGGCTGAAATCGGCCATGATCCATGTCGGGGCGACGGTTGTATCCATGGGGCGCCTGATACCAATATCACCGGCTGTTACAATGGCGAGCCACGCGTCTAATACGACGGCAGTTTAAGCAAATGGCATGGTCATCAGCAGTCCTCTACTCGGCTGGATTGTGAGTACGAAACGGCGGCCTTTGACCTCGGGCGTGCGAAAGTGAGGAATGGCAGTCGATTGGCTGGTAAGGAGCTGCGGTGCCACGGAGGAAGGAAACTCAGGAGAGGCCCTGACGTCACTCTTTGTGAAGCACAAGTGAAGCCGGAAGTTGGCGTTGCTCATGGCGATGCTCCGCCTTTTGTGCCACCCTCCTCTCTTGTTTACATCTTTCGCGAAACCACGCCGCGCTGCGCGTGGTATCGCGCGCGAAGCGCGCGCGCCCGCGCAACATCCGGCAGAGCACGGTGCAGGTAACACAGCGCGACAAGACACGGTGACTAACGCAAACCCGCCCACACAGCGCCCTTGCCACGGCACGAAACCTACCAGAGCACGGTACCAGAGCAACACGTGTGAGCGCTCAAAATCAGAACAACGCCGCCATTGTGGCCCAAAAGGCGTGGCCGTACAGCAAAAAAAATAAAAAAGCAGCAAAAAATGAGAACCTACTACGTCATTTCCGCCACACTTTTCTCCTAGCGCGCGGAGGGGGTAGGGCCTCTCCTTAGTTTCCTTCCTCCGTGTGCGGTGCACACAGAGTCCAGGCCAGCATTGGAGAGCTCCTGATGAACAACAGCTTGGACTAGTGGCGCCATCTGGGAGCTATGGTCCCAGGTACGGCCACACGTAGAAGCAGGAGAGACTGCCTCAAGTTCACATCAGGTGATCTTCTTCAAGTGTTCTACGGTGAGCAGCGCCGACGGCTCATGTACGTCTTCGCACAACCACGTTGCTGCCATGTTCAGAAGTCGAGCAAAATGAACGGCAATGCGTCGACTTTTTGCGGCCTGAATGCGCTATCACTCTTCGATGATGGCATCGATGGTGTCGCATGATTTGCAGATTAGCAGATTGAAGGCATCACCTGCTATGCCCTTTAACCCGATGCCCACCTTTTCGGACTCCGTCATGCCGTCGTCGGCTCTGTGGCAAAGGGTAAGCACGTCAGGTGTGACTCTGTCGCTGTCTGCGCACGAGATTTGCAGACTTGCCGAACGGAGAACGCATCTTTGCCTTGCATGCATCTCAGCTCCCAATTTCGTCTCCCTTATTATCAAACCACACCTTCGCTGTTCCTTTGAGGTTAAATAATATGTCTGCCAACATGATCGTCTAATCCCAGGGATTGTTCTTACTTGCAAGCTCGTACAGGGGTAGCCGGTCGTCGATGTCGACGGTGTCAATCCCGCATAATATGCCTAGGTCGTTTAGCTGAGCCAGGACGACCATTGTCATTGCAATCGACTCGGTGGGCGCCGGCCTCTCTTCCGCCATTGTGGAGAATGCCAAACGTCGGCCGCTGTGGAGCTCCGTTGTACCGTATCGGTACCCCACACATTCCACCAGAATGACACGGGGATGAGAGTGGCCTAAAGGGGTAGGAAATTGTAGTTACAAAATATATACAAAGAGAGACGGCTGCCCCTTTTCCTTCCTCGCACAATCTTGTCGACGGTGATATTGACAAGATGATAGCGTCTAACCTCCTTCGTGCTAAGAAAGCCGATATGCGGCGTGTATCGAAGTTCTACCGCGATGTCTGTGACTTTAATGAATGTCCTTTAGGAGCGACATCTGTGGTCACTCATAAGGTCAGTGCTGGGAACGCCAGCCCAATCAGACGACGTCCTTATCGCGTGTCCTATGCCGAGCGAGAAGTGATACAGCGTGAAGTGGACAAGATGCTCACCAAGGATGTTATTGAACCTTCATGCATTCCATAGGTACCACCGGTCGTCTTACTCAAGAAGAAAGATGATAGCTAGCAATTCTAGCAACTCCCTGCCGCAGATCGCCGACGCTCTCGACTGTCTATATGACTCTGCCTATTTTTCGTCTATCGACTTGAGGTCAGTATACTGGCAGATATTCGTCGATGATTAAGACCGTGAAAGGACAGCATTTGTTACGCCCGATCGACTTTACCAGTTTAAGGTAATGCCCTTTGAACTGTGTAATGCCCCAGCCATATTTGAAAGGATGATGGACTCCCTCCTTTGTGGATACAAATGGTCAACATGCTTCTGTTACCTTGACGATGTCATTGTCTTCGCACCGACATTTGAAAGCCACCTTAGCCGCTTGTCAGTAGTTCTTGGAGTTTTTCGGCAAGCAGGCCTTCAGCTCAACTCTGCCAAATGCCTTTTGGCACCCGCAAAATCACTGTGCTTGGCGTTGTGAGTGCTGAAGGCGTGTAACTTGACCCACAAAAAATTCACGTTGTCAAAGACTTCCCTATGCCACGTTCCACTAAAGACGTGCGTAGCTTTGTCGGCGTGTGCTCTATATATTTTCGACGTTTTGTCAAGAACTTCGCCGACGTTTCCCGTCCACTCACGCAACTCTTGATGACGGAAACGTCATTTTTTTGGGGTCCTGAACAGACCACTGCGTTTCACATGCTCACAACTTCACTTACATCCCCATCCATCTTGGCCCATTTTGATCCGTCAGCCGCCGCCGAACTTCGTACCGACGACAGTAGACATGCATCGGCGCTGTTCTCGCCCAGCAGCAACAAGGACGAGACCACGTCATCACCTATGCCAGTCGCCTTCTTTTCTTTTCAAAACACAAATTTTCAATCACTGAGCGCGAGTGCCTCGATAAGGTAGTTTGGGCTGTCGGCAAGTTTAGACCATACTTGTTCGGCCGCATCTTTTCTGTCGTCACAGACCACCATGCACTTTGCTGGTTGTCTTCCCTCAAAGATCTGACTGGACGACTAGATCGCTGGGCTCTGAAACTGCAAGAATACAGCTTTGAGGTCACTTACAAGTCTGACAGACTGCACCATGATGCGGACTGCATATCCCTTCATCCAGTGGGTATTCCCGGCTTGTCAGCGCACGATTCGGACACCTGTGTCTTCGCAGTATCCGATTTTACCGACATACGCAGCGAACAGCTCCACGATGCCAACTTGCGGTCCATCATCCACCGTCTCCGCTATCATCACTCTGCCCCGTCCCCACAATTATTCGTGCTTCGTGACGGAATCTTACGATGGCCCACAGCTTCTCCTCGTTGTTCCCGAAACACTCCGTTCCACTGTTCTCGAACAGCTTCATGACGCCCCAACCTGGACATCTCGAAGCAACTCGCACGTACGATTGCGTTCGGCATCGGTTCTTCTTACCAGGCCTCCACCGCTCTGTGCACCGATACGTTGCTGCGTGTGAGTCCTGCCAGCACCACAAGCATCCATCTTTGTCGCCACCCGGTCCTCTTCCCCGTATAGACATTCCCGGTATCCCGTTCTACCACATCGGCCTTGATCTCATCGGGCCATTCACAAGATCTCTGACTCGGAGCATATAGACTGCCGTAGATACGCTATCACGTGGGCACTGCCGACAAGCTGTACCACTAACGTTGGATACTTTCTCCTTTACGGTGTTATTCTTCGCCACAGCGCTCCTCGACAGCTGCTGACCAACCGTGGTCGCTCATTTCTGTCCCAAATCGTCGACGACATTTTTCGTTCATGTTCCATACGTCACAAGCTAACCACTACCTACCATCAGCAAACCAATGGGCTTACCCAGTGCCTCAACCGCACGCTGACCACAATGATCTCCATGTTCGTTTCCTCAGACCACCATGATTTGGACAGCACCTTGCTTTATGTGACATTTGCTTACAACTCGTCACGCCATGACAACGCTGCCTTTTCGCCCTTTTATCTCTTGTTTGACCGCCATCCCACATTGCCCTTCGAGACTCTTTTACTACCACCTGTGAACCCTGTTACAGATTATGCCCGCGATGCTCCTCCTCGAGCCGCAATAGCTCACCAGATTGCAAGGGATCGTCTTTCTGTCTCCCAGCTGTCCCAGAAGGCCCGCTACGATCGCCATCACAGAGCCGTTAATTACTCTTCGGGCTCTTTGGTCCTCCTCTGGCCGTCTTGCCGCCATGTTGACTTGTCGTCCAAGCTTCTTACCCGCTATTCCGGGCCTTACAAGGTCCTACGCCAGATCACTGACGTCACGTGCGAGATTGCTCAATTGGACAGCCGATCATCTGCCGCATCCGCCACTGATATCGTGTACGTCTCCCGGCTTAAGCCTTATGTTACCGGACACGATCTTACTTCTTAAGCGCCGAGACGGTACTCTCGCCCGCATGGGTTCTATGTTACGTGCTATTACCATGCACTGAAGCACGCATCCTGCCGGGCATGCAAGAATGCGCCAGAAAGACGGTAAAGACGACGACGAGAGTAGCGCTCGAGTAGCACTTGTTCTGCCATCTAGCCTGCAGCCATCTCTCTCTGTATATATATTGAAAACACAATTTCCTATCCCCTTAGGCTACTCTAATCCACGTGGCAATAAAGACACCAACAGTTTCAATGATGATGATATATAGTGTTTATTGGCGCAAGGGCCAAGTGTGGCCAAAGAGCGCCAAGGCAGTGGTGACGAGTACTGAATGAACTAATGGCTGATGTGATGTGGCTGTAGAGAGGCCTAAAACTAAGAGCTATAAGTTGCATAAAATACACAAGGAATAAAAGTATGAGAATGGCTGAAGTAGGGTATGCTATAAGTATAGGATGTACAAGAATGGTGTAATAGTGTTACATGAATAAAAATGGAAAGGTGATTGTTGTTGACGAATAGCACAACAGCCTCCGCTGATCCCTTGAGTACAAGGGCCTGGAGGCATGTGCTAGAGCAAAGGTTCACATCGCAACAGTGGCTTCTCGCAAGAGGCCGTGTTACAAATTTCGTGCACAGAAAATGTGCAGCGTGTCAACGTCGTTTGAATAGGCTATGGTAGATTGCATGTGAAATAGTGGTTCTCTGCCTAGAAACAGTGCCAGGTGAAGTGGTATACACTGACTGTATGCTAAAGGGAAGTGTTTTTTCCTCTCGACTAGTGTTTCACGGCATTCTAGGAAGACATGCTGAACACTGAGTGTCTCCCCGCATCTACTACATATTGGACGTTCACCGCCAC
This sequence comes from Dermacentor albipictus, assembly GCF_038994185.2. NCBI lineage: Eukaryota > Metazoa > Arthropoda > Arachnida > Ixodida > Ixodidae > Dermacentor > Dermacentor albipictus. The sequence continues at coordinate 98,952,498 of NC_091825.1, read as the reverse complement.
TCAGCAGAAAGTTATGTGTACCGTAAGTGTGCCCTATTTTGAGACGACAGAGTAGGACATCACTTCGTCTGGACTTGGTCAGTGATGGCCAGTATCCTAAATGTGGCTTAACTGCGTGGAGTTTATTATGGGTTTCAGAGTCCCATTTATGCTGCCAGTAGGTTCTGAGTTTTTTCCGTAAGTATGGCTTTAGGTCTGAGACCGGAACGGCTGCGGACATGTTGGAAGCTTTTGTGTCTAAGGAGGTAGCAATTCGGTCTGCCAGGACGTTACCTTCAATACCTCTGTGTCCAGGCACCCAGCATATCGTTACATGTTGGCCAGAGGCATAAATGGTACAGAGGAGAGAGAAAAGATCTGCAATTACTGGATTTGTGTAGTTGAAGCATGACATCAATGTTTTCACAACGCTTAATGCGTCTGTGTATATGACCGCCTTATGTAATTTTAACTGTTTAATGTGTTTCGCAGCCGATCACAGTGCATACGCCTCTGCTGTAAAGATGCTTGTTTGAGGGTGCAGAACATCAGACTCGGAAAAGGATGGGCCGACGGCTGCGTATGACACGCCAGCATGTGATTTAGACGCATCTGTGTAATACTGTGGACAAGGGTATTTAAATTGTAATTCCAGAAAATGCATATGTATGTGGGCCTCTGGAGCGTGCTCCGTTACCTCCACAAATTACGTGTCACAGTCAATGATTCGCCACAACCACGGTGGAAACGGCTTGGCAGAAGCCATTAGACTATTTTCGCGGATAGGAACATCCATCTCCTCGCTCAGCTTTGTCACACGGATCGAGAATGGCTCTCTGGCTGTAGGTTTGTTATGAAAGAGTGTTGCAGAGGTCATATCGTTTATGGTGGGATAACAAGGATGGTTTTTGTTAGAATGTACTTTCAGAAAATAATTAAATGTAGAATATGACCGCTGCAGATCGAGCGACCATTCATTCGATTCGACATAGAGGCTTTGAATCGGACTCGTCCTAAAGGCGCCGGTGGCGAGGCGGATACCAAGATGATGCACAGGGTCCAGCATCTTAAGAGCACTGGGTGTAGCTGAGTGATACACAACGGCACCGTAGTCTAACCGCGATCGTACAAGGCTCCTGTAGAGGTTCATGAGGCATTTCCTGTCGCTTCCCCATGTTGTATGTGAAAGTATTTTCAGGATGTTCATTGTTTTAAGGCATTTAGCTTTCAAATACTTGATATGAGGAATGAAGGTTAGTTTTGAGTCGAGTATTATGCCTAAAAATTTATGTTCAGTATTGAGTGGTACGTGTTGTCCATGCAGCATAATATCAGGATCTTGTATCAAACCTCTCTTTCCAGAAAAAAGTACACAGGAGCTTTTGAGGGGGTTTAGCTTGAAGCCATTTTCATTTGCCCATTGTGAGACCTTCTTCAGGGCGAGTTGGACTTGGCGCTCGCAGACAGCAAGATTACAAGACTTAAATCCTAATTGTACATCGTCTACATATATTGAATAAAACATTGAGGATGGAATGACTTTGTGGAGGGAATTCATTTTCACAATGAAGAGGGTGCAGCTAAGCACGCCTCCTTGTGGCACACCAGTCTCTTGAGTGAATAGCCTGGACAGGGCATTGCCCACTCTAACACGGAATGTGCGGTTAGTCAAGTAGTTTTCTATCGTATTTAGCATGTTGCCGCGTACGCCCATCGCAGATAGGTCTCGAAGGATTCCGAATCGCCATGTTGTGTCATGGGCTTTCTCCAAGTCCAGAAATACAGAGAGAAAAAATTGTTTGTGTATATAAGCCTCTCTAATATTTGCCTCAATGCGAACAAGGTGGTCTATTGTTGACCTACCCTCCCTGAAACCACATTGAAGGGGATCAAGTAGACGGTTGCTTTCGAGGAAATAGATTAGACGCCGATTTACCATTTTTTCACATAATTTACACATGCAGCTTGTTAGTGCTATTGGCCTATAACTACTGGCTAATGCGGGGTCTTTGCCTTGCTTATGAATTGGGATGACAATCGCTTCTTTCCATGAGGATGGAATATGCCCAGATACCCACATGGAGTTGTAAAGGGACAGAAGTGTGTTCAATGTTTCTGGATGCATATTCCTGATCATTGCATACATTATGCGGTCACCACCTGGTGCTGAGTTGCCGCAGGAATTTAGAGCAGCCTTCAGTTCAGCGAGACTAAACGGACGGTTGTAAGGTTCATCTGCTGCGCATTTTCGTTCAAGGCGCTCTCGCTCTATGCGTTCCTTGAATTTTAGGAAAGTTGGCGCATAGTGTGATGCCATAGAAATATTTTGAAAATGCTTGCCCAGGAAATCTGCCTGATCTTTCATGGTGTCGCCTTGAGCGTTCACTGAAGGAAGCGGTTGTGTTTCCCTGCCCTTAAATCTGTTTACCCTGTTCCATACCTTACCCTCATCCTTGTACGAACTGATACTACATATGTACCTTTCCCAGCTTTCTCGCTTAGCACGTCGTCGTGTTCTCCTGCCCTGTGATTTTGCCTTCTTGAAATTAATGAGGTTCTCCGCAGTTGGAGAGTCACGAAGCAGGCTCCAAGCTTTATTTTGTTTTTTCCGTGCCTCTTTGCATGCGTCATTCCACCAAGGCAAACGACGCTTATTAGCAAGTCCGTTAGTTTGGTTTATGCATTTTTGGCGGCATCAATAATAAAAACTGTTAAATATGCCACAGCATCATCTATGTTTAAAGAACTCAAATCACCGTACTGTAAATATGTGATCTCCTGAAACAGTTCCCAATCCGACGAGTCGATTTTCCATCGGGGAATCTGTGGAGGGCATTCAGCGCGTTTTGTTAAATTTAAGAGAATAGGAAAGTGGTCACTTCCGTAAGGGTTTTTCAGGACCTTCCAATCAAGGTACGGCATTAGAGATGGAGAGGCTATGGTTAGGTCTATTGAAGAATATGATTTGTGTGTAGTGCTATAAAAGGTGGGTTCTTTTTTGTTCAGAAGAACTGCACCGGTACATAAAAGAAAATCTTCTATAGTACGCCTTCTTGCATCACAGCGCAAGTCGCCCCATAGCGTATTATGGACGTTCACATCACCTGTTAAAATGAATGGTTCCGGAAGCTGATTGACTAGAGTTTCAAGATCTCTTAGTTGCAAGCGATGTTCAGGTGGTATGTAGAGGGAACAGACCGTAACCAACCTGTCGAATAGAATCGCCCTAACTGCTACTGCCTCAAAATTAGTTTGAAGGTGGAGGTGTTGGCAAGCAACTGACCTCTGAGCTATAATAGCCACGCCACCAGACGCGGCATGGCCATCGTCGCGATCTTTGCGGAATAATGTGTATTGCGTTAAAAAGTTCGTATTTGATGTTTTCAAGTGTGTTTCCTGAGCGCAGAACAGCCTAGGATTAAACTCTTGTATTATTTCTTTTATGTCATCTAAGTTGTTTAGAATGCCACGGGCATTCCAATCAATAATTTGCACAGCCATTTTATTAGGATGAGAAATGTTCCGTGTTCAGGTGTGTAGTAGTGTACTTTAGGTGACAGGACCGTCGTCTGGCCCTGTTATGGGTTTTTTGTTTGTTTTGGCAAGCTCGAGAGAGCCATGCCGGTGTTTCGGCACCAAACGTGCCGGTGTTGTGTCCATTGCCTCCTGGGAAGCGCTGGACGCCCGCGCGTGCGGGCTTCTAGTTTGTTTGTCAGACCTCGCCTGGCGAAGCGTGGTCTTGAGGCCCGACGTACCCGGGGTAGCCGGCATCTGTGTCTTGGTAGGTGGCGCAAGTTTAACTGCTTCCACCTAGGGGGCGGGCGATGCCACAACCAACAGCTCGCTGTGTGCGGGCCGGGCAGGTGGCGCAGGCCGGTGCGGCGCTGCCCCCTGACGCGTCGCATCGGCGCATGTTGTGGTGTGGAATGGCGAGCACCTTTTTCGTGCTTCCTTGAAAGAGATGTTCTCTTTTACTTTTAGGGTGATTATTTCCTTTTCTTTTTTCCAGTTGGGACAAGATCGGGAGTATGCTGGATGTTCACCCTCACAGTTTACACAGTGAGGTGTTGCTTCACATTTATCTGAGGCGTGGCGTTGGACTCCACATTTCGCACACGTGAGTTTACCACGGCAGCTCTGCGATCCGTGGCCAAATCTTTGACATTGGAAGCATCTTCTTGGATTAGGGATGTATGGTCTGACAGCTATCTTTGTTTATCCAGTTTCTATTTTTTGTGGCAGATCGCAAGTGGCAAATGTGAGGATCAGGTGCTTAGTAGGAATTTCTTTATTTTCTCTTCGGATGATGATTCGTTGTACGTTAGTGACATTTTGCTCTTTCCAGCCCTCTAACAGCTCTGTTTCGGACAAATCAATGAGATCTGCATCAGATACTACACCGCGTGCTGTGTTCATAGATCAATGAGGGGAAACGGTAACAGGAATATCTCCAAATGCCACAAGTTTGTTTAGTTTGCTGTGCTGGTCTTTATCATGGATTTCAAGGAGGTCCCCGCTCGACATTTTGGTGACCTTATAGCCTGCGCCAAGTGCATCAGTCAAGCCTTTAGCAACAAGGAAAGGAGATACAGTTCTAGCTGGTTTTTCTGTTTTTTCGCTGTGAACGACTTGGAATCGGGGGCAAATTTCTTTTGGTTTGAAGAGGCTTAGAATTTCATCGGTGCGTCCCCTCTTTTGAGGGTGACGATCAAGCAGACGTGGAAAAGCAGGTGTTGCCATAATATTACGGACATTTTCGGCGGCAATGGCGGCCACCCACCATGGAGCCCAACAGGGGGACGCTGTAGCACTTAACGTGTAAGGCTGCAGACGCCAGCCGTGCATTGCTGCTATAACTTAATATAACATACCCAAGGGAGGGCACATACACAAGGTTAACCCTAGCCGCCTAGAGAAATTAGGAAGTGACGGAAGAGAAGAGATGATAGGACAGTAAAAGAAAGAAGATACGAAAGAAAAAGATTGAAGAGGGGGACAGGAAAAGGCGACTGCCGATTTCCCCCGGGTGGGTCAGTCCGGGGGTGCCGTCTACGTGAAGCAGAGGCCAAAGAGGTGTGTTTCCTCCGCCGGGGGGCCTTAAAGGTCCGATCACCCGGCATCGGCTCAACCCCCAGGATCCCCCTTTCCCCGGACACGGCTAAGCCGCGCACGGCTACACGCGGGAGGGGACAACCCTCGTGTGCTCGGGTACGTGGTGTCGCAACACACCAAACGCCTGCTGACGCAGATGCCCCTGCGGGGCCAACAGTTTCAACAAATCAAGTTCCTACCACAGCTAAAAGAGAGCACAAAATTATGTACCAATGATCTTTTTTAAATAATTATTATGGGTGTGCCAAAGCTAATTCTTAAACCAAAGCAGACACGAAAAAATAGTGCCAAAGGCGAAGTCCAAGCTTTTCCGGAATAATTTTGAATACATTGTGAACATCGAAAAGCTGTTTTCACCGTTATTACAAAAAAAATTTCACACCCTTGTACTAAAACGTTGGGAAGTTTTGTCATCACATTACACGGTAAAAGCACAACTGGAGCATAAGGAATAAATATGTAGTTTGTTCGTACATCTTTGGAGGAGGAGGAGTAAACTTTATTGCTCTAGAAAGAGTAATTCAGCGGTCGGGCCGCATGTCTTCATCTTCTATTGGTTGATGACGATCTCCGGCCTGTATGGTCGGCGCCCCTATTCCAGGGCACCACTGAGCGTGGCTGCTCGTCGGGCATGATCCAGCAGCCTCCGTTCGAGGCTAGGGTCACCTTGGAACTCTAGAGGCTGTGAATGACTGTGGTTCATCTGTTAATATCAGACTTCTTCCGCAACGTATTCTGGGTCACTATTTAACTTGTGATGCTTTTGTGATGAACTTGTGTGAGGCCGCGAAGATTGAATTTATGGTACTTTTACCCCAATTTTACGTTTTCTTAAGGAGAGTTGAAAATTCGGAAATACTTGAAAACTCTTTAAAACATATTCCTGCGTTCGAATAGTGATTTTCCAATTCGAAGATCCCATCAAACGAAAGAATATTGCATTCGTTACTTGAATTCGCTAACCCTGTTAACTAATGGTGGAAAGAAAGGGTGCACAAATGAGAAAGGACATAAGCAGCCACATCTTAGACGCTGTTTTCTGTTAACTAGAGAGAGAGAGAGAAAGATAAGGCAGGGGAGTCAACCAGACGCTACAAGTTTTGCCAATCTGCGAATGGCAAAACTTGTATATATATATATATATATATATATATATATATATATATATATATATATATATATATATATATATATATATATATAACATATCGAGTACAGGGATCAATTCACGTACAACGAGCTCACTAAGCACTTTTATCTAGGCAAACGAGAGTTTCCCCTCCCGGATAAGAAATTAACCCGCAGCCAGTTGGCCACGTTACGCTTGCTCCAAGCGAACTCATACCCCAACCCCTGGCGCATGACACACATCGACCCAGACTATACAACGGACATGTCTGTGAACAGTGAAATCGACATGTAGACTTGAACGATATGCTGTGTGGTTGTGCATCGAGTGACTCCGACGCCAAGAACAACGAACATTGGGACAAAGTGCTAAAGTGCTTCACTACACAACCAGCTTCGGGCTGTCCAGGAGGCCCGCGCGGCGGCGGAGAGCTTCGGACTCTCTGTGCCGACGTAGGAGCTGCCCTCTACACCTGGCACCTAGCCGAGTGTCCTTTGTGGGAAATAAAGTTTTACCACCACCACCACCAGTAGGATACTATAGACCGTGATAGCACAGTGATATTGCGTTGCGCTGGTGGTTTCAAGGACGCGGGTTCAATTCAGACCGCAGTCGCTGCATTCCAATGAAGAAGATGGAATTCAAAACCGCATTTGTACAGTGCATTGCGGGCGCGGTAAGGAACACCAGGTGGTCTAAATAATCTGGTGTGCCCCACCATGGTGTGCCCCACCGCAGTGTGCCTCGCAATAACATCGTGTTTTTATGACGGAAAATTCCAGAATGTTTAGACCTGGAGGTTGCTCCTCGGAATGGAGTTGTAAACATCTATGAATTTCTTGGCTGCTTTTATTGCGTTTGATCACTGGTTTTTATATTTACCTTTGTGTTTATTTGATGTATTGTCTGTAGGTGCCCTAAAGTTTTCATTTACGACTGTTTCAAAGCTCTACCCAATTTGTTATTTAGTCCTTTGCTGTATATTGCACCATTCACATCAACTCTTTTTTTTACTTGTGAATTCTTGTGCATGTTACAGCAAAGGTGTCAACGCTTTTAAAATACTCTACATAGATCATCACTGTGTTCGCGCGCAATTCACAGTTCCCTAGTTCTTTACGTTCTTTCTGTGAGCTCTGATACGGTATTATGAAAAGCTGGTGAGAAATAGCTGGGAACACTTACAATATCATTTCACACCATTCAATGACACCATTCAAAGTATGCAACAAAATCTGGCCGCCGCATTCGGAATTTCATCCCGCGACCTCATGATTAGCAGCGCAACACCATAGCCGCAATGCCACCATGGCGGCTATGGTTAGGCCGGTGAAGTATGTCTCCCTGAGCCACGTACGCTGCTCTAGTCCCTAATATCTCACACTTTATGGCTGATATATCCCTGGCGGCGGGTTCACAGTACTGTTGCTCGCATTTTACATTTGATGTAGTGGAGTTTACAATACTGAGTAAGCTTTTGAGGGTGAGGGTGTCATTTCTGGGGTACAGTCAAATCACCTCTTATGAGCCCTTAAGAGCTTGAACATGTTAATGTTTGCCGGAAAACTTCACTGACCATACTACGCTCTGTGTAATGCTCGGCAACAAAGATACACATATTCTTACACAAACAAACCTTGGAGGTAACTGTTTTACGCCATCGATCACAATTACTCGATGAATCATAATATTCGTGTAATAGCGAGACAAACTAATTATTGTAGTTTTCCTTGTACTTGACGGCAAGCTTACTTCATCGCTAATTACGCCCAGACCAAGCAACACAAGGATGCAGGACGTTTATGTTGCTTTGTAGAAAACGTGCCAAACCAATCTCTGCTCCCATCGCAAAAAACTGGCTCCTAACCATTCATCGTTTATTCTTACTTTCTCCGTCTCAGCGAAGCCAGCCTCAGAGAGCCGGCGCTTAAGCCGAGTACGTTTCAGATAACTCAGCTATCGTAAACAGGGAAAATGAAAAAGACCTCATGAAAAGTGGTACCTATATATTCTGGAAGTAGCCTGCAGCGATGCGAGACTGCTTTCTTCCTCTAAGACGGTCCCTATATAAGCAGGAGAGGACGAATCCCGAACATCCTTTGCTGGAGTACCGACCATCGCACTTGCATTAGTCTTGTATCTCCGCTCGCCTACAAGGTCTGAGAACAAACACCACGATGAAGACAACGGTGCTGATACTGGCCGTCCTTCTTATCTCAGCAGGTAGGTTCCGAGGCGGCAAAGTTTTTTGAAGCTTCAAAGGGATGGGAGGGAAAGCACCTTAAAAGTTATGCCTCTCCATCTAAAATACAGTAATATGTTAGCTCAAGTTCGCTTCTATTTGGCATTGACCTTGAAGTTCATATGTCAGCGACTATAGACGGTATTCCTTCATGCATGTGTATGAACGTTCCCCTAGAAACGAAAAGAGCACAGAACTTGGATAACAAGGAATTGATTTACTGAAGGCTTTAGGAAAATGACAGCTTATTTGAAATTAAACTGCGAATACCGCACAACGTCCGCTGACTGCTAGCAGAGTGCGCTTCGGAGGTTTATGTATAATGATCGTGTCCATAAAAGTCAGTAGGTCAATATGCAAGCTGCATTATTTATAAACCCATTTTCACTTGGCCATTTTCATATGATACAAGATTCTGTTAGCATTCGTGTGCTCCGCACTGTGCAAAACTTAATCGCCAAGACATCCCGCAGTGATGCTGACCGAGGGGTCACCGGCTAAACCTTCAAGATCCGGCTCACGGGGAGGTTCGCAAGGCAAGAAATGTGGGGTAAGCAGAATGTTGTCTTAAGAATCCTTTTGTGCCAAATTACCAGTGACAATATGGTCGATTTACATGAAAGTGCTGATGAAAGTTCAAAGCGTTAGCACGGGCTAGAAAATAAAACGCACGAGCTGCACTTCCGTCAGCGAAAATAATGATGTTCCTCGCAGTACAGCACTGCTTGCTCTGAAAAATAAAAGCAATAAAAATTTCTTTTTTTTTGCAATTTGCTAATAAACGGGAATGGTGTTACAGCAAGGAAATAGTTGTTGAAAATTTCAGATGCCGAAGAATATTGGTGGGCGCTTACTTTACTCGAAGGAGCTCGTAAGCTGGCAGAAGCCTTAAGAATACTTGTGTTCATGATTCTTAAAATGTGTGTAGCGTCCTGTCGTTGAGGGTCCTTTACCACACTATAACTGAAACCAATGACTAACCAATATCGCTGTGTTGCCAACACACAGCAATGCTACAAATGAAGAGATTTGCAGGACTTAGAAAAGTGGCCGTGTTTCTGAAGGAACGAACAAAGCTTGCACCGTGAAAAAAAAAATAGATGCAGATGAAACGACCATGTTGGAGCTGTAGATGTGAAGCATAGCTTTACTCAAGTCCAAAGGTGCGAATAAATCCTGTACAACTGATGATGATGCATATTACGATCTTTGATATCATGCAGTGCAACATGCAAACAAATGTATTGTTTACCCAAATGGAAGGTTACGCCTTCAGTATCGTGCGATTTTTGAGTTTGAACAGTACACTGCGTACAGCTGTGCCGAAATGCAAACACATGTTTGGGACGATGCAGAGTAAGACGTCTACGCAGCCAGGTCATGAGGACGAAAATTATGTGAGATGTTCGTAGAGGTAAAAATGGCAGTGACAGATATAGAAATATTTGCAGATTATGTACCTTTCTTCAACAGCGTTAACACCGAATTGTTTGATTAAACAATGAAGGAATCCGCTGACTCAAATGCCCCATTTCGATAAGAAGTTTGTGTACTCTACAGGGACTGGTGAGTGGCCAACATATGTTTCGGTTTTCTGTAGAAACTTATTTGTTATCACGCAGAAAAAAGGTTATGAGTTTCAAGTTGCTCCAGCCAAAAATAAATCGTCTATAGGTCAAATTTTCCGACTGCCAAAGCATACATTGGCGAAACGAAAAACTTGACCGAAAGAATAATACAACACAAGAGGGACGTGAGAACGTTCTCCACACAGCGAAACCACCTAGCGGAACTCTCAGAAGATGCGGACCATAAAACTGACTTCGAAAAAATCTAAACTCCAAAAACCAAGACCAACAGACAAAATCGAATTATGTTTGAGTAATGGTGCATACAAATCACCAGAAACATTATCTGCAGTTCCAAAGGAAACTGGTCGTCAGTTTATATACCCTTACGTTGCCAAGCAGAATCCAAGAGGCGCTCCCCCAGCCTACGTCAACCCCTCCCCCACATCAACAATACAAGAACGATGACAGGATGTTCTCAAGACAGCGAAACACCCCCTACCCTTATCCGAACACTGAAAATAGACGCATATTTTCTTCTAAGAAACCAAAATACTTACCACCCAGAATAACAAAAAAATAACGACAGCTTATACAGTGCCAAAGAAAACCTGCCGCCAGGTTATATTCAAGGTGTAATCAGGCAACTATCTCGGACCACGCCCAGCCTACCGCGCTTAAGTAGCTAAAAAGAATTCAACACACCCTCCCCCACCTCAACCAGGAAAGATTAAATGTTGCGCATCGATATCCTCGTCGCCACCTACCTCTGAGGAATAAGATGAGTTCGTTCCGAAAACGCTGGAAAAATACACTTATTTCTTGGTGGGAGCCACATGAAAGTAATAATTCATTGAGCCCACCGGACAGGCAATTCGACACGCGGAGGGGTAAATTTTGGTGACTGCAATGTCCGCGCTGCAAAGTGCAGTCACTGCAACACTACACTTACAGGTGCGTTATATCAGATATATATCTGGTGGAACGCTGCACTTTGCAGCGTTGCACCGGATGTATGCAAAAGAGTACAGACAGGTGTTGACCAAGCGTCTCAGCGGGCTCACTAAGTCGAAGGACAGCTCAGCGGCGTTGAATTGTACAATAATACTTTTTGTATTCAGGACACATAAGTGCTTAGGTGCCCTCGCATTTTTATGTTTCAAGGACTTGGCTACAGCTCAGCTCCATTGGTTCGAAACAGGATTGCAGAAACTACGTATAACTAGACGGAGGAATGGTCCGTGTAAAAAAACGATGCACGCGCCCATATATGATGTCGCCGTGTCGGGTGCATTATTGAATCGGGCTTGTCAAGAGACGGCACGGCGCAAGTTTTTTTGTTTCCTCCCAGCCAAAGAATCATATCAGGAGACACCTGACGCCGCAGAAAAAAATAGAAAAAATGAAGTGATTGACTCGGTGCATTTTTACATTCAGTGCTCTAGCGGTGCTGCATAAAAATGTGGCATTAGGCATAACATCATGCATATCAGAAATATTATGTTGTCTGGCATAGTGCGTACTAAACGTGATTCGAATGCACGCAAACTAAAGAAGGAATGAGAAACTCTTTGCAAGAAATTGTTAGGTCACATATTTGTGCGCCATTTTCCACTTGTTTCGCTTTAAGAGCTTCTGCTTTTAGTAAAAGGAAATAAAAGAAAAAGAAAACCGAGATACTTTGTTTGAGGAGAGCGTATTAACGATTCATCACAATCACAACGATACGATAAATGTAGCAGAAACCTGACCAAATTGACATCGAAGCATGGCCTTCTATATTGGAAGGCATGCCGCTGACCATCCATCCATGGGATTCCAAGCCTTGTGTAAAACCTGGAATCTCTGCTAAAGCAATGGCCATTATTAGCGTGCAATTAAACCGACAGTTACTTAGTTACATGTTTCAGTCAGAGTTTCTCGCAGTATTACCCAGTGAAGAAACTGGCACTGGATTACTCTTATATGCAAGGGAATGCATGTGATGGTTTGCGATCGGCATCGTTCTCAAGGAGCCAGGACACATTGAAGGAATCTATTGTTTGCAGCATTCTGTATGTCACACTGGATAATTCTCCACTAAAAGGAGCTGTGTTTTGAGTGTTACACAAAAACATGTTTTATTGAACCATGGTGGCTGTTCATGGAGTTGCACAATCAAGCGTAATACGTTCCTGGCAGGCCGTTAAACACTGAGGAGAGCCATGGTACTGTCATGGATGAATGTGCTGCTATTGTGTTATTGATGTTGGGACATTGTTGATCATAAACTTTAATAAAAATATAAGATACGGTTAACAAAAAAGTACATACTAGGTAAACAAATAACTAACTGAATTTGTCTGTTGCTGGCAGCACTACTACTGCGAATCCAACGAGACCTGCAAGCCGGGTCCTTTCGGGCCTGCATGTGAGTACTTCGTCCAGTCTTGTTTGTTGCCCCCCCCCCTGGCAGCGTGAGTGTCACGTGACGTGCTTAGGCCACGTTTAGCTTGGCGGCGCGATTTACATCAGAGTCGTTAAAAAATATATGCTATGTGGGAGACATTGCCGACAAGCCGCTGAAGTGCAAAATCTCCCTGTAGTCAGACGTTCTTCTTATCCTCCTTACAAAGGGAAGCCCATGTGCGGATGAGACCTTGAGCGTTAGCGCACTTAAGTAGTTTCGAGGTTTTCAACATGCTTATAGCTGGAAATGGACACAGATACAATAGTGAAAAAAATTGAATCGAATCTAAAGCATCGGCATACCACGGCAAGCACTATAGTGACGCCACTCATTATATTATATTGCCACTTGTGAGAACTTGAGTCTCCTATGATCTTTCTCATTATAGTTTACCGCGTAGCGAGGGGAACGGGATTGCTAGCATGATGCACCACACTGAAATATATGACTACGTACAAACAGTTGAAATTAAGAATAAATTACTTTGACCATCTGTTGAGATCGTTGACTCGATAGCAATAGTATTAAAGAACCATATTTCACCCCGGTGTCATTGGGGGCATAGCTGCTGTTTATGCTTTCCAAGCCTCCTGGTCATGCAGGCTGTAGCGATGTTCGTGTTATTTTGCATAGTTTATTCATCATTCTATTAGTGACTTTAAACTCAGAAAAATATGCGTAGTGAAGTGAACAGCAATAGAATTGTTCTGTATGAATTAATTTCATATTTCTCAGCTTTTCTTAACAGTGGTTACTTCAAAAAAATCGCACTGCGTTGGAATGAATGTACAGCTGATAGCGATATATCGCATCATAATTTGATTGCTTTTAACCTAATAAGCAACTGTTACGCTATAACTACGATGTGGAGTGCGAGTGCATGAAGCGCTCATAATTAGTTTTGCTAAAACAATAAATGCCTAATGGTTCTGTATCATGCTGAGTTACGTTTAGAAGCCGTAAGTGTTTTATGGTTGAAATGAAATTTTTCATATGTTTCGCTTATTAAGGTTGCGAGAGTTTGAGTGGCTACAATATGGAAATAAATCAAAACGAGCATCATCGAATGATGTCAAGGTATGCCTAATGGAAGCATTTTTAAGTTTGTATCTGTAAAAAAAAACCTAATTACAAGGAAAAGTCTGAAAATAACTGGCAACATCTACTACGAGCAGCGCCACACCTGCTGTCTGGCTGGAGATGAAATCCTCGCCTTAAAACTTCATTTGTAGGCTAATTCTACAGCATTATTAGAATGTGCATGCGCGGGTACTGCAAGAAGCCTCAGGCGAAATTTCGTCAGCCTGCAAAGAACATGTGTGCACCCTCAGAGCGCCATTATAGGGTAATTGGGAAAGTGTTCGGTTTAATGTAAATGTATTGCAAAGATTCATATCTTTAATAGCTTCGCCTCCAAATATTTTTCCTCTGTATATCGTGTGTTTATTGGATAAATTGTGCTTAGCCCTCTAGTTTTTTCTTCAATTTATTATTTCTCCAATGGTACGGCACCATGTGTGGTATATTTCTTTGCTACATATTGGATCATTTTCTTCCAGCGCTTGTAGGCTTTCAACTGTACATTCTGTTGTACATTATAGGAAGTGGGTCAATGTTATAGCTACACTTCACATTGATTTAAACACACCGATTGCTCAAATTGGGTGTCTATGTTCGGCTATATATTATATGTTACTACTACTTTATTCTCACGTAAAGCTGGCATACAATGACAACAAAGAAAACATACGGCAAATTACATGTTTGAATAAGTAAAACGCATAAGTTAAAAATAGGTTAAAATTAAAGTGGACAAAAAAGCAACCTGCCGCACGTGGAATAGGAACCCGCGTATAAGCATTCGGCGCCCGAGGCTCTTAATTGAGCTACCTTGGCACTGCCTTCCCGTCCACTTTCTCGCTTTCTTATGCGTGTGTATTAGAATTAACGCTGGGAGTATTAACAGCACACCCTCTCACTGCCTTGGCAGCGGGTATTAAATACCATTTCGCAAAAAACATGATACTTTTTCGGCATAAGGATGTTCCACGTCAGCGACTAAGGTTTTCAGTGGTGGCACTGGATCCAACTCTCAGCATCCACTTTAATCTTCCCGTAGCTATAATTTCAGTAATTCTCCTAACTAAACAAGTGATTCCTGCTTCGCTTACCGTCTGATCATTGTGTGTTGGTTTATGTGGCTGTGACTTAGGAAAAGCTCAGTTCCTTTACCTCTAGCGCATTATTACATCTTTCTAGCCTGCTCTAACATGGCGCTAAATTATTATGGAAAACTGGCGGCAGAAATTTTAGAACGTTTGAAATATCATTTGAAAAAGTAATTTATTAATAGTTGTTTAGGTAAGTCTGCAAACAAGCGTTTCCTTCTTGCATAGTTCATTACACTGTGTTATGTCGACAACGACTATGATGCGTAGTTGTGTTTGCAGTATAATTGCAGCATTTCATCAATCTACACAGGTACCAGTCAACTTGTATACACGTGAAAGCCCAATGGATGAACACCAATGAGATCAACCTGTTTGGATGGACAATAAAATTATATGCGCCCACTAAACACTGTGTCCGAGCTGATTTCAAATAGCTTGGTTTTAGTTTTATGAAATACGGTTACGCGTTATTCCCGCGTACTGAGGCACGCATGCTGCCGAGCATGGAAGAATGCGCCAGAAAGACGGTGAATACGACGATCAGAGTAGCGCTCGTGTTGTTCTGCCATCTAGCCTGCAGCCGTCTCTCTTTGCATATATTTTGTAAATACAATTTCCTATCCCTTTAGGCGACTCTCATCCCCGTGGCATTTTGGCGGAGGTGCGGGGTAGTGGACAAAGAAGCCTCGGTGACGAATGTGTTTGCACATTCAGATGTATTATGTTGAACAGATGTAATATGGAACATGTTGAATTCACTTATAGGACGGAGCGACAGGAAGGAACCGGTGACAGAAGTCTTGCACGGTGGCGGAACAGTCAGTGGTGACCGTATGGTCAACGTGTTTAACAACTATTTCGTGCAGCGAGATTTTGACATTGGGCCACGTGCATCCTACACAGCTCTAGATCCTCAAAATGCAAATACATTCCTTTTGGAAGCAACAGTAGA
This sequence comes from Dermacentor albipictus, assembly GCF_038994185.2. NCBI lineage: Eukaryota > Metazoa > Arthropoda > Arachnida > Ixodida > Ixodidae > Dermacentor > Dermacentor albipictus. Next base: position 98,936,896 of record NC_091825.1, on the reverse strand, counting down.
ACATGAAGTTAGCTCTGTTTTCTTGGCGTTAAAAAACAGCCGAAGTTGCGATGCTGATGGGCTGCAAGTAAGGCCAGTAAAATGCGTAATAAATAAAATTGCTCCTGTGCTGACATATATCTATAACTTATATATTTCAACCGGTATTTTTCCATCCAAAATGCAAGTGGCTCGTGTAGTGGCTTTATATAAGAAAGGAGAGAAAAAAGACGTCTCGAAATATAGACCAGTGTCGATACTGCCTGTATTTTTTAAACGTTTCGAGAAAATAATCTATAATCGACTATATCCTTTCTGTAACAAGCACGTGATAACGAAATGCCAGTACGGATTTATAAAAAATCGATCAACAGAACTAGCGCTTCTTCATTGGACAAATTTGAACAAAAACAATTTGTTCTTGGTGTTTCTGTTGATTTTACGCAAGCCTTTGATTACATAAATCATAAAATTTTATTTGACAAATTAAGTCACTATGGCATTCGTGGGCTTCCCACTGATGCTTCTGAAAGGTTATCTTTCGGAAAGACGTCAGTTTGTGTCAATGAATGAAATGGTATCTGACAGAAAGCAAATAATCTCAGGAGTACCGCAGGGTAGTATTCTCGGGCCTTTGATCTTTAATTTATATATAAACGACATAGTCCATATATCTTCAGAAGGTAAATTTATAATTTATGCTGACGACACTAGCATATTTGTTTCGTCTTCATCAGATGCCGAACTTTTTCATAAAGGTAATGCCATTTTAGATGAACTAAGCACGTGGGCAGATAATAACCAATTAAAGATAAATGCAAAGAAAACAAAGGCTGTGATGTTTCATTCTATAGGCAGGAAGGTTTCAGTAGTACGTAACCTAGTTTATCCCTGCTCAGATATAGAGCAAGTTAGGTCTAATAAAGTACTTTGTGTGTATATTTCAGAATCACTGCAGTGGGATGAGCACATCAATGCGATATTACAAAAGTTAGGTGCAATAACGGGAATTCTGAACAGAAACCGCTACTTAATTCCGAAGTCAATAAAATTGTTAATCTATAACGCCCTCTTCGCTTCCTATCGAAACTATTGTCATTTGGTCTGGGGGACTACAACACAATCGAATTTCTCGCGGCTATTAGTCATGCAAAAACGAATTTTGAGAATAATTGAGAGTGTGCCACTCCGGCATTCTACTGAGGAGTTCTTTAAAAAGTTTAAAATAATTAGAGTACAAGACACATATGAGCATAAATTGTTGCGTGAATATCGCCTTAACTGTGACTCTCATAATTCTATCTTCATGGGTTTGGTGAATCTCCATTTGAAGGAAGCATCATATGCCACTAGAACAACAGAAATATGGAATGTTCCATATTGTCACACTGGCTATGGTCGGCAAATGCTCCAAAATAAACTTCCACGTCTACTAAATGATTTTAATAAAAAACAAATCGATATTCGCGAAGCAACATTATCTGACTTGTACACATACTTTCTAGCCTAACATTGACCACTAGAGCTGTTTACGATTGCTATTTAATTATATTGTTTCAATGTCACTATTACTAAGCGTAAATTGTCATGAAATGTGCTGTCATTCGATGCTGAGGTGAAGTAAAGTATGTTAACGCATGATGCCCTACGTAGGACAGTAACTAATGTGTTTAATTTTATGGTTTTGTCAAGGTTTATGGGAATGTTGTGCTTAATATGATGGTTTTGTAAAAGTGTACGACCATGTGAACAGGACGTGTGTGCCTCTGCTGTTGTCTTTGCCAGCGTGGGGGCGAAGGACTCCCTCAAGCCATCCTTGAATGGTTTTTCCCTTCGCCTCCCATCACATGTATATGTGATAAACCAATAAAGAATCAATCAATCAATACAGAAACTGCACATTCACCGATAGAAGAGGTGTGGGATAGAGTGATGCCGCCTGAGGTAAGTTGCGTGCACCAGCTCAAGTTCAATGTGGGTAGAGACGTTCGATTATCCGTAACTCTAGTGAGGGTACGATGAAGAGGGACGTTTTTGGCGAGTCAGACGTCAACTATTGGGGTCAAGATGTAATCGCCATCGGGAATGGGAAAAAAGACCGCAAGTTCACATATATAACTGCTTGAGGAGCTAGACGAGCGTAATCCACTGAGCACAAGCGCGGTTGGCGTGCTGTAGGAGTGTCATGGTAGTACGGTAAGTCGAGCTGAAGGAAGCCGGTTTCATAGTCAAAAAGGGGAGATTGGGAAAACAGTAAATCCCTACCGAGGATGAGTTGATAGGACCGTTTCTCTAGCACGGCAAGTAGTACGCTTGTGGATCGGTCGGCAACACTTATTCTAGCGGAGCACATACCCAGCACGGGAAACGTTCCGCCATCGGCGACACGAATGAACCGTACTGTGGGTGCTGTTAGGACCTTCTTAAGGCGGCGACGGAGCTCCGAATTCATCCCTGATATCTGAGCCCCATTATCCACTAGAACAACAACACGTGCGTCATCCAGTTTAACGTCTATCACGTTCCTTCTGCAGTGTGTTCAGAGGATTTGGCAGGCGAGTCGTCGATCCAGCATCACCTCTGGGAAATGCATCGTCTACTTTCCTCGAGGGAGTCGTTCAATTGGCGACGTAGGGCGGCGGTATTGGGGCGAGCGAGATGATTGGCGACGAGACAACGGCGAACGAGACTGGTGACCACGTGGGGATGGTGAACGACAATACGGCATGGAGGAAGCGTCGTCGCCGGTGGTTTGGGGAGGCTCGCGGTAGGGCTGAAAGCGGCCATGATCCAGCATAATTAAGTATTCTCTGCGGCGATAATTAACTTGAGCAGACGCACGCAATGTGGTAACAGTGATCCTGAGAAAGCGCGAGGCAGCACAAGGGCAAAACTCCTTGACTCATCAGCACGTGTCAGTTTCCGAAACAAACATATTCTACTGTCAGTGAAACTGCGCCTGTTTTTCTTTTCTACTCGCTCGTTAAAAAAGCATCTCTCTCGGTTTTAATGTTTCGATAAGCATTGGGAATTCTTTTACAGTAATTACAAACAGCAACAAAACAGCAGTTGAAAACTTCTGCTGTGGAAGGACACTGGTGAGTAATTACAACTCTTCAAAGGATTATGAATCTAGCAGCAACATTACGATTATTTCTGTTCGCGATTTTAAACCCAGGAGTAGCGTCCTGATAGCGTCGGCAGCATTAGCACAATACAGGTTGTTTTGTTAAGCTGCACGTAATATTTACAATTGCGTTTGGCAGATAGCACAATTCTAATCCTTCATCTCAATTGCTCGATCAAATGGCCTTTACTTCTCTTAAGAAATCAAAATACTTAATTAAGGATTATCATAATTGCGCTAATTAGCTTTTTTATTATTAACACTGCGGCCACTATTTCAATCTACGAATTATAGCCGGTGAGTTCACAAGGGTTATTGACTTGGAACGAATTCACGGCATCAGTTCTGGGATATTAATTTTCAAAGTGTCCGTCAAAATGCAGTGTTGTTCCACTTACTACAGTGCTTCAATGCATTAAACAAGCAATTTCTTGAAAACGTAACTGGAACGCCAGTCCATTTCATCGTACGGGCTTTCCAATTTATCGAAAAACAACAAAAATTAACAATTACCAATTAACAAAAAAACGACAATAAAATTAACAAAAAGATATGCAGTTTCAACGGACGTTCTGGGATCCATTGTATGCGTCGCTTTATTTAAGCGGTGTGTACTAAACGCCATACAACTTCCGACGATGTGTATAATTGTATTAAATTTTATGCAACATGCAATTAAATGCTACGTACGTTTATCCGTCGCAAAGGTCACAACTTAACCTCGAGCAATTTTTATGTTTGTGCACTGCGCCACTTATGAGATTACGTGCTACATGCGGCGCCTACGCAGCGATGTCTTGAGGACGAACTCAATGTGTGGTCGATGTCTGTCGAAAAAGAATCGTAATCACTGGTGTGTGAAAGAAGTACAGCGCCTATCAAGCTACATTTAATAATTCTGTACCTCTTCTGTTATGTTGTGATTGCGATTAACCCTACTATCCTTATTAGATTAACGTTATTAAGAGCCTTGTGGCATCGCACACTTATTTCCTCACACCGTCAGAGAAGTGTGTTACACGCAGGATGTCCAGCTGAATACGATCTTGAACCTAAACACATACCCGAACCTCAATTCTAGCCGCAACTAAAGCTGTACTAAAGCCAATACTCTCAGAACATGCCGGAAGGCGAATCAAACTTGAACCGACAAAAACATGAAAAAATAATGTCGGTTACTGGCTCGGCACAAAACGGTACAATCACACAGGATGAAAACGGCTGCTCAATTGAGAAGCGATTATTAGAATTACTTTTCCGTCGGCGCATGTCTCGAGAACGCCGTTATAACTGACGAGCTGCGTTATGCGTGAGAATTGAGACTGGTGATACTACTGTCTGGTAACTAAAAGGCTATCTTAGCAGAAATACGTACACTTCAGAACTCGGCCATGCAAGTTGTGTATATGCCGCCGCTGAAACGTTGTTTAAGGGGCGGAAGGTGCGGAATCGTGAAAGAACGTCAACATAATCTTAATCCATAAGAAAAACTTGAAAAATTATAGACCGATCAGCTTACTGTCCGTTGCCTACAAAGTATATTTACTAAGGTAATCCCAAATAGAATCCGGAACACCTTGGACTCCTGTCAACCAAAGGACCAAGCAGGATTTTCGTAAAGGCTACTCAACAATAGACCATATTCACAATATAACCAACCCATATATAGAGCTTTCATTGATTACGAGAAAGCGTTTGATTCAGTCGAAACCTCAGCAGTCATGCAGGCATTACGGAATCAGGCTGTACATGAGCCGTATGTAAAGATATATTAAAATATCTATAGCAGCTTCACAGCCACCGTAGTCCTCCATAAAGAAAGTAACAAAATCCCAATAAAGAAAGGCGTCAGGCTGAGAGATACGATCTCTCCAATGCTATTCACAGCATGTTTGCAGGAGGTATTCAGAGACCTGGATTGGGAAGCATTGACATTAGAGTTAATGGAGAATACCTTAGTAACTTGCGATCCGCTGATGATATTGCCTTGCTTAGTAACTCAAGGGACCAATTGCAATGCATGCTCACGGACCTGGAGAGGCAAAACAGAAGGGTGGGTCTAAAAATTATTCTGCAGAAAACTAAAGTAATGTTTAACAGTCTCGGAAGAGAACAGCAGTTTACGATAGGTAGCGAGGCACTGGAAGTGGTAAGGGAATACATCTACTTAGGGCATGTAGTGACCGCGGATCCGGATCATGAGACTGAAATAATCAGAAGAATAAGAGTATGCTAGAGTGCGTTTGGTAGGCATTCTCAGATCATGAACAGCAGGTGGGCATTATGTCTCAAAAGAAAAGTGTATCATAGCTGTGTCTTACCCGTACTCACCAACAGGGCAGAAAACTGCAGGCTTACGAAAAAGCTTCTACTTCAATTGAGGATGACGCAACGAGCTATGGAAAGAAGAATGGTGGGTTTAACGTTAAGGGATAAGAAAAGAGCATATTTGGTGAGGGAACAAACGCGAGTTAATGACATCTTAGTTGAAATCAAGAAAAAGAAATGGGCATGGGTAGGACATGTAATGCGGAGGGAGGATAACTGATGGTCATTAAGGGTTATGGACTGGATTCCAAGAGAAGGGAAGCATAGCAGGGGGCGGCAGAAAGTTAGGTGGGTGGATGAGATTAAGAAGTTTGCAGGGACAACATGGCCGCAATTAGCACACGACCGAGGTAGTTGGAGAAGCATGGGAGCGGCCTTTGCCCTGTAGTGGGCGTAGCCAGTCTGATCGCTCAAAGCGCGACCGCCTGTTAGTCGCTCGTTTGTTGCTCAGAGGTGTGCGCACACGCGAGGAATGCCGCCATGCATGCATAATCCTCTTTCTTTCTTTGTTCTTTTTTTAGACTCGCGAAAACTGCCTCTGGTTGGCGATAAGATGAAGATTAGCGGAACTATGTCACAGGTATTGCTTTTCTGACGGGCACACGACACACAGTTTTCTTGAGTACGCACGTTTGTGCAGTTTTATTACGCTATGGACGTAAATATTAGTCTAAGAGTTAACATTTGAGACTTCGCGCATCTTCTAAACCTTTGAACTATGTGAATAACAACCCATCAAAGTTTTATTCTTATAAGTTTATTTCCTTTCTTTCATTGTAGTTATTCATGAATAAACAGTACATACACCAAGGCAAACAATTTTTTTCTTACTTTACGGGCACCCTAGAAAATTGCGCTCAATTTTTTTCGAAATAGGTCCCTCTGAAGAATTTAAATCTGCAATAAAAAACATCAACCCTGGGCGCTCACATATGATGCAAGAAATCGACCCTGCAGGCTAGGCCACTAAACCACTCGTAATAGGAACGTCATTGTACTATATTGTTATATCAAACAAAATGCTACTTGTCCAGTTCTATCTCATATTTACAAAAAAAACAGAAAAACACCTAATTCACGTTGCCCTTGGCCATGACGTGCGCGCTCGAACGGTTTCGTTTCCTCCACTCTGCTCCGCCCACGCTTTCTCAATCCGATAGTTTCGTTATCGCGTACGGCTGTGCTGGTTTCACTGGCTGGCAAAACTCGGGACAAACTGCAAGTAGCAGATAATTCCGCGTCCATGTGATGTTGAGCGATTCCGGAACACTTCACGCCACTTGACCAAGAGCGGCGAATGCAACGCTCTATTTGGCTCGGTTTCTCGATGGCCACGCGTTTTCATTTCGCGAAGAAAACCGCAGTGCCATCTGTCGTCAGCCGGTTTACGCAGCAACGGCACTAAGGGGCGTTGATGTCGTATACAATGTCACCGCTCACCACTAAAAGGCGGGCAATTTGAATTGCGCTAAACGTAGGCGGACCCTTCAGACGCAATGCTCGCGTAAACTAAGCAATTTCTTTGTACGACACAAGCGCTGCGAGGTTTCCGGATTGGTATTTTAGCAGTACACGTCGACTTTGCATTTGCCTTGAGTGTCCCTCTAAATTTTACTAGTTCCCTTTCATTCCGGCCTGGACCCACGATATTCAAATGTTTTAGATAACTGGAAAGAAAAGTTACCGGCGCGCCTCCTCCTGCCTCCAATTCTAATATTCATTTTATTTTTGTAATCATTTACCCCGTACTGCGGACCGAATATGTTCAAAGCAGTAAGACAGAATACAAAAAGGACCAAAAGATTCGATCTTGAAAAAAAAAAGCCCGGCTATTGCCAAAAAGACACTAAAAATGGGCGATGCCTGCTTATACAAAAGTGAACGAGATATTGGACGCATAAGAAAAAGCCATAAAAGAAGAGAAGCAACGCGCAACGTTAACAACATACGACCTCTCAGACAATGCAGTCCGACGGTCCAAAGCACTCCTCAGGGACAAGGAAAAGAAAATTATCCAGCAGTGCATTCCGATCTGTGATTGTATTTGGGAAAAATGAATACTTATAAACATTCGTCTGATAAAAATAGGTTCAATAAAGTGTTGATGCCTAAGACTAGATTTTTCAAATTGTTGTTTAGTTATGTATTTTTGGGGATCAATGCATAGTTTTGAAAAATATAAGCGGCTAAGAAACTTACTTCTGGCAATTCAGCTGCGTTCTTTTAAGCATTCCAGCTTTGATTCCTAGAACATAGCAGACGGAGACACCCGACGTTTATAGCCGTTATATAACGAATGAGCCACGAATCTGAAAATTTTCTATTTTTTTCTATATCTAGCGTTGTGTGAGGGTCCCCCACAATACTTGCGTATCTAGAGAAGCTCTTACAATGGCTGTGTACGTCTTGTTTCTTAGTTATTTTGATCTTCCTCTAAATATGAGTTTTGGCCCTAACTTTTTACGAGCTGATAACCTTACGTTATCAATGATGTGATCACAAAATATTTATATTTCTCTACTTTTTTGATCATGTTGCCACTTTGTTTGTTTTATTAGTAAGACACATCTACGCTGCCTTTCTTCAAGTTTATTAATCATATCCCACTTAGCACACCATTCTGTGAGTAACTTTAGATTCACGTTCAACTCAAGTTGGTCAGAAACATCATTTATGGTTTTAAAGATGACACAGTCGTCAGTAAGCAGTTTAGCTGAAACAGTTGATTTCAGAGAGTCTGCCATATCATTCATATATATGTTAAACAAGGCCGCTTTGATTACAGATCCCTTGGGGTACTCCCGAATAAACATCTGTATTTCCAGAGCACGATCCATAGAATGAATGAGTATTTGATGTTTAATGGAGCAAGGGCCAGGTGTGGCCAAAAAGCGCCATGGTCGTGCTAATGAGTTCGCAGTAGACTGATGGGCTCTGTCTTCTTAATGTGCCGTGGCTGTAAGGGGGCCTAAAGGAGTCGATGCAAATTCCATAAAGTGTACAAGTAATAAAATTATGGGAATGACTATTGAGATGTACTATGAACATTAGAATGCATTGACAAAGAATGATGCAGTATTTAAAATGCGTGAGATGCTAAAATTGTCTAGAGCACTAGTGCCTCACTAGAGCCCTTGAAACCCAAGGGCCCCGAGGCATGTGCTATACAAAGAATTTATCCTAGCGATAACCTCTGGAAAGAGGATGCGCTACGAAATGAATGGGCCTCTAATATGTAGCACAACATCTTTCAAAAGCGAGGAATTCTTTGGTCTTAAAAAGCGGTTCTAAACCAAGATGCAGGGGAATGCAATGGCGGTATGCAAAAGCAAAATGCTTCCTACTTTCTCTTTCCGCTTCTCGGCACTCCAGCAAGACATGCAGGACGGAAAGCCTGTCGCCACATCTACCGCAGATTGGAGGCTCGTTACCAGTCAAGAGAACGTTATGCGTGTCAAATGTGTGTCCTATTCTTAGTCTAGTGAATAGGACATCTGTTATACGTGTTTTCGTTGTTGGATACCAAAAACCTAACTTCGGCAGTAGGAGTACTTCAACTGAAGTTCAGGCAAGTGCATAACGATTTCGAGGTCAGGACCATGCTTTGTGACTTCTACAAAGGATATGTCACAGTCTATCACCTGCCACTCCCAGGGTGGTAGTCGCAGGCGATAGCTGGAGGCATTAGGCGATGTTCGAGAACTGGGACATCCATTTCCGTGCTAAGTTTTCTTGCACGCAGTGAGGGAGGATGTCTCATAGAGGGTCTATTCCGAAGAAGTGTTTCACACGTCAAATCATTAACGGCTGTAAAACACAGATTTTCCTTATAGAGCGAACTTTGAGAAAATACGTTAAGCTGGTGTATGTTCTCTGAAAATCGAGTGACCACCCATATGACCCCACGTTAAGACTTTCAACAGGGCTTGCTCTAAATGTTCCATTAGCCAGGCGGATACCGAGATGGTGAACGGGGTCTAACATATTTAGTGCGCTCGGGGAGGCAGAGTGATATACTACGGCACCATAATCTAATCTTGATTGAACTAGGCTCCTCCAAAGATTCAATAAACAGTTCCTGTCGCTACCCCATGTTGTGTGGGATAGGATTTTAAGTAAGTTAATTGTTTTTGGTTTTAGACATCTTGCTTTAAGACATTTTATATGTGAGATGAAAGTAAGCCTCGAGTCAAGTATAACACCTAGGAATTGTTTTCTAATGTTCAAGTAAAATACAACCCAGTTAATTATTTTGGAAAGTATACCAATTACAAAAACTAATACAATCTATCAAGCCTCTAAGGTTAATGAACTTTACACTCATCACAGAGCAGATTGGGTTAGGGAACAAACGCGAGTTAATGCCATCTTAGTTGAAATCAAGAAAAAGAAATGGGATTGGGCAGGACATATAATGAAGAAGGAAGATAACCGATGGTCATTACGAGTTACTGACTGGATCCCAAGGGAAGGGTAGCGTAGCAGGGGGTGGCAGAAATTTAGGTGGGCGCATGAGATTAAGAAGTTTGCAGGGACAACAAGGCCACGATTAGTACATGACCGGGGTAAATGGAGAAGTATGTGGGAGGCCTTTGCCCTGCAGAGTACTTAGCACTTCCTCTTAACATAATAGGCAATGTTCCGCCGCTACGCCACGCCACGCCTTTCCTCGACCGCCGTTTGGTATGACGCCACATTGCGTTCCTAATTGTTGCGCTGGCCTCCGCTCGTGCGCCCCAACCACAGATGAGGCGGCAGTATGGATGGCGACGATTCTGATAAGCAGGAGGAGGCGTGGAATCCACATCGGAACGAGATGAAGAGGAAGCGAATCGCCTAGGAAACAAACAGCGCGCCGAATGACTGGCTAAATGCCGCAACATAGCTAGACAACCAGACCAACCTGCACTTGCAATCAAGATTAACCAAGGCTAACCATGTTATGCCTTAGCTTTCGCTACGTATATCCTGGCACAGCCGAGCTAAGCCACGGCCAATTTATTGCTGTAGAAAAACCAAGCCCCACGTAATCCTACTGCAAGAAACTCTCACACACACCACCACGTTCACCGGTTACCAGTCGTTACCAGGCCTCGCGGGAGGACGCGGTACCACCACGCTGGTCTCTAAAAACTCGCCTGCCTCGCGCTTGACCCCGGCACATCCGAGGTGGACAACGTCATGACGGAGATTCTCCCAAGTGACGCGTCCCGACAAAGTGTGCACATCCTCAACGTGTACAGCAGCCCCAGACAAGAGTCAACGTTTCCGACACCTATTCCAGAGAGCCATCCGTCTTGCAGGCTAAAACCCCCTCGTAATAGCTGGCGACTTTAACGCTGCGCATCGCACCTGGCGTTACGTGTATGACACCCCCTAGGACACCGCGCTGTCGCAGCACGCGAACGACCTGGATTTCACCATAGTGACAGGCAAGACTTTCCCTACCCGCATCGACACATCCACGCACAGAGACACCACCCCGAATCTCTGCTTCGTGAAGAGCACAGCCGATGCCCGTTGGCCTAATCTTGCAGAAGATCATAGCAGCGACCAGATTATACAGGCCGTGCACTTACCCACCATCCTCAGGAAGCCCAAGCCACACACATGGTTCGACTGGGACCTCTTTTGCAAGACTCGCGCCTCACGACTACCTCCCGGCACTGTCCCGAACCTCGAGACGTGGACGGCTCAGCTCAAGGCAGACGTCGGTAAGGCCATGAAAACATTCAGCATGGATATGCCAACGGAGAAGATGGACAGCCGCCTCACCCACTGGCTCAAGGCTAAACAGTCTCGACTGACACGATGGAAGAGCCAGCGTCTCAACCGCAGGCTCCGCAAACGCACTGCAGAGCTGAACAAGTCCATAATGGAACACTGCAGCACCCTCACCAAACAGCAATGGGACGAGGTGTATAACTCGGTCGACGGACAGGTCCGTAACGGGAAGACGTGGAACCTCCTAAAACACCTGCTCGACGACACCAACACCCGCACGAACCAGCGCCACTCGCTCACCAAAGTCCTTCACCAGGCCAAAGGCACCACTTTGCCAGATGACATCATCAAGACCCTTGTGCATAAGTACCTGCCAATACCCACATGCCTGCCGCCCCTGCATCCCAATTACACAGGTACCGACAACACCCTCCTCAACACCGAATTTTCTGTCGAAGAGGTACGCCGGCCTCTCCACGAACTAAATGGCCATTCCCCCCTAGGCCCCGATGGCATAACCAACAAGCTCGTACAAAACTTAGACGACCCCTCGGTCGTGTACGTCACGGGTGCCTCAATGACGTGTGGGGGCGGGGCGAGTTACCTTACGCCTGCAAAATCGCCCAGACGATCCTCATTCCAAAACCGGGCAAGGCGCCTTGCGTCGATAACCTTCGCCCCATCTCGCTCACGTCATGTGTGGGTAAGGTGGCCGAGCATGTCGTACTCAACAGAGTCGACCTGTATCTCGAAGACCAGGATTGTTTCACACACCAAATGATCGGCTTCAGACCGGGGCTCTCGACGCAGGATACGATTCTTCTCCTGATACACTAGATCATAGACGCCGGGGCCACTTTGGGCACCCGCACCATACTCGACCTCGACCTGGAGACGGTGTTCGACAACATCGAGCACTTGGCAATGCTTAAGACGATCGCGGACCTAGGGTTCGGGCGTCGGTACTACAAATTCGTACACTCCTTCCTAACCCGTCGCAAGGCCGTGCTCTGTGTCGGAGACCTCACGTCTGAAGAAGTCGAGCTCGGACAGCCCCAGGGTTCCGTCCTCTCACCGACGCTGTTCAACCTGGTGATAATTGGGCTCTCCGAACACCTCTCGAAGATACAAGGCCTCAACCATACGATATACGCGGACATCACCATCTGGTGCTCTGCAGAGTCGGACGGGTTTATCGAATCCGCTCTGCAGGAGGCAGTCGAAACCGCCGAGTCCTACCTAGACCCCACGGGCCTCAAGTGCTCCTCCGACAAATCGGAGCTGCTGTTGTACTGCCCAAAAAGACAAGGCAAAAGGCCTAAGGGATGGAAACCCCCAACGGAGCGCCACATCACCATCCGCACCAGAGACGGTCGCCCAATCCCAAGGGTCGACTCGATTCGAGTACTGGGAATGATTATCCATGCGGGCGGATCAAACATCTAAACGGTCCACAAGCTGAGAAGAAAGATGGACAAGGCAATACGACTCGTAGGCAGAGTGGCCAATCGTAACCACGGCCTCAAAAAAGACAATCTGCAGCGCATCGTACATGGGTTCGTCCTATGTCACTTTACATACGTCGCAGCAACGCACGAGTGGAAACAATCGGAGCGTGACATGCTCGATACAACCATCCGAAAGGTAGTGAAGCAGGCCACTGGGCTACGGATCAGCATGCCTACGGATTGACTCCTTGAGCTAGGGATGCACAATACAGTCGAAGAGATCGCTGAGGCTCAGGAAAGAGCGCTGAGCGCTGATGATACGACTGACGATGACCAAGACCAGCCGTCACATCTTGCGCGAGCTCGGCTACTTCCAAATCTCAAGTTTGTCCAATCTAATCCAAGGACCATGTCTTATTTCAACACTGTCGCCGTTTTGCCAGATGCTGAAGAGTAAAACAAAAGAGGCATCTGGTACGAAGCATATGCCGGGTGGCCCAGTCAAATTAAAACATAAGCACGTTAATGTCCCAATTTCGGCTGCGGCCGTATACCACCCTTGCGTTTGGTGTAATACCTGAGAGATAGCAGTTGGCTATTCAGGACCCTTATTTGAATAATTATAACAATAATAATAATAAAATCTGTAGCGTAGTTGCACTACGCAGGAGCTTCACTTAGTCGATCACACTCATGTCCCACCTAGTGTGACTGGAGCCTGAACAAAGGCCAACGATGAATCTCTCTTGGACAAGTTTCTGTCGCGAAGTATCACTGTCTGCAATCAAGGCACAGAAATTCGAATTTTTTCTGGGAACACCACCCGAATAGTTAAATCACTTGTGGCCAGTTGCTGTAATCACAAAAGGAACAGATTCCTGATGTCAAGCTTTTAAGTATGGTGCGCTGTATCACTAAGAGAACTGAAACATTTGTGATGCATTACTTATTACTAGTTTAAGGCTTAGTAGCGCGCGGCTTGAAGCAAATTCTTTTGCAGTACTCTCAGTGCTAAACAACCAAAAATATATTTAGCCGAGTAGGATACTATCGGCCGAGATAGAACAGCGGCTATTGCGTTGCGCTGGTGCGTTTATGGTCACGGGTACGATTCCGACAGCGGTGCCGCATTCCAGTGAATAAGATGGAATTAAAAACCACACTTGTACAGTGCATTACGTGAGCGGTAATGAACACCAAGTGGTATAAATTATCTGGTGTGCCCTACCAGGGTGTGCCTCGCAAGAACATAGTGTTTTTGTGACGGAAAACTGCAGAATGTTTAGACCAGGAGGTTGTTCCTTGGCATGGAGTTGAAAACATCTATGAATTTCTTGGCTCCTTTTATTACATTTGATCACTGGTTTTTATATTTACTTTTGCGTTTATTTGATGTATTGTCCATAGGCGCCCTGAAGTGTTTCATTGTACGAATGCTTCAAGCTTCTACCCAATTTGTGATTTAGTTATTTGCTGCATACTGCACCGTTTACTTCCACAGTTTTTTTTGTTCATTACTTGTGAATTCTTGTACATGTTACAGCAAACGTGTCAATGTTCTTAGAAGACTTCGCATTGATCATCATTGTTTTCGTGCGCACTTCACAGCTCACTAGTTCTTTACGTTCTTTTTGTGGGCTCTGATACGGTATTATGAAAAGCTGATGAGAAAAAGTTGGGAACATTTACAGTATCATTACACACCATTCAATGACACCATTCAAGGTATCCATCAAAATGTAGCCCCCGCGGCCGGGATTTGATACCGCGACCTCGAGATTAGCAGTGCACAACATAGCCGCTATGTCACCACGGCGGTTATGATTAGGCTGTGGTGAAGTATGTCTCGCTCAGAGATGTACGCACCTCTACTCCTTAACATCCCACGCTTTATGGCTGCTATATCCATGGCGGGGGGATTACAGTACTTTCGCTTCAATTTTATATTTGATTCAGAGCAGTTTACAATACTGAGTAAGCATTTGAGAGTGATGTGTTATTTCCGGGCAACAATAAACCGCCTTTCATGCGTCCATAAGGGTTTGAAAATGTTTAGTGTTTGCCGGGAAAGTTGATCTACCATACCACGCTGCGTGTAATGCTCGGCAACAAGGGTATAAACAAATTTTCGTACAAACAAATCTTGAAGGTCGCTGTTTTACGACATCGATCACAATAATTCGATGAATCAAAATATTCGTGTAATTGTGAGACAAAATAATTATTGTAGTATCCCTTGCACTCGACGGCAAGCTTATTTCATCACTAAGTACGCCCACAGCAATGAGCAATGAGTTAATGTTGCCTTGTAGAAAACGTGCCAAACCAATTGCTGCTCCTATCGCAAAAATTGGCTCCACGCGATTCATAATTTATTCTTACTTTCTCCGCCTCAGCGAAGTGAGCCTCAGAGAGCAGGCGCTTAAGACGAGTTACGTTTCAAATCACTTAGCTTTCGTAAACAAGTTTAAGGAAAAAGACCTCATGAAAAGTGGTACTTATATGTTCTGGAAGTAGCCTGCAGCGATGCGAGAATGTTTTCATTCTTCCGCAGAGACCCTATATATTGAGGAGAAGACGTAACGCGAACATCTTTTACTGGAGTACCGACCACCACACTTGGATTAGTCGTGTATCGCCGCTCACCTACAAGCTCTGAGAACACCACGATGAAGACAACGGTGCTGATACTGGCCGTCCTTCTTATCTCAGCAGGTAGGTTCTGAGGCGGCGAAGTTTCTTCAAGCTCTGCAAGGGGATGGGAGGGAAAATACCTTAAAAGTTAGGCCTCTCAATCTTAAATACAGTAATATGTTAGCTGAAGTCGGCTTCTATTTGGCGTTGGCCTTGTGATAGTGAGTGAGCATCTATAGACGGCACTCCTTCATGCATGTGTACGAACGTTTTCCTAGAAACAAGACGAGCACAGAACTTGAATAGCAATAAACTGATTTACTGAACGCTTTAGGAAAATTAAAGCTTATTTGAAATTAAACTGCAAATACCGGACGATGTCCGCTGACTGCTAGCAGAGTGCGAGGCGGAGGTTTATGTATAGTCGTCGTGTCCACGAAATGAGGCAGCCGACATACAGCTAATACTGAGGCAATGGTCAGTAAGTCGATATGCTAGCTGCGTTATTTATAAACCCAATTTCACTTTGCCGTTTTCATATGATATAAGATTGTGTTAGCATTCGTGGCTTCGGCACTATGGGAAACTTCATGGCCAAGTCCTGCCGCAGTGATGCTGACCGAGGGGGCGCCGGCTAAACCTTCAAGATCCGGCTCAAGGGGTGGTTCTCAAGGCAAGAAATGTGGGGTAAGTAGAATGTTGTGCGCAGAATCATTTTGTGCCCAAATGTCAGTGACAGTATGGGCGATGTACATGATAGTGGTGATGAAGGTTACTTGTATGTGCCCGCAAAGCTTTTTGTTTGATGAGAAAAGCACTGTGAAAAGCACAAGTTGTTGCCTGCAGCCAGAATGTACGTTTAGCAGGCGCACGAAATCTGCAGACAGATCGACTGTAAACGCCAGAGGCCCTAGAATCTTAATACTCTTCGACACGTTAGCACAGGCCAGAAATTAAAACACACGAGTTGCACTTAGGTGAGCGAAAGTAATCGCTTTCTTCGCTGTACAACACTCCTTATTATGAAAAAAAAACGCAGTAGAAAATTTCCTTTGTTTGCAATCTGCTAATACACGGGAATAATGGCACAGCAAGGAAGTAATCGTCGAGAAGTTCTGATGCCGAGGAATATTGTTGAGTGGTTAGTATACTCGAAGCAGCTCGTAAGCTGGCAGATGCCTTAAGAATACTTGTGTTCATGATTGTTAAAACGGGTGTAGCTAACTTTCGTTGAGGGTGCTTGCGCACACTATAACGGAATCAAATGAATAACCAATATCGCTGTGTTGCCAAGGCAGAGCACTGGTACAAATGAAGACAGTAGCAGGACGTAGTGAAGTGCCTGTGATTCTGGAGGAACGAACAAAGCTTGCACTGTGAAAAAAAAAGGGAATATGCAGATGAAACACACATGTTGGAGCTGTAGATGTGAAGCATAGCTTTACTCAAGTCCAAAGGTGCGAATAAATCCTATACAGCTGATGACAATGCATACTATAATGTTTGATATGATCCAATACAACACGCAAACAAATGCATTGTTTACCTACATAGAAGGTTACACATTCAGTCGGGTCCTATTTTTGTAATTCTACACTACACAGCTTACACCTGTGCCGAAAGGCAAACACATGTTTAGGAGGATCCAGGGTAAGACGTCTACGCAGCCAGGTCTCGAGGACGAAAATTATGTGAGATGTTTGTAGAGGTAAAAATGGCAGTACCAGATACAGAAATAACTGAAGATTGTGTACCTTTTTTTTACCAGCGGCAACACGGGATCTTTTGATTAAACAAATAAAGATAATGAAGGAATTCGTTGACTCAAATTGCAAAATTTTAATCAGAGGTCTGTGCACTCTACAGGGACTTGTGAGCGGCCAAAATATGTTTCGGTTTTATGTAGTAACCTATTTGTTATCACGCAGAAAAAAGGTTATGAGTTTCAAGCGGCTCCAACCAAAAGGTAAGTCGTCTATACGGTCAAATGTTCCGACTGTCAAAGCATACATTGGCGAAACGAGAAACTTGACCGAAAGAATAAGACAACACAAGAGGGATCTGAGGACGTTCTCCACAGAGCGCAACCCCTCAGCGGAACTCTCAGAAGATGCAGACCATAAAACTGAGTTCGAAGGAATCTAAATTCCCAAAACCGGGACCAACTAACAAAATCGACTTATGTTTGAGTAATGGTGCATACAAAACACCAGAAACATTATCTGCTGCTCCAAAGGAAACTGTTCGTCAGTTTATATACCCCTACGTTGCCAAGAAGAATCCAACAGACCCTCCCCCAACCTACGTCAACCCCTACCCCACGTCAGCAACACAAGAACGATGAGAGAATGTTCCCCAGACAGCGAAACACCCCACCATTAGCCGAACACTCAAAAGAGACGCAAAAGAAAGTTTTCTTTGAAGAAACCAAAATACTTACAACACAGACTAACCAACAAAAACGACAGCTTATACAGTTCCAAAGAAAACCTGCCGTCAGGTTATACTCAAGGTGTAATCACATAACTATCTCGGATAGCGCCCAGCCCACCGCGCTTAAGTCGCTAAAATAATCCAACACACCCTCCCCCACCTCAGCCAGGAAAGCTTAAAAGTTATGCGTTGATATCCTCGTCGTCCCCTACCCCTCAAGGAGACGAATTCGTTCCGAGAACGCCGGGAAAATGCACTTATTTTTTGGTTGGAGCCACTTAAAAGTAATAATGAATTAATCCAACCGGACAGGCAATTCGACGCGCAGAGGAATACAATTTGGTGATTGCACTTAGTGCGTCACAAAGTGCAGTCACTGCAATGCTGCTCTTACAGGTGCGTTATATATAAAGTGTATATCAAGTGCAGCGCTGCACCTGATATATGCAACGGAGTACAGGAGTTGTTGGCCAAGCATCTCAGTGCACTCGCCAAGTCGAAGGACTGCTCAGTGGCGTTGAATTGGACATTGCTTTCGCATTCAGGAAACATAAGAAGTGCTTAGGTGTCTTCGTAGTTTTTGTTTCAAGGAGTTGGCTGCAGCTCAGCTCCAGTGGTTGGAAACAGCACTGCAGAAAAGATGTGAAACTCGTATTAAGCAGAATAATACGTTAGAGGTACCAGAAAGCAGAGCAAGTTGACACCGAAGTACAGTTTTCTACATTTCAAGGCACGCCGCATACCACACATCCATAGGTTTCCAACCCTTCTATAATATCTGCAAACTCTGCTAATGCACTGTCACGGTTAGCGCGTGCAATTAAACCGACAGTTACATAGTTATATGCTTCAGAGTTTCTCGCAGTATTACCCAGTTAAGAAACTGACACTGGATTACTGTTGTATGCGCGTGAATGTTGGAATGTGAATGTTGGAATGCGATGGTTTCATATCGGCATCGTTCTCGAAGAGCCCGGATACCCTGAAGGCGTTTCTTGTTAGCAGCATTCGGTCTGTCACACTGGTTTTATTCTCCACTAAAACGCCATGTAACACGCTGTGTCTGAATTATTACGCAAAACATTTTATTGAATCATGGCAGCGTTTCTTGGGTTGCACAATTTTGTCAAGCGTAATGAGTACCTGGCGCTGTGTTAAACATAGAGAGCCATCACAAAGTCATTGATGAATGTGCGTCTGTTGCGTCATTGCTTGCTTGCATGTCACACTCTAGATCATAAACTTTATCAAAATATCAGACACGGTTAACAAAAAGGAAATACAGATAAATAAATAATCAATTCAATTTGTCTGTTGCCCGCAGACCCAGATCTGCAAACCAAACGAGACCTGCGAAAATGGTCCTTTCGCGCGGCCAGTCGTGAGGTTTTGCCCCCCTTGGCAGCGTGAGTGTCACATGACGTGCTTACACCACATTTAGCTTGACGATACCATTTACTTCAGACTCGTAAAAAGAAATGCTTATGTGGGAAAATTGCCGACAAGCCGTTGAAGTGCCAGATCTCCCTGTAGTGAGACCTCCTTCTGATCCTCCTTGCGGAGGGAAGCCCATGGATGGATCACTCCTTGAGCATTACCGCATCTAAGTATTTTGGAAGAGAGACAGAGGAAAAGGGAAAGGCCGGGAGGTTAACGAGAGGGGAAAAGCCGGTTTGCTACTCTAGGCTGGGGAAATAGGGGAGGGGGAGGTAAAGTAATAACAAAGTAGAGATAAGGAAAGAAATGAGCACAGACATACAATCACAGTTGATCACTGTCGCCGCGCACTGTCACCGCACAGCCCAGTAGCACTTGCAGCACTATGAACATCTATTCATGCTACAGCCGCTTGTCCCATTCTGTAGCCCTTAAAAACTGCAACAGTGCCCTCGTCGCCTTCTGTATGTATTTTCGAGATTTTCAACAAGCCTATAGCTGCAAAGCACCACAGAAGAAACAGTGAAAAAAAAAACGAATCAAATCAACAGCATCGGCACCACCACAACAACACTATAGTGACACAACTCATTATGTTGTATTACCACTTGTGAGAACTTGAGTCTCCTATGATCTTTCTCAGTATAATTTACTGTGGAGTGCAGGGAACAGGACTGTTAGCATGATACACCAAACTAAAATATATGACTGCGTACAAACAGTTGAAATTAAGAATAAATTACATTGACCATCTGTTGGGATTGTTGACTCGACAGCAATACTATTAAGGAAACGTATTTGACCCCTGTGCCATTGTGGTGATAGCTGCTGTTATGCTTTCAGAGTGCCCTGGTCATGGCGGCTATAGTAATCTTCCTGTTATGTTGCACATTTTATTCATTAGTCTTTTAGTGGCTGTAAACACAGAAAAATATGCGAAGTTGAAGTGAACAACAATAGAAGTGTTCTGAATAATTAAATTGATATTACTCAGCTCTTCTTAACGGTGATTACGTGTTCAGAAAAATTGCTCTGCGTTGGGATGGATGCACAGATCATGGTGACATTTCGCTTCAGAATAGATTGTTCTTAACCTAATTGGCAACTGTTTCACTATAACTACAATGTGTAGTGCGAGTACATGAAGTGCCCATAATTAGTTTTGCTGAAACACTAAATGTCTAATATTTTGTATCACCATGAGTTGCGTTTAGAAGCCATAAGTATATTATTGTTGAAAGAAAATTATTTTTCATATGCTTCGCTTATTAAGGTTGCCAGAGTTTGAGTCGCTATAATATGGAAATTAATCAAGACGACCATCATCGAATGATGTCAAGGTATGCCTAATGGAAGCATTTTCAAGTTTGTATTCCGTAAAAAATGCAATTACAAAGAAAAATCTAAAATATAACTGGCAACATCTGCTACGAGCAGCGCCACACGTGCCGTCTGCCTAGTCATGAAATCCTCGCCATGAAACTTCATTTGTAGGCTAATTTCAGAGCAATATTAGAATGTACATGCGCAGTTACTGTAAGAAGCCATGGTTGAAATTTCATCAGCCTGCAAAGAGCATGCGTGCACCATCAGAGCACCATGCGATGGCACTCATGTCACGAAAGTGTTTGGTTTAATGTAAATGTATTTCAAAGATTCATATCTTTAATTTCTGGCCACCAAATAGATTTTTTGTTTTTATTTGTATATTGTATTTGAATTGGATAAATTTTCTCTTAGGCCTCCCGTTTTTCTTTTCTTTATTGTATGATTTCTGCAACAGTGCCGCACCACGTGTGGCGCATTCGATACCTGTATATTGGAGCGTTTTCTTCTAGTGGAAGTTGACCTTCAACTATATACTCTGTGTAAAATTACCACAAATGCGTCAATAATATAACTATACACCTCACATCGCTTATACACAACAATTATTCAAATTCGATGTATCTGTTCCGCTGTATCTTATACGTTGCTAGTACTTTATTCTCAAGTAAAGCCCGCGTAAAATAACCACAATGAAAGCATACGGCCAATTACATGTTTGAATAAGCGAAACGTATAAGTTAGATATAGGCAAAAATTAAAGTGGACAGAAAAGGCACATGCCGCACGTGGAATAGGAACCCACGTATTCGCATTACGCGTCCGAGCCTCTTCATTGAGCTGCCGCTGCACTGTGTCCCCGTCCGCTTTCTTGCGTTCTTATGTGCGTGTACTAGAGTTAACGGTGGGAGTTTTAACAAGCAAGCTCACTAACTGCCTTGGTAGCGGGTATAGAATATCTTTTCACAAACCGCGTCATGCTTTTCGGCAGAAAAGATGATCCACACCAGCGACTAAGTTCTTTAGTGGCGGCACTGGCTCAGGCTCCCAGCGTCCAGATAAATATTCCAGATGGTATCATTTCAATAGTTATCTTAAAGAAAGGATCATAAGCCAAGAAACAAAAAATCGGGGCACTTGGTTAACCCCCTTCCTTCTCGTTTCTTAAATACACAAATCATTCCTGCTACGCTTACCGTCTGGTCATAGCGTGTTGGCTTTATGTGTCTGACTTAAGACTACCTCGACTCCTTTACCACTAGCGCATATTTATGTATTTGTTGCCTACTCTGATATGGCTCTCAAATATTATAGAAAACTGGCGACAAAAATTTTAGAACATTTCATATATCATTAAAATGGAATAATATAACTAACACTTGCTGTTTAGGTAAGTCTGAACACAAGTGTTTCCTTCTAGCATAGTTAACTATACTGTGTTATGTCGACAACGAGTGTGATGTACAGTTGT
This sequence comes from Dermacentor albipictus, assembly GCF_038994185.2. NCBI lineage: Eukaryota > Metazoa > Arthropoda > Arachnida > Ixodida > Ixodidae > Dermacentor > Dermacentor albipictus. The sequence goes on along the minus strand of NC_091825.1, from coordinate 98,914,989 downwards.
GTTTGCAGTAAACTTATCGCTTTTCATCAATCTACGCAGGTACCAGTCAACTTATATACAAGTAAAAGCCCAATGGATGAGCACCAGCAAGATCAACCTGCTTGGCTGGTCAATAAAGTTACTTTTGTTCACTCAGCACTGTATCCGAGCTGATTTCAGATAGCTTGCTTTTAGTTTCATGACATACATACACCAGAAGTTTCAACAAATCAACTTCATAACACAGCGAAAAGAAAGAGAGCATGAAATCATGTAGAAATGACCTTTTTGAAATAATTATTGTGGGCATGCCAAAGGTAATTGTAAAACCAAAGTAAATAAGAAAAAATACTGCCAAAAGCCTAGTGCAAGCTTTTCCGTTTTATTGTTGAATATATTGTGAATATCGAAGAGCTGTTTTCACCATTACACCATTTGTTAATCGTCTGAGCAGACCATGGTGACCAGGTCCGAGAAAAAGTCCCTCACCAGGACAAAGTACGTTGTGTGGCGCAGGTACACTTCTGCTACAATAAAAACCAGGCAATACGCAATTGGCAGCGATATCTTAAAAATGCTACGGGAATAGAAATGTTCACGAAACGTACTCTGTTTCGGAATGACAAATCTTTTCGAAGCGTAATTAACTACTGTCTGAAGCTGCAATGAACTTGAGGAGACGCACGAAATCTGTTAACGGTGGTCCTGAGAACCCGCGAGGCAGCACAAGGCCAATACTCCTTGACCCACGAGCCCTTGTCAGCAACCGATACAAAGATATTTCACTGGGAGTTTAACTGCGCCGGTTTTTCTTTTGTTCCAGAAGTCTCGCTCATTAAAAAACATTTATTTCGGTTTTAATGTTTCGATAAGCCTTGCGAATTGTTTTACAGCAATGACCAAGTGCAACAGCATAGCTGTTGGAAGCTTCTGCTGTGGAAGGTCATCGGGGAGTAATTACGGTGCTTCAAGAATCATGAAGCTAGCAGAAACATTAGTATTATCCCTGTTCGCGATTTTAAACACAGGAGTAGCGTCCTGATGGTGTGGGCAACATTAGCACAATACAGAGTTTTAATGAGCAGCACCACACTTTTAAAATTGCCTTGGGCAGATAGCACAAATCTAATCCTTGATCTCGACTCTTCACTCAGGCGGCCTTTACTTCTGTTAAGAAATCAGAATACTTAATTAAATAATTAACCTATTTACGCTAATTACATTTTATAACTGTTAACAAAACGGCCACTATTTCAGTCTACGAATTATAGGCGGTGAGTTCGCAAGGCGTATCCACTTGGAACGAATTTACGGGACAACACCAATTCTGAGATAAAAATTTTCAGCGTGTGCGTAGAAATGCGCTGTTATTCCAGCTACTTTAGTGCTTGAATGCGTAAAAGAAGCAGTTTCCTTGAAAAGTGACTAGAACATCACTGCATTTCATCGGACATATTGAAAACTAACATATTGAAACTGGCGCAGTCCGAAGAATTCGTCCCAAGTGAATACGCCTTGCGAAATAACCAGCTATAATTCGTAAATTGAAATAGTGGCCGTTAATAATTAATTGTTAATAATGTGTTAATAATGGGAAAGTAATAATGACTGCGTGTGAATAAAGCTCCCGTCTGGTTACGTTGCGTATGTCCGGCACTGCGGCACTGAGCTGTAGCCTACCATGAAGCACGCCTCCAAAAGCAGCCGCTACCTAATATAGTGCTTTCAGACGCTGTCAAGCAGATACCCAAGGCGATAAAACCTCACCATTTGATCATAACCGCAGCGCAGGTGGGACTTTGAACTATCGTTTTCAGCTCGCTTCGGCGGTTCCGAAGCAGCCGACGCGGCCGCTGTGTCCACGTGATCCCTCATGCCACGTCACGCCGACGGTGGCGCCAGCTTTTCCAGTGGTGGAGCTCGCGGCCAACTATTACTAGATGAAGCGGGAAGCGCCCACGCGGGGATACACGCATCGCAGAAAATACGGTTTTCGCGAGACGAGAAAATAAGAAAATCAACTATTTCATCAGCGTCGCTTTTTCGAGTATAACGTACGATAATGCTGCGGTTGACGATGTTACTATTTCACTATGTGATATGCACCAAAAGCGGGGGCAATCAAGCCAACAAAAAAGACGAAAACACTGCGCTTCCTTCGTCTGTGTCCGTTTTCTCTGTCGTCTCGTGTGTCCCGCTTTTGTCACACGCACCCTAATATACTAATTCCTTCGAGAAGGCCTACAACTGAAGCCTGTACGCATCAGTGCGGTGTAAAAAGCAAATAACGTTCGGAGCTGCATCCGCAACCCCCCAAAAAATAAGGTGGATTGCCAGCTGCCTTTTCTAAGCGTATCTCCACATTGCAGGTCTTTTGGGTGAAATCGTTGCCCTCGTAGTATAGAGCGCGCGAAATGACCGTCAAAGCCAACTCAGCGCTCCTAACAGATGCTCAGCGTCGTCCAGACAAACCGCTTGCTCCACCTCCCATCGACCGACCGGGCACATCTCCAAGAAGGCTGGGCAGACAACCACTCCCTGTGGAACGTGGGGCCCAACCTGGAGGAGGTGGCTCATATCGCCGTCCTGTTCGTGGCGAGTTCTGCGTTGTAAGTGGGCTCCGTCTCGTAAATGAAGGAGAAATAAAGAAGCGTAATATGAAAGCGCCCCTGCCGTGTATACAGGTGCTACTAATGCTAATAATGTGATGGGTGACAACAGTGTCCGTGTGCCAGGGTACAAATTCCTAACGTTATACTGTTCAGCGCAAAGTTTTTCTGTGGAAAGCGTTGGCTACTTCCTGACATTTCCGACATGGATGGATAGCAGATGGATCAAAGGTGCTGACAGATGTCCTGAAAACGCAAAAAATAAGAAAGAAAGAAAAACAGCTTAACGTAATTCTCTGGACGCATTAGTGCAGGACAGAAATTGCAATATTCATCTGTTGCTTCTGTGTACGCAAAATGAGGTGTGTGCGTGTGCGTGTGTGCGTGTGTGCGCGTCTGTGTGCGTGTGTGCGCGTGAGTGCGTGACTGCGTGTGTGCGTTTGTGCGTGTGTGCGTCTGTGTGCGTGTGTGCGTCTGTGTGCGCGTGTGTGTGCGCGCGTGTGTGTGCGTGTGCGTGTGTGTGTTTGTGTGTGTGTGTGCGTGCGCGCGTGCGTGCGTGCGTGTGAGTGTGTGTGTGTATGTGTGTGTGTGTGTGTGTGTGGCGTGCGTGTGCGTGTGTGCACGCACTCACGCACGCATACATACATACATATTAGAATGCCGCATTCTAATAAATTTTGTATTCTGTAGAATGCTACGGTGTATGCCCACAGACAGCGAAATAAGCCCCTCATCGGAAGTGAGCTTGAGAACTTACTTCAAACACTATCGCTGCGCGCTTCGAGTAATTTAGCGCGGTATGTAGCTGGCAGAGTATTATCTTTGTTCATGCTCGCTTTTTAAAAGTGGGATATTATCATACAACATAATCATCTTGTTTTAGAGCTTAAGGCATTACGCACAGTTTTACTTCACATTAGAAGCACACTGTAACGCACACCTGCGAAGCATCTTCGCTGGAACATTGATAATACGGAGCATTCTTTCTCAATTGAGTATTAACAGCTTTTGGTTCAGTAACCACATTTTCGTGCCAACCACAATAACGCATTTTCGATGAGATTAAAATGATTACTCCGATAGATACTCTTTCCGTACTGATTTGGTTGAATTGGAATGCGAGAAATTAGGACTATAAATATTGGTCCCACAAGAGTAGCTCCACAAGAGCAACCTAGAGGCAGGAAAAAGAATGAGACGTAGGAGTAACATCTGCAGAACCACACGCCCAATTTCACACATGTTGCTCGAACGCGTAGGTCACTGGCGCTCCTACACGCAAAATGTAGTCCTTGTTGCTAATCATTCATTTACTATTACCAAAGGACATTGGCAGTGAGCTATTGTATGCGAAAACTAGTGTTTCACTACTTGCGCCACAGATAGTCTACCTGCCGGGGATAGCATACTTAAGTGATACAGCCTAATCGCTATGTATTATATCTGATGCCGCACTTGGCGTAAAGAATTTAATGATACCGTAGAGTAGACGATTATCACTTATAATATGTTTCCCGTACTTGGTGTTGCAGGCGGACACACAGTAAGTTATAGAGGTGGACTCGCTACAACTAATGTCGCTGTACCGTTGCCGGCTCGCATACGTTTATATATATATATATATATATATATATATATATATATATATATAGATGTACATACATTCTGCGCTGCTGCCGGCGCCATTTTGAGGGTAGCAAAGGGAAGCTTTTACCGCGAACTCCTCTGTTATCATGGGCACGTCTATGATGCTCAAAGCGATATCTTTATTACACTACCTGCATTTTTCTGTAAAGTATGAGTATAAAACGCACTGAAATGTTAGTTTAGCTGCTCTACATTCCGCATGACATGAAAACACTTGCAGTTGTGTTCATTTTTCCATGCGCTCGGCAAACATCAAAGCTCCAAGAAACATCTACAGTAATTAATCCAATTTATTTGTTGGCCCTTTCATTAGGATGTTTAAGACATCATAATAACGTCAGTAAAGATTCATCCAAGCGGGAGCAGCCTGCACATCTCTATATTGTAATGCATGGTATGCCAAGTCCAGAATGTCAGATACGGCGCGTTTACGTGGAGCCGCTTCCAAATTTAAGGAAACAAATGCAGATTGTGACGCCTCATTCATATCTATTTTATGAGATTGTTTTTTTCTTTTAATTACATGCAGGGTCGATCGTGTGTACCGTGGTGGTAGGCGCTGCGTATCCCAACAAGTAAAATGCGCCAAGGCCTTCTGGCCACGGAACCAACAATGTGAGTACAACGAAAAGGCGAATGATTGTGCGTTTTTACCCTAAGAGTTCCCCGGTTTCTTCTGACAAGTATTCTCGCACACCACCGCCGCTAGAAAAGCATGTATAATAAAAAAGGTACATTTGAAGAAATGCACTATGTCGCAACAATCTGTATCAATGACTTGTATTTAGCTTACCTGTTTTCAGCCGGATTGTACGATTGTATCAACATTTCCCCGGCATTATAATGACTCGATTACTTGCGCTACTACTTACCTTTGTCACGTGTCTCTAAACAGCTCGTTATTCTTTAGCACTTCATTCACCCGCAAATTGTGCATGAATTTCTTCTGCTGTATTTGTCATCTATTCAGGCATATCGGCGCGACAACATTCATCATTCTGCATATGAGGGCTTTAAAGGAACACTACAGGAAAATATTAGGTCAAGCTAAGGTGATACATTGGTGCCTGAGAACGTCTAATGCATCAGTATTGATTGGGCACTGAGCTTTAGTAATTGACAAATTAGGGTAAATACAGGAGATGATCAGACACTCCCGCGGGACATTCAACCACCAGCCTGATGACGAAGGCAGTCCTCGTCATAGTTGTGCCACTGGCCAATGTCAATGACGCAAACGTACGGCGCCGCTAACAAGCCCAAAATAGTCGATACCGCTTATTTACGGCGCCGTCTGTACGTTTAAAAAAGCGCGCCAATTTACTAACTTTTTCTTTCCCGGCATGTGCTGCCACTACTCGGGGATGTAGGGAATTTTAGTCTCGCGCCTCCTTCTCTCGGTTTTCGTTGCATGGTTTGTTTGCTCCAGCGCCTCTACATACTACCGCTCGCGCATTGGCGCGCGGGCGGGCGGGCGGCGGTTACCTTGGGTTTCGTTCCGCGGACGGTTGCGGCTTCTCGCGCTCGCAAGACTGGTGGATATCTCGTTACTTATCGCTCAAAGGGCGACCGCCGGTTTTTTGCTCGTTTGTTGCTCACAGGGGTGCGCATACGCGAGGAATGCCGCCGTGCATACGTTATCCTCTTTCTTTCTTTCTTTTGTTTTTTTTTTAGACTCGCGAAAACTAATTGTCTCTGGTTGGCGATAAGATGAAGATTGGCGGTAGTTTGTCACATGGTTTGCTTTTCTGACGGGCACGCAACCACACAGTTTTCTTCAGTGCGCTCGCCTACGCTGTTTACGCTATGAACGTAAATATTAGTGCAAGAGCAGGAACATTTGAGACTTGCGAAATATTCTCGCGTGCCTTTTTCTAAGCCTTTGAAGTATGTGTATAACAACGCATCAAGTTTTCAATCTTATAAGTTTATTTCCTTTCTTCATTGTTGTTATTCGTGAATGAACAGTACATATACACCAACGCAATATATTTTTTTCTCACTGTATGGTCAGCCTAGAAAAATTATGCTAAATTTTTTTCAAACATCGTCCTTCTGAAGAATTTAAATCTGCGAATGAAAAAATCGACTCTGGGCGGTCACGTATGGTGAAAAAAAAAATCGACCCTACAAGGGCTAGACCACTAAACCACTAGAATAGAAACGTCATTGTATTACATTGTTGCATGAAAGAAAATGCTACTTGTCCAGTTCTGTCTGATCTTTACAAAAAAAAAAAAAGAAACGCCTCATTCCCGTTACCCTTGACTACGACGTGGGCGGTCGAACGGTTTCGTTTCCTCCACTCTGCTCCGCCCGCGCTTCCACGTTCCGATAGTTTCGTTATCCCGTATTGCTGTGCTGTTTTCGCTGCTTGGCAAAACTCTGCACAAACCGCAAATAGCGGAGGATACCACGTCCACGTGATGTCACGGGATTCCTGAGCAGTTCACGCCACTTGACCAGGAGCGGCGAATGCAACGCTCTGTCTTGGCTCGGTTTCTCGATGGACACGCGTTTCCGTTTCGCGAAGAAAACCATAGCGCCACCTGTCAGGCACCCGTTTACGCAGCGATGGCTGTAAAAGGCGTTGATGTCGTACGCAACGTCACCGCTCACCACTAAGAGGCGGGTGATTTGAATTGCGCTAAACGTAGGCGGACCTTTCAGACGCAATGCTCGCGCAAACTAAGCAATTTCTTTGCACGACACAAGCGCTGCGAGGTTTCCGGATTGGTATTTTGGCAGTGCACGTTGACTTAGCATTTCCCTTTAGTGTCCCTCTAAATTTTACTGGTTCCTTTTCATTCCTGCCTGGACCCACGACATTCAGATGTTGCAGATAACCTGAAACTAAGGTTCCCAGCCCCCTCCCACATCCACAAATTGTCTTTTTTTATTTATTTACCACGTACTACGGACCGAATACGGTCCAAGCAGGAGAGACAGAGTACAAAAAGGACAAAAAGATTTGACCTTGAAAAAAACAAGCCCACCTATAGACAAAAAGACACTAAAAACGGACGATGCCTGCTTACACAAAACTGAATGAGATATTTTACGCATAAGAAAAAGCCGTAAAAGAAGAGAAGCAAGGCGCAACGTTAACAACATAGCACATCACAGGCTATGCATTCCGACGGTGCACATCCCTCCTCAGGGGCAAGGAGAAGAACATTATGCAGCAGTGCATTCGAATCTATGATTGCATTGGGAAAAATGAATACTTGTAAACATTCGTATGAGCAAAGATAGGTTAAATAATGTGTTGATGCCTAAGACGAGATTTTTTCAAATGATTGTTTAGTTATGTATATCTGGGAATCAATGCATAGTTTCGAAAAATATAAGCGGCTAAGAAACTTACTTCTAGCAATTCTGCTGCGTTCTTTTAAGCATTCCAGCTTTGCTTCCTACAACATAGCAGACGGAGACACCCGACATTTATAGCCGTTATATTTCGAACGAGCCGCGAATCTGACCATTTTCTATTTTTTTCTATATCTACCGTTGTGTGAGAGCCCCCACAATACTTGCGTACTCTAGAAAAGCTCTTACTATGGGTTTGTACGCCTTATTTCTTAGTTCGTTTGATCTTCTTCATAATTTGTGTTTTAGGAGGCCTAATTTTTACGAGCTGAGGAGCATATATATATGGTATCAGTGTGCGTGGTCCATTTAAGCCACGACGTACTCGTAATACCAAAATACTTATATTCCTCTACTTGTTCAATCATGTTACCATTTATGTTATACGAAAACGCCAGTTTGTTTCTTTTATTAGTAAGACACATCTATCCTGCTTTTTTAAAATTAATAATCATACCCCACCTAACACACCATTCTGCCAGTAACTTAAGATTCACGTTCAACTTATTTTGGTCAGGAACAGAACTTATAGTTTTAAATGTGGCACAGTCATCAGCAAACAATTTAGCTGAAACAGTTTATTTGAGAGAGTCTACCATTTCGTTCATCTTGGCTACTAGGCCAAGATGAATGAAATGTGTGAAAATGTGAAATGCATGACTAAGGACATGCATTTCATTCATGTAGATGTTGAACAAGACCGGTCCTATTACAGATCATTGGGATACTCCCAACTAAACATCTAAATTTCCAGAGCACGATCCGTCTATATCTACATATTGTTCTCTATTAGTGAAGTAAGATATAAACCAGTTAATTTTTTCAGAAGATATATCAATTACAAAAACTAAATCAATCTATGAAGCCTCTATGTTTATTGAACTTGCCGCTCAGGAATTTCCTCTTAGCATAATAGGCAGTGTCCAAATCTACGCTGCAGCGACATTTGTTTCTGGATGCCAAAACTTGGGCTCAAGGGATATGGTTTTGCTGACTGAAAGCGCCGGAAGCTATTGTGGGAGTCGAAAACAAGTCATAGACGCCTTGTTTTCGACACCACTTATACTTTCCGCTACATTACGCTGACATCCAGATTTACCAACCGTAAGTTGTGATTCTGGTAAAACATTTTCTCTTTCTTGATGTACAGGTGTCCGAAACTTCCAGCCAGGAAAATCTCCCTGGATGGACGCTAGCCTGAGCGTGTCAGTTCCTTCATAAAGAGAACGTGCGCGCAGGAAGAGTTGGACAACCTGCTACATCAAGAAGCTGGCCTTTTTAATACAGATCAGTATTGAATTTGTGCTACTAGGCAAATTAAAACGTCTGCCCCAGGTAATTCAAGCTCTTTTGCAACTGCAAGTAAACTGTTCAGAAGGTGTGAAAAGAAATCATGCACAAAAGCGAGTGTAAATCACGTTCCTAAGTTACCGATTCAGTAAAGAAGACTGACATTGAGTGCATAAATTAAAAAGAAAAGATTTCTGCGGGTACGTAGACACTTGACTAGCCGCCCTATTCTGCAGGAAGCGAAGAAAATAGGTGGTCAAGATCGTAAGGTGCGCCAAGGCGAAAGTACTGATGAAAATTATGCAAAGTCATGACAGATGAGAGTAGTCAAGGTACCGGCTTAGTATTTCATCGGAGGTACTGTCAAATGGATTTCTATCACTGAGAGAAATCAAAGTAACAACATGAGAAAATTTTCAGCTCTCAAGCTGACTCGAGGAAGGCAGGCACACAGGACGCTCGCTAGCGTTCTAACTATAACTTTGAGTGCGTTCTCTGATATGCCCGAGTGCGGAGAGGTAACACAATTTATAGCAACGACAAACCAAGCATGAGAGAGCCGTTTTATGACTGTAGAAAGACCATGTCTTATTTCAACACTGTCGCCGTTTTGTCAGATGCTGATGAGTGAAACAAAAGAGGTGTTTGGTACAAAGCATATGTCTGGTGGCACAAACTTTAAAGAAAACACAACTATGGTGATGTCACAATTTCGGCTGCGGCCATATATTGTTGCCTTCGGTGTAATACCCGAGATATAGGAGTTTACAATTCAGGACCCTTTTCAAATAGTAATAATAATGAAGACTTTAGCGTAGTATGGCCACGCAGGGGCTTCCCTTGGTCGATCGCACTCATATTCCCCCTGGTTTGATTGGAGCGTGAACGCAGGCCAACGATGATGCTCTTAGTCCCGTTTCCGTCACGAAGTGTCACTGAGTGCTACCAAGGCATCGTAATTCGAATGTTTTCTGGGAACACCACCCGAATGATTAAAAAGCTTGGGGTCAATTATCATAATCACAAAAGGAACGGATTCCAGATGTCAAGCTTTTAAGCATGGTTCGTTGTATCACGAAAAGATCTGATACATTTGCGATGCATTGCTTAACATTACGTTTAAGACTTAGCACCACGTCGATTGAAGTAAATTGTTTCGGACTAGTCCCCGTAATAAACGATCATATAAAGCCAACAGCCAACGAAGCCGAGAAAAGCTTATGGGTAATTAGCTATAGTTGAAATTGAAATGTAGGAGATGCTAAAGGAAAAAGAGAAATGAAAGTGTACTAAAAATACCTTTTCGCCTTGGGGCCAAAACCACAACCTTTGCTTTACGCATGTGATGTTCAACTATTTGCTGTATAGCAGCACTCATAACTCTGTCCGCTAACTTGTCGAGCCCTGCGAGTGTTAGCTAGCGCCACTCAGAGCCATGGCGGGCGCACTTGAAACATCCCTTTTATTCTCCGATGGCGTCCAGGAATGCGTAATGTGAACACTGTGTGCTCGAATCCAAACGAGCAGAAGTGATGTTTTCGTGCACTTTCATGTATTTTTCACTATTTTCTGCGTTTCAATTTCAACCACAGCTAAATATCCCTATGCTTTGTTTCCCTTCTCATTATCCGTGCTAAGGTGACTTATATGATTACTTCTTATTACAAGATGTTTACGTTTTCTTCTCTATTTCTTCATGACTAAGGACATGCAAAAAAAGCTGAATTTCTATAGGTAGACACTGTGTGCAAATAAAATAAGAATACATCTGTGGAGATGGAACCTTACTAAAAATAGCGTAAGTACTCCCACGTTATGATTCCGGCGTATTTTTGGTTTCTCATCAGCACGTTTTTTGCCGCAAGGTTTCCAGTGCCCACATGGTTCCCAGCACGCAAAGTGATAGCGTTTCCTGAGCTTCAAACAGCGCTGAAATTTAGGTTATGCGGCAAGTTTGCCTTTATAGCACAATGAAACATCTATCAACTATAGTCTTTGATGATGCTATGTATGTCGCGACCACAACTAGAAACGAAGTGCCCAATTTTGTGCAGAAGAGGATGTTCGGCAGCGTTTTTGTTCATGCCACATCGCGAGATGCCGCTATCGCGGTAGCTGCGTCCAGCCAGGCGATATCACAGAAGCGTCAGCATACGCATGTGTATGTATGATGTCGTATATTTTTAACGAGTTACCACGAAATGCTTGCACGGAAGGTGCATAGATGCAGAATCTGATGTTATGGCAGGTTGTGACGTCCAACAGCACTTGAGAAACTGCCATGGTCTCATAGATAAGTATGTAAGCGAAGATATGAGCTATTGCTAGTGTCAAAGATACGTTGACGTGAACAAAGGAAGTGCTTGCTGAACAGCGCCAAAAAAAAGAAAGAAAGAAAGAAAGAAAGGAAGAAAGAAAGAAAGAAAGAAAGAAAGGAAGAAAGACAGAAAGAAAGAAAGAAAGAAAGAAAGAAAGAAAGAAAGAAAGAGAAATAAAGAGTCTGACATTCGAGACTAAGTGCTTAAAATGGTTTCACACCAGGTATGTTTCAAAAACTACCGCAAGGTAAGCCACTTATTTCCAAGCGTACAACCTGATTAAGCCATGACATACACGACTCCGTAACGACGCCTTGAAAGCTGTGGTGAATAACGCAGGAAAATAAAGAAGAACGAAGTGGAGAATATTATGTTCTTTAACTGAAATAGTATAGTTATGCGTTAGCACTTCCCTATTGATCATCAAGACAACGAATAAAGGCGCACTTTAATGTTGTAGAAAAGGTTACAAACGGTTTTCATATCATCATTTTACCTAATTTTAGTTTTGCAACACTAACGGCCACCACCCCGCCATGCGATATGAGCAGCAGAGTAGCAAAGCGTTTGCCTTCCGCAAGAAATAAATATCGCTTCTTGCAAAAATGCAAGTGTGCATCACTTTACATGATCACTGAGCGTAAGTGTCATTGTTGGCGGCCTTGATTTGAATGGATTTGCAAAGTGAAAGAAATGTTCTAAACACCTACTTTTATTTTCATATGCATAACTCAAATATGTACTAACACATGGCAGAAATTTCTCAGCGCGTAAGGACCACAAAAGGGGAAGACGTCATTGTGAAAATTAAGGAAAAATTGGACTAGTAGGGAAAGAGGACAGTGTAATATTGCGGCCGAACGTATAAGAAGGGAATGCAACCAAAATTAATTGATGCACCAGCAGCACAAGCTACAACAATAAAATATTGAACAAGACAACACTGCAGGGGCATTTGATACTTCAACAGGAAAGCATTGCCGATGAGGAAACTGAAAACTTGAACTCTTGATGTTTATTTCCTTAGAATAGGCGCTGCGCAAAATTGTTTCCCTATTCATACATACGCAAGCCCTTATGTCTCTGTGTTCAATGTCACCTTGTGTATCTGCACTGGTTACGGCACTCCATCACCGGCACCGGCACTGGCACTCCATCAATACAATCGTACCATCGTAATTATTTCGAGAAAGCCGGTCCTGTCTATATTCTCTCCATAGCAAACTGACAAAAAAGGATAACGCCCTGTCCATCGGGCAGCATTTCTAGCAAGTCTGTTTTGAGCCACTGAAGCACCACAGGACTCCCCGATCAATAATTTGATACGTCGCTCGAATGGACCATACGTGCATTATAAACTCCAGGCTTCGATTATTGCTTCGCCAGTTTTACCGAACGCCACTGTGAAGAACTTCGCCTTGGTATTAGGTCTGACGTTAATGTGGGCAGGTGAGTTTCCCCTGAATCGGAAGGGTGGTCGGCCACCGAAGCCAATTAGGAATAGAAACATTTTCTTGTTCTTGGTAATCAAAGAGATGTCTTTGTTGTTTAAAGAGAGCTAATTATAGAACTACGCTGAAGAAAGGTTACATTTATCAGTAGGTGGCAGTGACATCTTAGGCTGTGGGAGTGCTGTTCAAGGAGCTCAGGAGTAGTTTTGGAAGATGATGGGCAGACTGCTGAGTTTGAAGCATGCAATATAATGGTGTATATATATATATATATATATATATATATATATATATATATATATATATATATATATATATATATATATATATATATATATGTATATATATATATATGTCTATATATATATATATATATATATATATATATATATATATATATATATATATAATATATATATATATATATATATATATATATATATATATATATATATATATATATATATATATATATATATATATATATATACGTGCATTTGTGTCCCCCTTCGTAAAACCTCGAGATACGGCAAATATATTGCGTACATTACTTGAGATCTGGAAAGGCTTCCGTTTCACATGGAAGCCTTTCTGTGTGAAAGAAATAGGCATGGGAAGGACATGTAATGAGGAGGGAAGATAACCGATGGTCATTAAGAGTTACGGACTGGATTCCAAGGGAAGGGAAGCGTAGCAGGGGGCGGCAGACAGTTAGGTGGGCGGATAAGATTAAGGAGTTTGCAGAGGCGACATGGCCACAATTAGTACATGACCGGGGTTGTTGGAGAAGTATGGGAGAGGTCTTTTCCCTGCAGTTGGGCGTAACCAGGCTGATGATGATGATGATGATGATGATGATGGAACAGAGGGTCTTAAAACGACAATTTGCTGCTCGCGGAGGTGCAGCAATTCCTGGGAGGAGGAGGAGGAGGATTTTCGCGTCGTTCTGGCATGCGCAAGTGCTGCATAAGTTTACGATCGTTTTTCCCACGACAGCGTATGCGGTATTCCAGTCCGATAAGTGCTTGCATATGTATCAATAGGGAAATTACCACTAAACTACAGAATACTTGACCTACACCTTACGACGATTTCCGTTACACACCTTTTAGTAGCACTTTTACGCCGCTCTGCTATAGACAGGCGTTGCTAAGACTAATAATTTGATAAGCTGTCATTTGGGCATTTGGAATGTTACGGTGACATTTTTCCATGCACGTTTGCACAACATATAAGCGTTTTCTTGAAAGCGCAAGCTATTTCACGACTTCAGCCAGTATGGATGGTTAGCAAATCTAGTTGCTGACGGGTCTCTCGAAATTTCGAAAGGCTGCCATGGAACGGTCATTTTCCTTGACATATAATGGGGGGATAATAATTGAAAGACTCGTCTTGTCTGTCTGGGCGAGAACCTTGGCAGGTTACTTCAGTCTCACGTTCCTTATTCAGGAAGAAAGAAAACCTATTCTTCCTTTTTGGTTTTTGACAAAAGCATTGCGACAAAAACTAGTTCTTTGAATAATGGCAGACCTTACGCCTATAACCATGCACGAATACGCTGCATCCCGCAAATGGCAAAGAGAACTTCTGATTTTGAACAATATTGGTACGAGCTGGCAGTAGTTCTAGGCAGTGTAAGAGTTATCTGGAAAGGTATTGCAAATATTCACAGCTTGACTGGCCTTGTATGTTTGATACTTTTTACTTGGTTTTCATGTTTATTTTTGTGTTCGTTTGATGGATTATCCTTAGGTGCCCAGTTTTGTTTTCAATGTAAAAGACGCTTTCGCACCATTCGTTAAATATTTTTTTTTCTGCATATTCCAGCTTTCATTGCGATAGCAGTTATATGGACACTCAAGGCACATTTCCGCCGTCGGCCTCACCGTGATGTTCTGCATATTCTGTAGGCGCGAATGAAAGCACGTGAGGGTAAGCCGAGGATGGTTGCTTGATCTCTCGGGCGCGCAAGGGAGAATGCCTGGGAAAATGCGTGCCGTCTTTTACTGAACAAAAGGCACCGGAGAGGAGGGGAAGGGAGGAGGTGAGCGCGGCAGCTTGGGCCCTAACTTGAAAGGGATCTGTGATTCAGAAAGAGTATGGGCGCGCTGAGGACTGATAGCTTCGTCTGCGCTGTGTTCTTTCCGCTTGGGTTGCGTCGAAGCGAGAGGCAGAACGAAGGTCAAGTCCCTAGCGGCTTTCGCCGCTTTTCCTCTCGCCAGCATTTTCACTGCGAGTGTTTGCGCTCATCGATTGAGATGAGCATACAAGGTGGCCATTTTTAAGCTTGATGGGAATTCGCAAGTTACTACCGTTGCGTGCTCACAATCATATCTTTCAAGGACTTCGATCGACTGGTATAACCCACCTGCATCATTAGTAAGCATGAGTGACACCCCCAGTTTTAAAAACGCACTAATCGCCGTGAAATATTGTATGGTAACAAACGCTATAGTTACATACTTAATCGCGGACATTGCCTGTTTCGTAAAGTGTACTCTTCTTATACTTAATTACTTCATATTACGTAAGCGACTTTGTCGGTTATGTGAATATTACTACTTCTTCAATATCTTCTTTTGCTCCCTTGCACTGTAAATTCCTAAAGCTAATCCCGTATTTCTTACCCTTGCATTGTATTCTCGCCCCTTCACATTACACTGCATAGCTATGTACGTTGAAGGCCTCACAAATAAACATGGTGCAGATAACATAATTCTAGTGGTTGACTTCGATTACTCGGAGAGGCGCAGATTAATTGCTCGAGAAATTGAAACACGCATACGACTAATTAACGAAACCCCACCAATAACCTTTTAAATGAATTCATTTATAGCATATACTGCAATTTACGAATTGCAGCCGGTGAGTTTGTGAGGCTCATCCACTTCGAAATAATCTCCAGAATGCCACCAGTTTGGAGATATGCGCCATCAAACTTACCGTCAGAACACACTGTTGTTCCACTTAATTTTTAACGTAACGCCCCGCTTTACATTGAAGCACAAAGTAACTGGAACGCCCACGTATTTAGTTCCATGCTTTGGGAAATGATGTCGCGAAAGCCGTGTCATCCTCGAGATTCTTGTCAAGTGGATGCGCCTTGCAAGCTCACAAGCTACAACTCATAAATTGCAACATGTGCTACAAAGTAAATAATTAAGAAGTTGATGAGTGAATTTCCATTAATTAGTTGAACATGTGTTTCGATTTCCTGTGCTAGTAATGTCCAGCGCTTCGAATAATTCCGCTCAAGGACAAGCATTATGCTACCTGCCATGGGCGATTTTTGAAAATTTCATAGAAATTAAAAATGAACACTTTGTATGTTTGCTTGGGTCGGCGTGACACCATGGTTGTTAATTTAGTTAGTAAGCCAATGTTTACGCGATTATACTCCCGATAAAACTACTATTGTCATTTGATATAACGTCTACTACTTTATTATGGCAATCGATGCTCGGCCTTTCAGACGAAACTCACTTTTTTTTCTTCCAGAAATTGTTACTTTTTATCTGCACACCCTTGTTTACGCTATGGCAAATGTGCCAACGCTTTTACAACCATTGACTTCGATTGAAGCGTATCCTGGCTTAAATTTTCATAATTGCATTCGTTAGCACCGAGCACTTCACTAGTTCTTTATTATATAATTTCTACCGGTTCTTATTTGTCCGTCAGGTAACGATAAATTCGTGCGACAAAAGAAAGAAAATTGGGAATGTGTGCAGTATAATAAGGGAAATTATATATTAAGCCTTCAGTTTGAGTAAATCGACGCACAGGCATTTCCGTATAGGATGGCTCATTATAATAGTTTTATGTTTGCAGAAAACACGATCCCACAACTGTGTTTGCAGTAAACTTAGAGCCTTTTTCTATATATGGAGGTGTGGACAAAGATGGTTGAATTTCCAGCAAAGAAAAGCCCAATGAATGAAAATCGTCCAGATCAAACTGCTGGTCTGCTCAATAAGTTTACTGATGTCCACGGAGAACTTAATTCGACCTGCGATTTTGTCTCTTAGAAAACTTAATTGCTTTTGCATTTGAGGCATTAACTAAATAAGCTATACCCCAGTAATTTCAAAATCGGCTATTGGAAGTTTATTCTTTAAAACAGAAAAACAATTATGTAGAAAGCACGTAGAAATCAATATTTTGACAAAAACCTACTAGGGGTACCCGAACAGCAATTCTGGAGACCGAATTGAATAGGAATGATTTGTACAAGAAAGAAATTGAATCGTGTATCAAATTCTATATTCTATATTCTCGGAAACCAACTGTTTCCGAGAATATGACCCGTAGAACTTCCTTTCTTCGCATAATAGAAACAAGTGAACATCTGGTATTGTCGGGTAATTTACCAGCTTCTCATTTATTCTAGTACAATATCGAGCGCTCATAGATATTCTTACTGCAATGCCTGCAGCAGCTCAACGGTGCAGCCTTCACGAGTTCAGGCCTTCTAATCCTACACCGTTTCAAAATGCAACGCTTCGAGAAGACTTTCCGGACTAGACTGCGCTGCATTTAAAGCGCTTTGAGAAGAGGAAAGCGCTTTCAAAAAATCTGTGGTCGCTGACTATCGGTCTCTCACCCAGAGTTTAAATGCAACATCACAACTGTGCAATAGCGAGCTAGCCGACTAATTACCATTTTTAAGCGATTGACAGCCAGGTGACTAATCAATACAGCTTCATGTGTCCTTGAGTACGGGATCCGCGGGTCAGTGCATCCAACGACAGAAACAGGCACAAGGTTGTGGACGTTTCTAGCCGGCACGTGCCGCGCTAACGGTGGTAGAATCGGAAATGATCGGTTCAATGCCACACTGCGTGTGCGCGCTTGCTTACTTCCTCCCTCCATGCGAAGCGCGCCTCAGAAGACATCCACTTACATACCACTCCGCGCTCCCGCCTGCCTACTTACGCACAAGGCTGTAGGTGAGACGAGTTTTTCTAAAGATGCCGCTTAGCAGGTCGCCTGGAGCGGTGCGAGAATGTGCGGTGCGCGCGCTGCAAGCGTCCCTGTCTGAATTCCGGCAGCGTCAATAAAAGCGTCTCGGGGAGAACTGACCGCCGCACAGTTGCCCTTGTTAGTCTTCGGTCGTCACTCGCCTGAAGGCACGGAGAAGGCAACCATGAAAAAAATTATCCTGACACTGGTTGTTGTGCTTTTCTCAGCAGGTACGTTACGCATCCCCTTGAACTGCGGCGCATTGCATGTTCCTCCTTCTCTGCCTTGCACTGTTTGTTTTGTGAGCGCTTTTTAAGTACGTCATCGAATGTCATAACAATAAGTAAACTTCGCCTTGTGTCCTGCAGCACTGCAAAGGTTCACCGCCACCCTTTCGAGGCACACACTACATTGGTAGGACGCTGAGTCACCGCTTTCTATTCCCATTCCCACTTCTAAAGTAAAAATGCGCTGCAATTAGGAACATAGTTAACCCGAAGTTCTCTATAACTATAGGCAAGAAAAAAAATAGCTAGCTGAAGTGGTGCAATTCTGCCAGGGTAAGGATGCCAATATGTGCAAGTCAACCATGACAATAAAACGGGCGTTCGAAAAACGCGCGGTAGATAGGGCGAGTCCGGTAAAAAAATTACATGGCACAGTGATTTTTTTTTGTACCGATGATTTTACACTGGCTGCTTCCGTGTGAGAGGTGATGATAAGACATCCGCCCCTTATATATATGAAAGTCTGTAGAAAAAGCAGAATGGCTTGGATCACAGCAAACGTGATGATTAAGAACTTCACTAATTGGTGCGATTCCAAATCGTGAAAAACACCGCAAGCCTTTTTCTCTTCTAATTTTTCTCCGCATTCTTCGCGGTGTTTTCCAAATTACGTAATAACGATGGAGAAGCCTACTGCAAGCTGAGAAAATGGAAACCCTCGATAAGATTTAACTGCAACGAATATGAACGATGTGAAATGATTCAAATAGACTTATGGTCTAATATTTATTCCACTACGTGACATCTACCACATGTGGGGCGCCACCAAGGCGACAGAACAGCCGGAAACGCTGTGCTTTCTTCCTCTTTGTCTTCTCTGTTGTTTTGAGTGTCCCATTTGCGTCACGCATAATTGAGTAAACTATTTGCTATGGGAGGCCTGCACCTTAAGCCCACATGCACGTTCAGTATATGAAGAAAATAATGCTCGAAGGCGCATCTTCCTCTTACAGAACATTAGGTTAGACGCTGTGTGTCTTTCATAAGTGTTAGACCACTTTAAAGGCCTTTCTGTTGAATAACTGTCATCGTAACATAGCGCGGGAATTGACTATAAAGTTCTCCCCAGTGCTGCTAACGGAAGCTCAGCGTCAGCCCGGGAGACCTCTTCCTCCAAATGTGGGCCGACCAGGCCTGCTTCCTGGAAGACCGGGCACATTTCCAAGTAGACCGGGGGGACAAGGATTACCTGGCAGACCTGGGGTCCGACCCGGAGGAGGTGGTTCATTTCCACGTCCTGGTGGCGGCCAGAACTGTGGTGTAAGTGCACTCGTCTTGTAACTTAATGAGGAAGCGAGAGCATGATAGGACACTTCCGCTACGCTGTACAAAGGTCGTGCCTACATTAATAATGTAATTTTCGTAACGGCACATTTATCTTACGGTTGAAATTACCGATGCCATTTTGTGCTTTGTAAAGGGTTTGTTCTAGAAAATGCTAGTTACTTCCGGATGTTTCCGGTTTGGACGGCTAGCAGATGGAACAAAGTGCTGACACATGTCCTGAGACCGTGAAAGGCAGCAGAATGGTCATTTTCTACATGCATTACTGCGGGAAAGAAAAGACCATCTGGCGCTTCAGTGCCCAATATATGAGATGAAAAAATAAGCTCTTCCATGCGCTTTCCAGCAGACATGCTGTTCTCTTTCTGGAGAAAGGGAACACATTTTTTGTCACAGTAGCCTTCTGGAAAGCATCTTGTGAATAATGTTAAAGTGCATTCCCACAGGCAGTGAGACGTGCCCTTTTTAAAAGTGTCATTGACAGCTTCTCTTTGGAACACCACCGCTTTGCGTTTTCCGCATACTGTGTATTGCATGAGGCAGTATACAGCTGACACTATGTCACCGCTACATATATTCCCATTTTGAAGCGTTAAATTGCGTGTTTTTGGTAAGGGCACCAATATAAATGATCGAGAACTTCCGTCAGAGCTTTTTAGGGCATTAACCATGTTTCCTTTTTCATTAGAGTCACAGTGTATGACACACCAATGAATCACCGGGGATGCAAACACGCAGTATTCTTCTACATTTTATAATTAATGGCTCTTAGCTCAGTAACCATATTTGCGTGTGAACCACAAAACGCACTTTCAATAGGCTTAGAAAAATTACTGAAATAAGTGCATTGTTTTCATACATATGAGCTAGAATATGAATCTGAGAAGGACTGTGGGCAGATTCAGTTACCTCTGCCCCGCTTTCTGGGAAAAGCTATGTAGAGGCAAGAAAAAAAAAATGAGGCGAATAAAGAACATCTCAAGAATCACACATCCAATTTCACACACGTCTCGTCTACCAGAAATGAACCACTAAACTTCGTTTGATGAGCGACGGCTGCGAGCTCAACTTAGTAAACATTTATATGCTCTCGCATTCGTCTCTCGAATGCGCATTTCAATGGCGCCGCAACAAGTCAAATGACATGCCAAATGACCCTGAGAGCGAGATTGTGTATGATTATCCCAGCATTGCCCTACTTTCGCCGCACATAGTCAAGCTGCAGGGCATAGCGTACCCTGGTGATGCCGTGTTACTGCAATGCATAATTTGCGACACCTCACTTCGTGTAAAGAATCCGAATGACACCGTGGAGAAGATTAATACGAGTTTATAGTATGCTTCTCGTACCTCGTATTGGAGCTCTGCCGTTATGTCATAGAATACATCAATACAAATCATATAACATATTTTCGTACCTATACTGCGCTGCTGCCAAATGTTTAAAGGCTAATTTTACACTTTTTTTTTCAAGGTAGCAATAGATAGCTTTCACCGCCAACTCATCTAAAATAAATATTTTGATAACAGAACATGGAATTTCACAATACGGCTATAAGTATAACACGTATTATAATTTTAGCTTATTTGCTCTACATTGCGCATGAAATGGTGTCATCTGTGCTTGCGTCTATTTTTCCATACACTCGACAAAGATCGAATTTCCAAAGAACAGTGACAATTAATACTCCAAATTGTTGTTTTACGCTTCCGTTGAGGCGATTAAAAGATAATATCCAACTCAATAACGAGGTATCTAATGGGGACCAACCTGGAGATTGCTATGCTTAATTGGTGAGTGAGTGAGTGAAGTAACTTTATTTTGGTCCAGAGAAGACGCAGGGGAGACCCCGCGCCACCCGGCTAGTCCCACGTAGGGACCGCCAAGCCGAGCTTGACGGCCCGATCGCGGGCACTCTGGACGGCCAGGGTTTGGTCGCTGAGTTCGGGGCTGCCCAAGAGCGCAGCCCACCTATCCTCGCTGAAGGAGGAGCCGATGGCTTCACACTCCCACAACACATGGTCCAATGTTGCCCTTAGTCCACAGGCAGGGCAGTCCGCACTTGGATATCTTTCGGGGTATATGGCATGAAAAACCGCGAGGTTAGGGTACGCACGGGCTTGTAAAAGTCGAAGGGTAACCGCCCGCGCCCTACATAAAGCGGGGTGCGGGAGGGGGAAGACCCGTCTTGAGAGATAGTAGTGCGTGGTGATCTCATTAAACGTAAGCAAGAGTTCCCCGCGGGGCTGAGGGACTGCTGAGGCGGCGCGGTCAGTGAGTCCTCGCGCGGTCTCGTGTGCGCCCTCGTTAGGGTTAGAGGGAGAACCCTCAATCGACCCCAAGTGAGCGGGAAACCAAAATAGAGAATGCGGAGAGATACTTTTGGCGCTTTGGAGAATGCGGAGGGCCTGGGGGGAGACCATACCGGTTTGGTAGGCCTTAATGGCTGCCTTGGAATCACTATATATTGCCTCTCTGCGACCATCGAGCACAGCCAGCGCGATTGCAACCTGTTCGGCTACCACGGGCCTTGAAGTGCGTACCGTAGCGCAGCAAGTGAGCCTTGAATTGGAGTCTACGATGGAGACGGCGAATGCCTCTTGTTGGACATATGCCGCGGCATCCACGAAGCTTGCCTCAATGTGGTTATTCCGGACATGCTCGAGTAGAGCTCTACCCCTGGCCCGACGTCTGCCGACGTTGTTTGCGGGGTGCATATTGCGGGGCAGGGGCGCGATGTGCAGTTGAGACCTGATGTCGCTGGGAATCCGCATGGCGTCAGGGCACTGGTCGACAGGATTGAGGCCCATCTCGTCGAGTATCTTGCGGCCCGTCGGGGTGCCGGATAACCTGAGCAGCTGTGAGTGCTCTTGGGCCTCGATAATCTCTTCGAGCGTGTTGTGGACTCCGAGCTTCAACAGGTTTTCGGTTTGGGTGCTTGCAGGCAAGCCGAGGGCAAGCTTAAAAACCTTTCTGATGAGTGAATTGAGCTTATTCCTCTCAGCCACATGCCAATTATGCATGGCCGCCGAGTATGAAAGGTGGCAGAGAACAAAAGCATGTATAATGCGGATGAGATTTTCTTCCTTGATTCCCCGGTGCCTGTTGGCGATCCTCCGAATGAGGCCGAGAGCACTCTCCTTCTTGGCGGTGATCTTTCTGAGTGCGGTTCCATTGGAACCGTTGGACTCGATATACATCCCCAATATTCGGAGTGAGTCCACTCTAGGCACCGGAGACCCGTCACCAGTGAAAAGTCGTATTTCGCTTTCGGACGCCGGTTTCCAATCACGATGGCCGCCACCTCTGGGTCTTTTCTTGTAGAGAAGTAGCTCAGATTTTGATGGAGAACATCTGAGCCCAGTGGGGCGGAGGAAGCGCTCGGTGGCATCGATGG
Source organism: Dermacentor albipictus (assembly GCF_038994185.2). Taxonomy (NCBI): domain Eukaryota; kingdom Metazoa; phylum Arthropoda; class Arachnida; order Ixodida; family Ixodidae; genus Dermacentor; species Dermacentor albipictus. Next base: position 98,892,395 of record NC_091825.1, on the reverse strand, counting down.
CGCTCTGCATGGCGGCTTCAACTTGACCGTCGCTCCCGCCGACGCACCAGATGGTGATGTCATCTGCGTAGATAGTATGGTTGATTCCTTGAATCTTCGCGAGCTCCTTAGAAAGCCCGATCATTGCGATGTTAAATAATGTTGGCGAGATGACTGAGCCCTGAGGCGTGCCGCGTGAACCGAGGGTGATCTCTTGCGAAAGGTATCCTTCGATCTTGAGCTTGGCTTAATTGGTGTTGCAATTTTAGACTGTCAAAGATGTCCAATGTGGATGGCGATGCCTGATTCACGTTTATTCTAAGATTTATTATTTTCTTACGTACAGGGCCGTGTGTGTCGTCTTAGTCAGCGCTGCGTCCCTCAACAAGTACAGTGCGTCAGAGCCCCTTGCCCACCGATCTATCGATGTGAGTATAACGCGAAGCCAAAACTTCGTGCGTTTCGACTATTATAGTTCACTGGGTTCTTTTCATACGTATTGTTGCATGAAACCGCCGCTTCAAATACATGACTCATAAAAGAGGACATGCGAGGTAAAGCAAGATATTAAAACACCTGGTATCAACGTTTGCTTTTGATGCAAGAGCATCAAGTCATCCACTGAGAAAAAAGCCAGTGTTTGTAACCTAAAAAACGTCACCAAAATTACTGTTGCCTTCGATCCACGTTATTTGCGTGCCTCGATGGAGCAGAGATGGCGAAAGGGCACACCTGCTGACGTGCTGATGCTTCAGGTGTTGCGTGGGGGAGAGGGTATCGCCACGACGCTGCGTTACCCTCACTCTCGGAGGCCTTTGCTATCCACACGTTCTATGTCGGCGTAATCTCTCGCCTGTGTTCTAACTTCTCCTCGGTAATGCGATAAAAACAGAATATATTCGAAAGGAAAAACGTAGCTGGTAGTGAGTTTTGAACCTCCGACCCCACGCTCAGAGGCCGAGTGTCTTACCCCTTGGGCTACACCAGCGCCTTCTATATAGCAGGCCTGTGCGCTCTACTTTATGACATAATGCTACTTGGGCGAAAATTTCGATTGGTAAGCCCGGCGTGACCTACGCAGTGATGTCCGAATCACAGCGGCTTAATCGGGAACGTCCCCGTTGGATTGTCTGGCAATTTGGCAAGGTGGCATGACATCAGGGGTCGAAGTGTGCTGGACTTGTGGTCTCTAGGAGGCGTTGTCCATGCATCTACGCGCTCGCTTGCCCGCCAGGCGTTCATAACTCGAAGGACCACTCCGCGGCGTTCCATTGGACAATAATGCTTTCAGATTCACAGTTCTTAAGAAGTGCTTAGGTCTTCTCGGATTTATTTAGCCTATTTGTTTCTGTTCACATTGTGCAATTTACACATTTTGTCTGTATTTATGGTTCGATGCCCGCCTTTACTGCATAATAACCTTTATGAGTAGCCATTATTCTTTATCTGCAGCTTTATGCACAAATTGTGTGAAGTGTCGCAACGCTTCCGCTACATTCTATTCAGACAAAAGAACGCTAGAATGTTCGTTATCATGTTCATGTGTTCCTTAAATTTACTAGTTATTTTTCATTCCAGCATAGTTAGACGACAAACAAACGTTGTAGGGAACTGGCAACAATATTTGCCTTCATTTTGAATAAATAAACCACTCTATCAAGCCTCTAAGTTTAATGAAGCCGGCACTCCGGCATTTTCCCGTAGCATAATACCTGGGGTGCGAATTCACGCCCCGGCGAATATTGTCCCTGGATAATAGAAATACATGCCAAATGACATGGTTTTGCTGGCTCGAACCACTGGAAGCCATTCTGCGAGCCCAAAACGCGTCATAGATGCCATGTTATCGACACCACTTATACGTTCCACTACATTATGTCGACAGCAAGTATGACCGCCCGGGAGTTGTCTTTGTGCTAAAACATTTTTCTTTCTATATGCGCAGGTATCTGAAATAGTCTCCCACGAGGTCAAGCAATCTGGGTGAGCGTCAGCTTGAGCATGTTATCTTGTTCAATAAAGGTCCATGCGCTCAGGAAGAGTTGGAAGACCTTCTACATTGAAAAGGTGCTGTCTTTTAATACAGGTGGATGATGCATTTTCACAATTTCCCAAATGAAACACCGGCCCCAGACAGCTGAATCTACTTGGGCCTGACTTGCAACTGCAAGTCACCCCCTCAGTAGTTGTGAAAAAGAAATCACGCAAAAACGACAGTAGAAATTACTTTCGTAGATTACCCGAAGAGTCAAAAGAGTGACATAGCCTTCATAAATGAAAAATAGCTGAGCATGAGTACACACATAACAACCTCCACATTCTGCGGAAAACTGCGTTAAAGAGAGTAAGACTGAAAAATTATGACATAGTACAGAGGCACAATCCGGCACAGAGTCAGAATCTAGACGCACAATACCCGGAGGAAATAACAAGCGGACTTACATCCCTAAAAGGGCTCAAAATGACAACCCGAAAAAATATCGTACTGTCAGGGTGACTCGAAGAAGCCAGCAACGCCTGGCACTCATAGCGTTCTGGCGATAACTCCAAATGCGTTGTCGAAGATGCCGGAGAGTGGAGAGATAACGCAATATATACAAGGACAAATCATACATGAGAAAGTCGTGTTTTGTTGTAGACAGACTGTCTTATTTCAACACTGTTGTCATTGTGCGAAATGTCAGGAAGTGAAATAGAAGATGACTCTTTTAGGTGGCAAAGCAGATGAAATTGGCAGAAATTTGAATGAAAACGCAGCGGCGCTGATATCAGAATTTAGCCGTGCACCCTACCTTTGAGTTTGGCGCAGTACCTGAGAGACAGCAGTTGGCCATTCAGGATCCTTATTGTGAAAAATTAGAACATAAGGGTTGAACCTCAGCTCCGAAAATCTGTTTGTTTAGTAAAACCACGCGCGCGCAATAAGAATCGCACAACCTGCTACCTCAACGTTGTCATTTATCGTAGTGCTTGATGTTGCTTTTTTGCTATCAGCCTAATGAAACATCTACTTAAATCAATTTAAAAGGCATTGAGCCGGCAATTCAGCTCCTCAGAAACATGGAAAAAAGGTCACGTAAGATGGCGTTTAGGAATCACTTTCTTTTAGTAATCACTTTCAGGAGTGCGTAGAATTTTAATGCAGATTTAGTTTTCCTAATGGGTGCTGCATTTCTTCGCCTGAAAGAACACCTTGTTATTTTGCGTGGTGTTAATTTAGCAAAGGCTCTTTCTCATCCTCTGCAAAATTGCGTGTGATGGAAGCTATTTGGAGATATGCGCCATCAAACTCGAGCTAATAATGCAGCGTTGTTCCACTTACGTTTTTCATAAAACACTCCTTTGTGCACTGAAGCACGAAAATAACCAGAACGCCCATGTATTTCGTCGCAACTTTGGCGATGGAAATGCCGAAGCTGGTGCCATCGTCAAAATTGATCTGAAATTTAATTTTAGTAGAGACGCCTTCTAACTCACTGACTACAATTAGTAAATTGCGACATGTGCCGGAAAGTAATCATTGAGATGGCAATTAGTAAATTATTATGAATTATTTGAATTTGTGTTTCGATTTATCGTGGAAGTAATGTCCACCTGTTTCAATATTCCAGCTCAAGGATGGAAATAATGCTATCTGCCAAAATAGATAGTTAGAAATTCTGTAAAACATACAAGTGATAATCCCATATGATATGATTTGTTCTAATGTATGCTACGACATTAGTCTACAGGTACATGGCAGTCGTGATCACAGCTTTGTAACGTACTCTGCGTCTGCCTTCCGTAAGATGTGCGGGAAACGGTTCTATAAGCTCCTGTTCATTTTCTTTGCAATTATTGCCACAGCCGATGTTTCAAAATTCTGTAAAACATAATATTCTGCACCCGGCATTTCTTATTGTGCCTACACTGCACTGCAATTAGATGTTTAGATGTCAATCATTAACAGCTTTTCAAAGGTAGTAAAAGAAAGCTTTTACCACGAGCCCATCTGTCATCAAGTGCATGTGTATGATGCTCAAATCAATATTTTTATTCCACTAGATGAACTTTCAATAAACTTACACTACATGGACTATACTCAATAAAGGTATTTACCATGCGATCTATTTTATTGGAAACATAAGTTTTAAAGATCGGATGTGACCGATATGGTGGTACCTTCTTTGTTCTTTCAGCAAGACGGACACGAGATGGTCAATCAGCAGCAGCAGACCATTTGCGAATGAAATAAAATTGGTTGATTAACTTGTTATTTGGTTTTAATACTAATGTCACATGGCCAATATTGGAAGAGGATGCCGCACAAAGCAAGGAATTTACATGGTTTTAAGAATGGTATCCGTAGCCGAAACCGCAGCCGGTAGCCGAAACCGGGCTCAAGAAGAGCGCCCGAACTTAGGTGGCTGCTCACGTGAAGCTTTCCGTTTTGTTTGCTTTATTTGCGTATATGGTTGCCCGCGTGTGAGTGCCTCCTATCGTCTTACCCCGAGAAGATGATGTCTACCTATTGACGCTTGCAGATTGGACGACGGACTGGATGTCTGTGCAGCTGATCGCAGCAAGCTTCTCTACGTCATGGCTAACGTGGGTGGTGCTTCCAGCGCTGTGTGCCTGCCCACTTTCGGTATGAGCGCAACAAATGAAATGTTTGTTAATGAATATCTCAAACGTACACAGAGCTTTTGAAACCACGTAAAATACTTTTGCCCATGTGGCGTTCTCCAACGTTGTCACTGTAACATTGAACTTAGAACCAGTAATTAAAGATTTAATTAACGAATCCTAGTCAATTAGCATGCGAACTGTGGCAGCTAGTTGACCATCTAGTGTCCAGCACACCGATAAAGAGAATACTGAAGAAAGTCTCATCATTTAAATTGGATTGCTTAAAAGTAAGTACGTCTCCCTTAAAATGAACCATGCGGTATAATACACATTGAAATGCAAGTTTAATGGCTCTAAGGTGACATATAAAATGATACCATCTGCAACTGCGCCCATTTCTCCACACACTCGACAAGCATGAACATTTCAAACGAACATCTACTATAAGTCTTGTTAAGCCCTCCCATAACGGTGATAAGAAGGTCATAATAAAATCAGTAATGATGTTTCCAAAGAAGAGGCGCTTGCACATATATATATGTGCAAGCGCCTCTTCATATATATATATATATCCTAATAGCATCCAAGAGACAGTAGTTTACGTGGAGCCGCTTCCAAATCCATAAAAACAAGTGCAGATAGCGACGGCTCATTCATGTTAAATCAAAGAGCCTGTTTTTTTTCTTCTTACATGCAGGATCATATGTCCCCTGTTGTTCAGCGCTGTGTTTCTGATCAAGTACAGTGCACCAGAGCGCCCTGTCCCGCCGAACTTTCGATGTGAGTCAAATCTTTTGTGCTCCCACTTTAAGTGTTATCCAGTTTCTATTCATACATAATGCTACTCGTGCATACAACTACACCTAAGCGAGCATGACTCATAGAAAGAAATATCAGTGATGATTTAGCGGTAAATGCGAGAGACATGTGCTGGACTTTCGTCCCACCTCACTAAGGTACCAGATCCATGATTACCCGCCGTGGTTGCTCAGTGGCTATGGTGTTAGGCTGCTGAGCACGAGGTCGCGGGATCGAATCCCGACCACGGCGGCCGCATTTCGATGGGGGCGAAATGCGAAAACACCCGTGTACTTAGATTTAGGTGCACGTTAAAGAACCCCAGGTGGTCGAAATCTCCGGAGTCCTCCACTACGGCGTGCCTCATAATCAGAAAGTGGTTTTGGCACGTAAAACCCCATAATTTAATTTTTTTAGATCCATGATCCAAACCTCGTTCATCCCGTTGCAAAATGTTGCTCAGTGGCTCACTCGACACACGTCCTGCTTCTTCGATGAGCGAAGTGCGAGTGATGGTGGTCTGGAGCTGATCACCGTCAGTCGCAATGCTCCTAACGCTAACGCATTAAAAGGAGCCGCGAAAAATAACATGGTCCTGAAAAGACTTATAATAATAGCTTATCTTTAACTACCTATTTCTGCCTTATTGTGCAATTGTCTCAACATTTCGCCGGCGTTTGAGATTTCATTCCTTCGTGTAATGCATACGTCGAACTGAAAATTGTTCCATGTGCCTTACTGGTTTCGCCTGATTTCACATATATTAAGGCGCATCCACACTACAATGCTCACCATTGGCTTTCTGCGTGCTGTAAATTTTGCTAGTTCCTTCTGATTCCTGCCTAGTCATATGACGCAGAAATGTTGTGGAAAGGCGACAACGAAAGTCGCAGCGTTTCTAATATCGCAAAAAAAAAGAAATCTTACACGCTTCTAAATTTAGTAAAGCTGGGAGGGAGGCACGCTTTGGTAACATAGTAGCGGCTGCCCAAATCTACACCCCAGTGAAGGCTCTCGGTGGATAACCGAAACGTCTTTGGTTTCGCAGGATGCAAGCGCTGGAAGCAATTGCGGGAGCCGGAAGCACATCGTAGAAGCCATATTTTGGACCACACTTATTCATTCCGGTATATTAGGTCGACAACAAGCATCGCTGACCGTAAGCCGTGTTAGGGGTAAAAAGTATAATGTTACTACTGGCTGAAGCTGCATGTCAAGTTTGATTTCAGTTATGCTGGTTTACAACGCAACGCGTGTCGGAGCCCTGAATTTGTGTTGAAACGTGAAAATAAATTATTCTAATAGAAACGTTACCTTGCGTTTGTCTCATTGAAATCATCATCATCATCATCATCAGCCTGGTTACGCGCACTGTAGGGCAAAGGCCTCTCCCATATTTCTCCAACAACCCCAGTCATGTACTAATTGTGGCCATGCCGTCCCTGCAAACTTCTTAATCTCATCCGCCCACCTAATTTTCTGCCGCCCCCTGCTGCGCTTCCCTTCCCTTGGAATCCAGTCCGTAACCCTTAATGACCATCGGTTATCTTCCCTCCTCATTATATGTCCTGCCCATTCCCATTTCTTTTTCTTGATTTCAACTAAGATGTCATTAACTCGCGTTTGTTCCCTCACCCAATCTGCTCTTTTCTTATCCCTTAACGTTACACCTATTGAAATAGACAACCTGAAATATGCGTGCTTCTCTTGATCAGCAATCCGTAATTTTTGTTGATCACGTCGCATAATACCGTCTCCACGCTGGAGGCCAGCTACTAATTTGTACTGTTACGGCAGTGATAGCTGATGCTGTTGCCCAGCAACGCCGTCTGCGTGCAATGCCCGAAGCTACACACCCTTTTATCCTCAGTCAGGCGAAAATGCAATGCATTCATATTCCCGCAGAAAAATTACCGTCATGAATTATTGAGAGCTAGGTTGACTAAGCAAAAAATACTTTGTAACTCACTACGGGGTCTTATAGTTGGCGTGTAACACCCCGGGCAAAAAGGATGCTCGAAAAACCCTGCTCACCCGAAACGGAGGATATATTCCTAATTTGCTATATATCGTTATCTCGAGCGGCTGCTGCTGTCACGATTGGCGTATAACACCCCGGACAAAAAGGATGCTCAACCATCGTGCCTTATCGAAACGGAGGATGGATTCCTAATTTGTTCTGGTTGTCTCGAGTGGTCGCTGGTCTGGCGGACACCCCGCAGTGTTTACAGGCCCCCTTTGTGTGTGTGCGTGAGAACCCTTTCCACGAAATGTCCAACTCTCTGTGAGAACGCTTTCCGCGAACCAACGTCGCCTAGAAGAAAGGACCAGCCGCCTACGATCCCGGACCCGCGGGTTGCCACCAGCGGAGGCAAGCTTGTGAAAAGCCACCTGGCAAAGTGGGAGCAGCCGCAAATCCAAAACCAGACTCAGTGCCTATCACGTGACGTTGGCGTGAGCAAGATCCCGCCTACGATGTTAGTGGGCCTATTTAAGGGGCCCCGCAATGTACTTTTTCACTTCATTCTCTTCTTTTACATCCTTCCCCAATCATTCAATGAAAAGTGCAAGTTACACACTAGAACTCGTCTCGTTCCTGCCTGGTCGCCATGGTCTGCTGGATGCCTGCAGCCTGCCGACAACGCCAAGATACCCAATAGCAACGTCGGTCGAGGTAGAAGAACCAGGCGTCACAACAGTGGGCACATGCGCTTGATGCGTTCATATATAAGGAGCATGTCCCTTGCATCGAGCTCCTACATTTATATGCCGTTTCCTTGTAGAACTTAGGAGTAAAGTTCACTAGTGATACACTCGAACTACAAAGCAAAACTGACGCCAGCTGCAAAGTAATACAGGGTGTCCCATGGTGTACAATTTGTGCGAATATTTATAATGTGCAACTGTCCCGTAGATAGACCGAACCAAGGTAATGTTATTGGAGGTCGCGCGGACAAATCCGCCTTTCTATTGCATTTCACCTAATTGAATAATTAGTTAGTAGTAATTAATGAACTGGTAATATAATATATCAAGAGCTAATGTGTCAAGGAGAAAGTTGTACACCATTCGAAAATTATCTAGCCAACTTTCCTTTGCTTCCTATCTTGAAAGAAAGCAAGCGAAGTGCGAAAAAATGCCGAAATACGAAAAATACCGAGGAGCTATAGCCCATCGCACATGGTAAGGCAAGGGCACATGTATTTTTCATTATTTTGCAATGGTAGCAACGATAGTTTTTTTATTACTGTGACATACACTGATGAGTTTAAATATAGTCTTAGACAGAATCATGGTCACAGCTAAATTTATACACGACCGTTAGGTAAAAATGAAATTATCGGGTTTTACATGCCGAAACCACTTTCTGATTATGAGGCACGCCGTAGTGGGGAACTAAGGAAAATTGGACCACATGACGTTCTTTAACGTGCACCTAAATCAATGTACACGGATTTTTTGGCATTTCGCCTCCACCGAAATGTGGCCGCCGTAACCGGGATTCGATCCCGCGACCTCGTGCTTAGAAGCCCAACAGACCATTGTTACGCAATTAAGTGACTTGAATTGGTGTGGCACTACAAAGCAAACTCTTCTAGCACAACCTGAGTGAACCATTCTTTGTCTGGTTTGGAATTTTCCCCATTGAAGTCTCCAACGATGACCACAGCGTTAGTGTCATCCCGGCTAAAGCATACAAAGCGCGTTGTCATAAACTTCTCAATATCACACTCGTGCGTGCCTCGATATATAAACACAGTGAATAACAGTATTCCTTCTTTCAACTGTATGACACAGACATCGCCCCAGTCGATGGCATTGTCCTCTTGCTAGTCTAGGGTGCATGGTTGTACAGTGCTCACGGAATGAAACGCGACAGCGATTATTTTGTAGAACCCAGCATATGTGCAGAGAACTCGAGAGTATACCATGTCATGTCGCTATGAATCTGGTCACTAAAGGTGACTCTGACTCCGCCCTAAGTGTACACACTAAAGTTACGTGGATGTGACACGAACTGCAGCCGGTGGAAACGAAAGTATGGGCATTAGTTAGCCCTAAATTGACGCGTTTCATTCCGTGAGCACTGTACATCATTTTGTCCTTTGCATACATGGGAATGCCTCCTGATAGTGAATCCATGTGCTGTTCACAAGCGATTACAGTATAGCCATCGAGTTGAAACAATGCGTCTTGATTTATTTAATATTATTTATTATAATAATTATTATTAGGGACTGAGGTTGAAGCCTGGGTCGCTTCCGCCGCGGGTCGGCCCGGTACTGCACAATCTCCGAGCTCGCGCTCACCTTTGTTTATTGTTGACGCACAAACACGAAAAATACATTAGAACATGCAAGTACTTATTTCATTTATTGTTGCTTTTATTATTAGGGGCGGGGGCTTGAAGCCTGTTTCACCTGCTGTCACGAGTCGGCCCGGTATATTACTACCTCCGGGATCGGCCCACATTTTGCCCATGGAGAGGACAGATACATAGGAGGAGGGGAGGGGAAGCAGGGGTAGAGGTAGAGGTCAATAAACATACGACGGAACTTTTATTATACAAATGCACTTAGCGAGAACGTGGAGAGAATCGAAGTAGGCGTAGGGGGGGGGGGGTGAAGTGAGGTTGTCCTATCATGGCGGAACGTTTGAGAAAGGCGTACGAAAATTACATAGATATACGACCAGAAAGAAACCAAAACAAATGCACTAAAACAATGTCTCTGGACGTATCTGACAGTTCAGGGAGTCAGCGTTGCCAATGCGAAGACTGAAAACTTGAACTCTTCTTATTTATGTCCTTGTGACACGTGCCGCAAGAACGCGTTTCAGTCGCTGGGCTCAATGTCACTTTGGGTATCTACGCGGGCTACGCTTTTAGAATTGCGCCGAACTCTTACAGTACAGACGTACCATGTGGATTACCTGGAGAGATCCGGTCCTGTCTTTTCTTTTTTTTTTCAGAGCAAAATGACGAAAAAGAAAGACCATGGTCAGTGCGCAGCATTCCGTGCAAGCCTGTTTTGAGCCAGTGAAGCACCGCGGGACTCCCCAAGCTGTCATTTACTGCGGTCGTTCGAACGGGTGGTACGACCAGTAGTATATGAAGGCTTCGATTCCTGCTTCGCCAGTTTCTCGGGTGCCACGAACGCCACTATGAAGCACTTGGCTTTGGCATTAGCTCTGACGCTGCTGTCTGCAGGTGAGTTCTAGTCACACGTTTGTGGCGGGCTGCCGTGAAAGCTTTTCAATGTGAGACGTAATCGTCAATACTGATTCAACATGTGTTAGTTTAATTCAGCTAATTCTAAATCTTCCCAGATGTAAAGTAATAATTGTCGCTATATTGTAAACGAGTTTTCAATCAGTGTAGGCGCTGTTCAAGCAACTGAGCCTGGTGTTGAACATGCGCTGCCATTTGCATAGTTGCATGTAATACGCTTGAACCAAAGCAAGGCTTCCCTATACAAGGTGTCCCACGAAACTTGAGCCAACATATTAAACATGAAAACCGCGTCGGAAGCGAGTTGAACCGAACGCATAATATTCGCACTGGCCTACAATAACTCAGGCAATTTTTTGTTTTCCCCAAGGTTGATTAAGATTAATTACCCAACTTTTTCTTTATTGGCTGAGGACCCCACTTATGATACGCAGATTTGTTGAGCACCTTCAGAAACCACCGATCGAGTGGTTCCCTGTACGATACGTCTCACTAGTCCATTTTTTAGGTTACAAAGACAGCCCGCGAAATTTCAAAAAGAAAGCCACGTGACGGAGCGCCTACGCAGTGGTATCGTGCTGCTCTCAAGCGTGCGTTCGATGAACAAGTCCGGCTTCGTCGTGATTGGCGACCGGGAAGAGGCAGGCCGTTCTTTATCTCCTTGGCAGCGCTCAGCCAGCAGCATGCATTTGCGCCATCACCCGACGGAAGCCGACCTCGTTCACCGAGAGTACGCTGGAGAGCATCACGATGCCACTGCGCAAGAGCTCTGTCACGTGTTTTTTTTCATATTTCGCGGCTTGCTTTGCAACCCGGAAAAAGGGAGTACGTGAGACGTATCGTACAAGAAACAACGCGATCGGTGGTTTCTGAGGGTGCTCTACAAAGCTGCGTATCGTACTTGGGGTCCTCAGGCAATAATTAAAAAGTTCGGTAATTAAACTTAATTATTGAGTCATGGCGAAAACAAAACATTGCCTGAGTTACTATAGGCTATTGCGAATCGTATGCGTTTGGTTCTAATTTGCTACCGACGCGCCTTTCATTTTCAAATTATTGGCTCAAGTTACGTGTGACAGCCTGTATACTACCTGCCTCGTGTGTTCGTATGTTGTCACAAGAAATTCGAGGTGCGAATTGGCTAGAACACCACTTATTTCATTACGAATACTCGCTTTTGACACTTTCTTTCTGTGTCTTCCCGTCCTGTTCTTCCGCTTCGGTGGAGAAAGCGAGAACAAAAATCGAGGTTACAATTGGGTCAGTACTGTCAAATAACTTCCGCCGTGTGGAAAGCTCCGACATTTGTTTTCTCTCCATCTAGTAAAAAAAATGCGCATTGTGCAACTACATCACGTGAAGACTAAGAAAGGCTCAAGATGTTCGTGACGACGAAGGAGCGACATAGTGAGTGAGGGATGAATGTTGAACAAGTATGAAGGTATATGTCGCGTTTCGTAAAACCTCGAGAGATTGCAAATGTATACTAAGTGCTGTAGGGCAGACCTGGAAAGGCTTTCGGTGCACTTGCACATGGAACAGGGGGTTCTTCGAAACGACGATATCCTAACCATGTGTTTGTTCCAGCCCTGCTCGCGGAGGCGCAGCGATTCCCAGGAGGAGGGGGAGGATTCCCAGGGCCCGGTGGAGGGCGCAGATGTGGTGTAAGCATTTTATCGTTTCTTCACACGATGCGAAGTTTTAATATCTCACTCTCTTAAGTGTCTGTCTATGCGCGAATGCGTGCATTACCACAAGCATATTCTTTTACGCGAGCCATGTGACTTTAGAATTTGAGAATTAAATTAGATATAAACACGCAAAAAGGTCCATTCTGCGTGGATATGGTAAAATCAACTGATGGAATGCACTGTCCATGATACACTGTTTATACTCTTCAGGTTGTTAACTTCTAAACTGCCCACTAATGTATACAAGCGTTCACTTACAGCTTGCTACTATTTCGGTTACGCAACTTTTAGTAGGACGTCTATGCCGCCGCGCTGTATAAAGGCGTTAATAACGTTAATAATTTGACGAACTTTTCTCAGTTTGGACATATGAAAGGTTGCACTCAAAAATTCGCAACGTGGTTTGATGCAATGAAAGGCAATTACTTGGGGAAACGCAATTTATTTCAGGATTCCAGCCGGTATGTACGATTAGCTGATGCACTAGAGGTGCTGTCCGGTCTGTCAAATCGGGAAAGGCAGCCATAAAATTGTCATTTTCCTTGATACGTGATGCGTGGGCTAAGAATACAAACAAATATCTCGCGCTTCTTCACGTGAACCTTCACAGGTTACTTCTGACACTCATGGTGCTCAATCTGTAAGGAAGGGAATGCATTGTTTTTATTTTATTTTTTGCCAACAGCTCTCTGAAAAAGAAAAAAACATTGTGAAATATGGTACACCGTTAAGCTAATAACGGCGTATACGCTGCTTCTCACAAGTGCCACTGAGAGCTTCTGATTTTTAACATTATCGGTTCAAGCTGGCTGTAGCTGAATTCAGATTAAAGCTAACAAAATGTTACCGCGACATACAATTACGCTATTAAAGTCAATAACAGCGTCATATGAGTGGGGGCGCCATTAGCCAAAACTATCAATGTGTTTTAACATTTAAAAAGCATTAAAGCATGTTTTATTCTATATTAGAGACACGCTGTAACATGCACCACTACAACACCAGGCATTATATGCTTCAACTGTGAAGTAATATTACGCATATCATGCAGCTGTTAGCTCAATAATTGTGTATCTGCAGCAAGCCACGTAAATGCTTTATCGATAAGTTAAAGAAAAAAGGAAACACTGGAATATAATTTTTCTTTTAACAATCATTAGCCAGAATACGAGTATGCTAAATCCGTATTCTAAAGATACAGCTACCTCAACACCATTGTTTGGAAAGAGCAATCTAGAAACAGGACAAAGAATCAGACGCAGGAGTAACACTTGCAAAAGCACACACGCGCCTCCACACATTCAACGCCACCTGGAAGAGCACCGCTGAACCACGCTTGAAGTGCAACGATTGCGAACGCAGATATAACTATGCACTTAGTTTGCGCTTGCGGCCGTAGCTCAGATGCGCACATGCTTTACCTGAGAAAAGATTACGTCAGAACCACCCATTGCAAGCTATCTCCTCCCTCCCCCCTTCCCCAGATAGAATAAACGAAAAAAAAAATTGGCTTAGGATCTTGACAGGGCAGTTTTGACCAATAAGATGCCGACGTTTTTCTACTGAAGCCATAGACAATCTGCGAAGTGTCCCACGTAATTTGAGCCATACATTAAAGATATGCAAAAGCCGCGTAGCTGGACAGAACCAAGGTGATGTTCGTTGCCGTCGCTTGGAGGTACTCATAATAGTTTTTCATTCCGCCTAATTAGATAATAAGCCTTAATTATTTATTTAACTATAATACTATAACTAGATGAAAAGCGTAAATGAAAGAATTGTATAGCATCATGAGGAACTCCCGATACAGATTTCTGTTGCTCAATATGTGCTATATAAATGTGTTTTTCTAAGTGTGAAAGTATCCAGCGATTACAGGCAAAGTGGCTCGAGCTGCCACTCGCGCGGCCATTTTGCGTGTATTTGCGGGCTTCTTTAACGCTCGGAAAAACTTCTATGTAGCACGTATTGAGTAACACCAAGCTGTATCGGGAGCTTTTCATTTTGCTCTACAATTTTCTCATTGACACTTTTCACCTAATTATAAAATTTGAGACGTTTATGAATAAGACTAATTACTTATTAAGTCAGAATGAAAAAAAAATAACCAGAATATCTCCAAGTGACGGCAAACAACGTCAATTTGGTTCTGTCAAGCTACAAGGCATCTGCATATTTCTAATGTGGGACTCAAGTTAGCTGGGACACCCTGTAGTAGCTGGTACAGGCGCCCCGAATAGCGCACCTCTGTCACGGAGCGTTACTCTAGTGTTTCTTGTCACTACCATTTGCGATGCTTTTCAGCTAACTAAATAATTTCGATGTTAATGTTCAACCCGCCGTGGTTGCTCAGTGGCTATGGTGTTCGGCTGCTGATCACGAGGTCGCGGGATCGAATCCCGGCCACGGCGGCCGCATTTCGATGGGGGCGAAACGCGAAAACATCCGTGTACTTAGATTTAAGTGGACGTTAAAGAACCCCAGGTGGTGGAAATTTCCGGAGTCCTCTACTACGGCGTGCCTCATAATCGTAAAGTGCTTTTGGCACGTAAAACCCCATAATTTAATGTCAATGTACAGAAATTGAACACGTGCTTATCGTTAATAGGTTTCCCCATACAGCGTAGTGGAGGCGACGTCCAGGGCCACATAAAGGCATTGAATGGCTCACACGACTGCCATTGACAAAGCGTCTTGTCGTAGTACCATGCAATAGTTATTGCAGATTACGACACATATCTTATGCACCCACTGCGCTCCTAACAAAAAAATTCTAGGATAACTATTCATAGTTTTTTCAAGCTAGCAAAGAATGCTTTCACGCGAACTCTCCTACCATCATGATGAGGAAGTGAAAAAAAAATTTCAAATATATTGTACCTTTTAATAGAGATGTATATTATATAACCCACTTTGAAATGGCTGATTACTTCCTTTAAGACTACCCATGAAATTATATTACCTCAAGTATCTATTTCTCCAAACACTTTAGAAGCACCAATATTAAAAACTTCAAGAACAGAAACATTAATACCCCCATCCCATGTTAAGGCCCTCTTATTACAGTAGTTGGAGCATGATAATCAAAACAGAGCTGGGCGAGTTTGTGTGGTTCCACCTCAACGAAAAAGTGCGCGAAAAAGGTAGACGAGAGAGAGAGAAAGGATAAACACGGGCGCCCGTGTTGGTCGTTTCTCTTTCTCGTCTACCTTTTTCGCGAATTTTTTCGTTAAAATGCCATCATAATCAAACCAGTTAAGGTTTCCTTAAGGGACACTCGGCTGGAGAACTCTGCACTCTAACAATATTCTAATTCCAGTGTGTCAGTGAGCGCATTTACGTGGAGTCATTTAACGAGCTCTAAATTACAAGAAAGCGTATATACTAGTGGCGACGTCTGAATGATGCTTAATTTCCAAGGTAAAAATCAATTAAATTAAGGGTTTTTACGTGCCGAAGCCACTTTATCATTATGAGGCACGCCATAGTGGGGGACTCCGGAAATTTAGTTCCACCTGTGCTTCTATAACGTGCACCCTAAATCTAAGTACATGGCTGTGTTCGCATTTCTCCTCCACCGAAATGCCGCCGCCATGGCCAGGATTCAATTCCGCGACTGTGTGCTTAGCACCCGAACACCATAGCCACTACGAGACCACGACAGCTAATCTCCGAGGTATGTTCTTGTCCTCAATGCAGGGCCGTGTGTGTCGTCCTGGTCAGCGCTGCATTCCCCAACGAGTACAGTGCTTCAGAGCCCCCTGTCCACCCATCTATCAATGTGAGTAGAAAAGGAAGCCAAACGCTTGTGTGTTTCTTATGTAAGAGCTCACATGCCCTCTGAAACATATCAGCTGAGGTAGCAAGCCCTGCATACAGCAAGGCTCACGTATTCAGATTCCACTAAGCTCTTTGTGTCTATGGATCTTTCTGAGGATTCTTGAATTTCTTTTTTAATGCGCACTGCTGTGCATTATAGCAACTACCAAATCTTGATCAAGAAAACTGCGCAGAAAACCATTGAATACAGTTTTCAAGACAGCAAATAGCCGAACGCTTCTAGAAAGTTATAAGCTTTATTAAGGCAACAATGCACTTGAAGGCGTACATTTGCTGCAGTGAGAACATTTAGCCAGCGCTTGTTTAATTGCGTTATTCCGTAGAGAACAGAGCCATTAATTAGGACATTTGTAGTGGCAGGATAGCTGGCTACACATATAAGAGGATTATTCGTGTCTGCTGTCGCCAGCGGCGCAAGCGCCAGTGTGGAAGGTGCTTCTCCCGCTGCCGGAACTCTCTCCCGCAGATACCGCAGAGGGTGAGGACGGCGTGCGCAGAGGAAGGCTCTCCTTCACGAACTCTCCCACCACCAAAGCGTGTAAACCATCTCAACGAAAGCCCTAGCCCGACAGCATGTTCCTCTCAAAGAGCTATTACAGGTGGCGTTCAGCGACGAAAACGCCCCACACCTACGTGGCGGGAGGGCACCTGGCGCGTTTTTATTGGTGGTAAAAGTCCGACTGCCACTGACCCCCAATCACTGACCATGAAAAAGGGTTGAAAGAGCAAAAGAAAGCCATTCGTTTCAAATAGGAAGGACATCACACGGAAAGCACCACATTAAAACGCCTTACAGAGTCGGCGAATACTCGTATCGCCACATGTATCCTTTCCAACGCTCCATGCCATTAAAATATAACACGGTGCGCGAGAGACAGGTGTGTTCTAGACTAATGAGAACACATAAAAAAAACTAATAGCAGTATCAAGTTACTAATAACTTACTTCGAAAGTGAGCTTGGATTGTTGTCCTGTTAGCAATTATATTACGAAAATGTGTACTAATGTGGACGGTGGAACACATGCATATGAAGAAATAGTTAATATTAAATTGACCATTCGACTCCTTAGAGAAAACTAGGACTACTATTTGATGTAATTTTCTGGCTCTTGGGATGAAATTATGGGACGTATGTATTTCCATCAAATTTAAAGGCGATCCCTTTGGGACCTTGGCAATGGAACGTGCGGCGTTCAGATAATAGTGATGGATTAGAATCAAAGAAAGGCAATCATATAATTGAGCCTGCCTTTTTGTAAAACAGCAACCCAAAATATTGCGGGTTTATGAAGGTTAGAGTTCTGAGCCATGATTTGGTACCGATGCTTTATCCGATGCTATTCCTTTTCGCGCTTCATAATTTTTCAGAGCGACTTTCCGCTCGCGTTACAAGTGGGATGAGCCGGCCATGAGCGCTGGAAGACAGGAGTGCCATAGAAACAAGTGGAAGGCATCCCTACAAAGTCATGGCTGACAAATCACAGTGGAATAGAAGAGTCAAGGAATGATTTCGCTATAAACTATGAAAGCAGTCATGTACTTGTATTTGAAGCAGTCAGTCATGTATTTTATAATGCTTCATAGCTTCATAGATCCTTCCTTAGCTTAGAAGAAAATATCCGACTTCTACGCCTAAAATGAGAACTCTCTGTAGTGCGGAAACTACAACTGGGCATAATCACTTTCTATTATATGTGTTTAACCATGGTGTTCATGGAGAGGCGTTCTTAAAAGTGTTTAGAGTTGAAATCGGGAAATACATTTCCAGGGACTCCGCCACTCATGATCATAAAATACAGCAAGGCTATATTTCATGGCAATAAATGAAAGCTAATTTTATCCAATGTGTGTAAGCGTGAAAATGGAGACAAAGCTCACTCGCCAAATGAGCTTTATTCCCTTCCGATAAAATAATTTCCGTTTGATTAGAATGCGCTCTTTTTTTCATTTCATCACTGGGTACACTGCCGTTTCAGACACTTCAACACAGCTGCCTTGAAGTACTGTCCGGCGCCACATTAGTACTTTGTCGACACAATGCATCCAGGGTAACAGCATTAAGCATTTTCGAGCTACCTAGTTACAATTGCCGAAATTTTCAGTATCACAAACTAAACCGATCAATGACACCACTAAGTATAGTGAAGTGGACATTAATTTCTTCGTAGAACAATTCATTTCACAGTATTGAATCGACAACAAGTCTTACGACAACCTGTTTTTGTGCTAAAAGTACATTATTTTGTTTTTGTACAGGTGTCTGAAACCGAGTTTCCAGCAAGGAAAAACACACTGGATGAACGAGGTTGAAGAAATATAAGTTCTTTCAATAAAAGCACGTGCGTGCAGAAAGAGTTTGGATGACCTCATACTTCAACGTTCTCATCTGTCATACAACTTGGTGTTGATCTTACGCTATTAGCCCAATAAACCATCGACTCAATATATTCTTAAAATGTTCTGTAAGCGCAATGCAGCTGCACAGAAATCGAGAAAGAAATCATGCGCGAAAGTGTCTAGGAGTCACTTTCTTAAATTATATACTGCGCGAAAAGATAGAGATAAAGGGCATAAATGAAAATACCGATAGCTGGGCACGGGTATACTGATCATGTGCAGTCGCTACTCTTTGCAAGAAAGGGAGACAGTAGGATGAAAGAGCGTTAATACTAGGCAAGATGATGATCAAGTACAGCCGCAAATTATCCAAGTACACATGACAGATGGGCGTAGTCAAGGGCACGAGTCAATACCTTGAGACACAAAGCCTGGAGGTATTGGCATGCTCGTTAGTACTCTGGCGATAACTGCAAATTCATTGTCTGTATGATGGAGAGCTTAACGCAAATAGCAGCAAGAACCAACCATACGTGAGAAAATGTTTTAGGTCTCTTGCTGTGGAAAAACCACGTTATATTTCAACATTGTCGCTGTTGTGACAGCCGTGAAGGAGCGAAATAAAAGATGCGTTCGGTACAAAGCATATACAGGTGCCACAAAATTAATAGAAGAGGGGACTGCGGCAATGTGATAAGTTAGCCTCAGGCCCTTGCTACTTTCGCATTGGGCTTAATACCGGAGAGATAGGAGTTGGCCAATTTAGGACCCCTATTCCCAAAACATCTCTTGCGTAGCGGCCGCCGGCATGGGCAACGCTACGCTTATCGCCTTGCTATCCCGCCAGTCGATCGCTATCACAAGGAACAGGAGCCTAAACGCAGGCCAATGACGAAATGCTCTTAAATCCACTTCAGTTACTAAATAACCGATTGCTCTTAAGGCCTATAAATTTGATTTTTTTTTCTGGGAACACTGCGCGAATACTTAAATCGCATTTGACAAATCATCATAATTACCACTATAATTGATTACAGCTATTGAGTGCCTAAATATGATGCCAGTTATATCCCGAAAAAAGCTGAAGTATTTTAACAAGTTGATGCGACGGCTAATATCAAGTGTCGGGCTGGACAGCATTCGGTAGCATACCGGTAACATTCAAGGCTATGTTTTCGTTCTTTTTTTGTGTTTTGTGCTTAAAAGCAGGTATCGTGACGGGGTCGGAAGTAGACCAAAGATTGGTAGTCTGGTTAACATTGTGGGACTATGGTAAGAATGCAAATGTGGCAGTGAAGGGTTACATGCACTTGGTATCTATTGAAGTCACAGAAGCGCAGAGCAAAGTAAGTTTAGAGAAAAGACCCGGAAGTATGGATGAATATATAAGTGATAGGCTGGAAGTACACAAATATTTGTACCTCAAGAGCATGAACACAGAATGGAAGAAGAGGTGAAGAAGATTTTTCAACCAAACACAGGGTAACAGAAAGTATAAATGGACCCGAAGGCATCATCAAAAGAAAAGGAAGAGAAATAGAGGCAGCAAATTAGATGCAAATGGTGCAAACAAAAAGACCACATAGATTTACAAGAATAGCAAGGAAGAAATTGAAAAAGAAAATCAGAACGATAAAAAATTGAGGACACTTAGGCAGCCCTAGGTGGATCAATGCGAAAGTATTGCGACGTGTTTGCGATGACAACTCGTCTTACGGACCTTAATGGTGCTGTTTTCACGTTGCCCCTTGAATCATTTCTCGCATCCCGTGTCTCCGCGTCGTTGGCGTACTTGCGTGGACGTCCAAAGGAGCCCGACTCAGCTACTGACTGAGAAGTCTAATTGCTAGTTTCATACACTGAATCGCACAGCAGACCTCACAGAAACACCGCACCGATTCGCAGCGCCGCGATGCGCGGCACTATAAATAGACCAGCCAGATGCGCAGTCGGTCTCTGTGCCCACGTGACTTTTTTTACCATCTCCATCGAAGGTTCGTCCATCGCAGCGCACGACAGAACTCGCCGAAACCCCGCACCAACAGGCAGTGGGCCAGTGCCATCAGCGCTTTCGCAGAGGGAGGGTTAACCCTCCCTGGGTACGCTGGCATGATGGAAAGTATGGGAACGCTGGCATGATGAGCGGCAACGGAGCCGGCTGTGGAAGTAGACGAAGACGATCACTCGACCTCTGACCATGTGACTTTTTGTACCTGCTCCGGTCCCGCTGCCGGATTTTCCGCTTCATGAGCCATATAATGCTTTCGCTTTAACAAAAAAGAAAAGACAGAGCTTTGTTATTTGAGGCTCCAGCTGGACGCCTAACGTTTAATACATACCGGAGCACATACTCGCACCAGGATAAGACATGTGTCTGCAGCAGCTAAAATCTAGAGACAACTCAGCCCATATTGCTGCAGTGAGAATATGATAACCCAGCGAGATTTGTAGGTAACGGACACCTTCCAGAAACGCTGGCACTCAAAGCGGATAGAAGCATTAACCAGTCAGCAACCGCGGTAAACAAAAAACATTTACAGTATTGGTCGGGAAAAAGCACCGAAGAGATTGATAGGACCGAATTTGTTACAGGCACAGGCAATTGTACAATGTAGGCAAAGATATTTTAAGGATGAGATAAAACATTAGGGCGATGTAGGTAAAATGATAGATGGATAAGCATGTGCAGATTAACTGATTAGCCCATGTTGGGTAGGCGACTGTTGGTCGCCACTCCGTTTCAAAGGTAATGTTAATGAATATTTATGATCAAGCTACGACCGACGCCGGTGTCAACTTGCTTTGGCGGCTTGCATATGCAATGACTAGCTCACGTGGTTTCGCAGTCATTTGTTGGAGTTAATTCACATTCCAGCATACCCCTCACTTGCGTCGAACAAATAAATAAGCAAAGCTTTGCCGCGAAATTATAGCTTGCAGAGAACTTAAGTAAGGAAAAGAAGCTCTCTTGGGTCGATGTGAAGGAATCATCGTACTCAGAGTTCTGCTGCGCGGTACATAAGATTTTTTGATAGAATTTACTTCACGGGTGTACTTTTTATTGCGGCACGCCCTCTTTCAACATCACAGCTAAGCTTGGAGCTTCAACCACCGTGCTGGAAGATGCTGTTGGAAGCACCTGTACAGCCCTTGGGATGCCCACAATGTTGAGCTTCGCGTGAGGGCTTATGGAAGCCATGTAGCTGCTGCCAGCAAGGCGTGGACGGCCCAGGTGTCCCTATCTGGGTTTTACAAAAAACGAGCATGCGCACGTAATTATTCTCGCTATCTTCCATATGCAGTGAAACCTCTTTACTACGAACACCACATTAACGAACTTTTAAGAACTTTTAAGTTCTACGAACTAATATTCGGAAATCTGGGGAGTCTTAGAATTAAGTGTATACTTCACGGCAGCCGAACCAGCCGGCCAGCAGACGACAAGGTGCAGAGAGTGGACGTTGCGGCGCATGAATTCAGAAAACCTGAGATGCCACCCAACAAAAAATGAATGCGGGCGAGCGGAGGCGACGACCGCATCAGGTTTCGCGAGCGCACGCTTCTCCAGAAAAGTGTAGCCTAGCAACAGAGGCGCGTCTCTTCCTTCTTCCACCTTTATTTCTGCGCACGCCTCTTATTTCGCGCTTCTTTCTGTGGCCATACTAGCTACGTGCGCTGTACGTGAAATGTAACCTCCGTACTTGGGGGGGATGCCACGCGGTCGCACTTCGCATTTTCCAGACGGTGTCATTTTGGTGCGCTTGCGCTTTGACTTAGTTCAGCTGTCCCCCTCGAGCGAGGCAGTTGCGGTGTCCACGGCAAGGAATGTGAAAAACAGACAAAAAGCACGAACATTGCGCTTTGAAGGCGACATAGAGCTACCTTGTTGACGGTAGTTTTCTCGGCCTCAGCCTCTGTTTTGCGCGCGTCGCTTTCATGGGCTACCTTTCTTTCTCTATGCTTGAATGGTCAGGCGGCGCAGCGGGGGCTTAGCGTTCCTGTCGTGGAGGAATGTGTTCCTGTATATGCTCCCGCAGAGAGCAGAGTTGCGCAGAACTTTTCCGGCGCCGTCGCACCGCTATTCGCCTAGTGGGATAACGTGGTGCAAAATGACGTCAAATGATCACTGCGCGCACCGAAGCGAATTTTACGGAAACGGCGCCGACTCGTTTCTGTCAGTGCCATCAAAATTGCAATCAGCGTACTGTCGAGCGCGCGTAGCAACGGTCGGCTCCGGGTTGCAGGTACGGTATTCGAGGATATTAGGTTAATGACCTTGGTGAACTGCTATTAAGCAGATCATTTTGACACTTGTATTCCAGTAAGACTGGTTGCACCGCACGAAACTGCGCAAATCGCACGGAAGGTGGCAAAGCTTTTTACGCGGTGCCGCGCGGACGGATGAGACCGGCCGGCTCCGAAAGGGACCAGGATATGCGAGGTCCGTTCGCCTCGTTTACAGAGGCGAGTTCGTCTTGTTTACACTAAAGCGGCATTTTTCTCGAGTAACACGCTGAAATGCGTATGCCTGGCATGAGAGGTTGTTGGCAAAGCAGGAATCTCAACGGCATGCTTACAATCATCGCCATCGTGGCATATACTTTTCACCAGGCTCTCTCGTGCTACTTTGGTCCCCTTGCCGCCGAGTGGGGCTTTCCGAGAAATTCCTTCCGTGCTACAGAGGCCCTTAATGTGTTATACGTCAAGTGACCAATGTAACTTACGAGATAATCCCCTAGACCTCCAACATGCCACCCGGTTCCACATCATCTGACGTCGTAGACGTCTCTCGGCTTAAGCCTTACTATGCCCCTACCGACGGCCCCGTCTGAAGCACCGGGACTGTGCTTTTTTTCTGCCGGAGGTCGTGTTACTGTGGGAAAAGAGAACAGGTCGTCGACGGTGAAGACGACGAAGTGGCAACAGCCTCTGGGGATTCTCGCCTGTTTTTTGTATACGCCTTGTAAATACACCGTATAAATATTTTTATACCCTTGACAATATCAAAGCTTGGGATACATTAAAGGAAAGGTGGAGGTCAGCATGAATAGCAGCTAGCAGGAAACGGAAAAGAAAAGAGACTTTGTGAGTGCCTGAGAAAGATAAGAATAGCATGAGACGGGGGCTCCTAAACACGGTTAATGGGCGAGTACGTGGACCACCAGCGTGAACAGACTTGTCAACTGGTATTCTCGCACCTCTGCAATGGCGTGGATGACAAACAGGCCAATTTCTGATCTGAGGTACTGCGGCTGGCTCATACGTCCAGCATTAGGCAGAACTGCAGCTATTTTATTGAAATGGTTATAATAAAAGATGGCACGGAGAGCAGTGCGAGGCAAGATATCGAAATATTTTTCGTAACTGGTTCTCAGGCGCATTCTCATCAAAAAAGATTTACAATGCACAACTCCTAGGTGAAGAATTTTTTTTTTATTTTTGCGATAACCTACCTCAAGTGTAAGATACAGAAGGCAAGAATTCATTGTCTCCAACAAATCTGCAAGATTATACAATCTATGAACAGCGGATCGACATCCGGTGCAGATGGCGTACCAGTAGAATTTTACCGGTCTTGCAGGGAAGAAGTGGGCTCTGCCGTAGTATCACTCCTTAACGGAATTCTTACATAGGAAGGTATTCCTAAATCGTTTAATTGGCGCCGCGTAATGCTTTTGCCAAAGCCAGACTCCAACCTTGCAGAACCCTCATTCTGGAGGCCTATAAGGCTGCTCAACACAAACTACAATAAATTGACAGCACTTCTTGAAAATCGCATAAAGATATTATAGCTGAAAATGGACAGTGTATATCAACCATGTCCCGTGCCTGGTCTGTGTATATTTTCGTCTCTCAACTTAACACGTGATATTATACAATACACAACAGTGCGTGAGGCTTCAGGAGTATTGGTAAGCTTGGACCAAAGCCAAAGCGTTCGACCGCTTAGAACACCAGTACTTATTTGAGCTTTTACGATGGTATAACTTCCCTGAGGAGTCTGTAGACACCCTGCGGATGTTGCATTCCGGAGCAACAGCTGAGCTACTACTTAACAGCATTTTGACACCTAGGTTTGATGTGAAAAAGGGTGTGCGGCAGGGCTGTCCTTTGTCACTTATATTGTTTGTGCTTGCGATTGACCCTTTGTTAAGCCGTTTTAGCGAGATAACGCTCGTAAGAGGTCCTCCTATGCCGAGAACAGGGTGCATAAAGGTATCAACGTATGCAGATGACATCACTTCATTCTTACGGTATGGGGACGGTCTTGTAGAGGTATCTCGTATTTATAATCAATAGGCTTCAATATAATGATGTTGACGCTGTAATGATGTTTTGTTGTTGTTGTGCGGGGCAAAGCCAGTGTCAAACAGACACCATTTCCTATTTCATGTGCTGATCTGTTTTGTTTATAGCAAGTATGATGTATTACATGGGCTATACTTTATATTGTACTGCATGTTCATACCACAGTTGTAAGCATGCGTACGGGTGAATAAATTTCCTTGTCAACTTGCCCGGATGTTCTCGCTTGAGTGCACGGATAACAACTCTGTCTTTTGACTCAAGGTCGCTTGAAGGTCACCGACAACGGGAGCTAAAAGCATTTCATGTTTATAAGTCACCGTGTGTATTTCATCCATTGGAATTTTCAAAATGTTAACCTAAAGGATATTCCCGGTTTTCATATTCTCGTTTTCTTGCCCGCGGAAGCAAAACACAATGCAAGTCCTGAAACGGGCGAATTTTATACACAAAACACGTCTTGATAATTGTACATGTGTACATGCAACTGTTGGGGTAATTTCTTTCAACAGCTTGTTAGTTATTAACAAAAGTCCAGTTTTTTTATTCGTGTAGTTTAGCAGTTGAACGAAATGTTCGTGCGTAGGTTAAAACGTAGGGTCCAGGCGAAGGCCGCACCGGGTAATGTAGGGTTTTTGAGACATCGGGCGTAGGCGTTTTTAAAGAAAGCAGTTGACAACACTGTAGCAGCTGCATCCAGCGAGAAGGTAGCACAGAAATCTCAGCATAATCACTTATGTATAAGATTCTGAATTTTAAATTTTAACCTAAAGGATATTCCCGGTTTTCATATTCTTGTTTCCTTGCCCGCGGAAGCAAAACACAATGGAAGTCCCGAAACGGGCGAATTTTATACACAAAACACGTCTTGATAATTGTACATGTGCACATGCAACGGTTGGGGCAATTTCTTTCGACAGCTTGTTAGTTATTAACAAAAGTCCAGTTTTTTTTATTCGTGTAGTTAAGCAGTTGAACGAAATGTTTGTGTGTAGCTTAAAACGTAGGGTCCAGGCGAAGGCCGCACCGATTAATGTAGGATTTTTGAGACATCGGGCGTAGGCGTTTTTAAAGAAAGCAGTTGACAACACTGTAGCAGCTGCATCCAGCGAGAAGGTGGCACAAAAATCTCAGCATAATGACATATGTATAAGATCCTTAATTTTTAAAGCGTTACCATGGAACGCTTGCACATAAGCTTGACGGATGCAAAATCTGAAGCAATGTCAGATCGCGACGTCGGACAGCACTTGAGAAACTGCAGTGGTGTCATGTACACGCACGTAGACAAAGATATGGAATAGCGTCAGTGCCAAGTAAGCCGTCAACAGGTGTATCTGTGAACTCAAAGTTCGCAGATACGTAGCTAGCGCAACAAGGCAAGGTCTTGCTGAAAAGCGCCATTGGCTCCATTAGCTGAAGCGAAGGGCTAAAAGCCTTGGCATATTAGTATCACCTGTGTTTCCTTGTGTTACGAAGTGCGCAGGAAAATCCTTGAAGGGTAATGCAAGCTCTATGTGATTCACCCAGCAAAATAACAAGTGAAAGGCCGAGGCATGGGGCTTCACGCATCATACATACTGTAGAAAGTCTTTACACGGCTTTTATACCAAGCAGGAAGCGAAAAATTCGCACTAGGCAGGCCAGTGCCCCAAACGTACAAAATACTTCAGCTACGATGGGCACGACTCCTTACGACGCCTCGAAAGCTATTGTGACACACACACAGGACCAAATGAACGAAAGAGAATGCGAAATGGAAATGTTATTTTTAGGAGTGTGCGAATAATGATTTTTCGAGGCAGAATAGAATAGAAATCGAATGGGGCCTCAAACGAATCAAATCGAATATCGAATAATCTTTGTATGTATTTCGAATAATGAACAGCCGTTTCCACAAATTTATAAAACGATGTTCACATTATGGAATCCTTGAAGTGAGCAAGTATTTGTCGTTACATGGTAGGTTATGTAGCATTGTTTATTAAAAACACAAATGGATCATTAGGAGCAAACAAGTAGTTCCTTCGCATGCATGGGACTCTCCAGAGTGTGCGGGTAATCGCTCCATTGCCAGTAAAGTATGGCTACCTAAGCGACGTATACTGCTACGCTACCCGAAGGTTCTCATGTTTCATGTCTGCGCTATGCCCGCGGGGGTGAAAGTTTACCATACTTTTGCTCCAATTCTATGTTTCATTGGGCGCTGTTGGCGCTTTGAAATATTCAGAAATGATAAGAAAAATATTCGTATTTACAAACAGTGCCTATTCGATTGGAAGACCGAGTCCGATTAGATACTATTCGATTTGCTATTCGAAATTTTCGAGTATGTGCACACCCCTAGTTATTTTTTTTTTCATTGAGACAATATACTTTGGCGTTACCCTATGTCGAGAACAAGAATGAAGACGCGCTTTCTCGCTGTAGAAGTGGTTACAAACTGATGGTTTTTCATTATTTTACTTGGTTTTGGAACAACGTTAACGATCGCTCCAATCTCTCGGTGATACAACAGAGGAGAAGAAAAGAAGCCAGAAAAAGATATCAAATATCTTGCAAGGGACCAGGTGTGCGTTGCTGTGCATGATCAGTGAGCGTCAATGTTACTGCAGCTAGCCCTGATGGTAATTGAAACTAACCTGTAAAATGTCAAATTGTTCTGACGTGCACACTATATCAATTTTCTAAAAGCTATAAAAATGTACTATTATATGGCACAAACACGCTCTTCAGAACTTAAGAAGGATGAAAGAGGAAGAGGTTATGCTGATAATACATTCTGCTAGAACGAAAAGAAAGTAGTAGGGAGAGGGGAGACGAAAGACGAGAAAAATATTTGGGGCTGGGCCAAGGGAATTTTGGGAGTGGGCCAGGTAGGTTTCGAGCATGGATCAACTGAATTTTTGACTTGGGCAAAGTCAAATTTTTTGTGTGTGTGCGTCGCCTTCACGCGCAAATATTTACACATTATTGGACGGACAGACTCCCCGGACTGTTCAGTGTGTGGCGCTGTAGAGACTATAGAACATGTGCTCGTGGTGTGCCCTGAGTATGCGCGAGAAAGACTGACATTGGCAGATACATTGAGACATTTACACAATGGACCACTGTCGGAGGACCTCTTTCTAGGCGCGTGGCCACAGAGTTGGAAGACGACAGAGACAATGCGTGCACTTTCACGTTTCCTAGGTGACATGGGCCTGGACTCACGCCTGTGATACCAGTTGTGTAATGTGTCATTCACCTCGTTCCTCCCATTATCATCCCCCATTGTGACCCTTTTTCTTCCCCTCTTCCCCTTTCCTTACGTAGAGTAGCAGGCCAGATGCTCCATTATCCGGCCGACCTCTCTACGTTTTCCAATCATTAAAATACTTCTTCTTTTTTGTCTGTGTGTGGACCATAGCGTCCGTGCGACGGCATAGCTGTTCACCGCAGGGTTTTGCACTGCGAGCTGCAGCAGGTCCAGCGCCGGGAAGGTGACGTCATCACTTGGTCACGTTGGTTTTGGTGCCATCGTATGTTAACGCCGGACGCCGCATTTCTCGCTTCATGGGGAATATAATGCTTTCGCATAAAAACAGTACACTCGCGGGCGAACGTATGAGAAATGCGCGTAAAATATACTAATATTTCAGCAGCAATAAAGAAAAAGGACAACAATATAACACTGACACAAACAACCCTGGACGTATTTGATAGCTAGAACGAGACATCGATGCCGACACGAAGGCTGAAAACTTCGGCTGAGCTGTCGTAGTTTATTTCCTTACGACACGTGCTGCACGAACGTGTTTCAGTCTCTCGGTTCAATGTCACGTTGTGTATCTACGCCAGTACACCCTTACAGGTGCGCACAACTCCTGCAGTAAACGAACACGCCATCCGGCGAACTTCGAGAGATCCGGTCCTGTAATCTTTCTTTCCTACGCAAAATGGCAAGAAAAGAACGTCCTGGTCACTGCGCAGCATTTAGTACGAGCCTGTTTTGAGCTACTGCAGAAGCACCACATGACTGTCCGAGCTGTCATTTGATTCGTAGTTCGAACGGGCGATACGACCAATATAAAGCGAACGCTTCGGTTCCTACTTCGCCAGTTTCTCTGGAGCCACGACCACCGTTATGAAGAACTTGGCTTATGCATTAGCCCTGACGCTGCTGTCGGCAGGTGAGTTTTACCCAAGCATTTTCGGTGCACTGTGGTCAAAGCTTTTAATGATTGGAAAGATTTGTTCCTACTAACATAACAGGTGCCTTTGTTTGATAAACTCAGCTGGTTCTACATTTGGGCTGATGAGGAGTTACCATTATAACTAATTTGGAAATGATGTTTCTGTACATATAATTGCTGTTTGAGCAAATCGAATGTGCTATGCAAACTATGCTAGGCAAAGTTTGCATGTGGGATTGTTGCATAGTTTTAGTGGCAAATGCAATAATAGTAACCTTGAAACAAAGAAGGGATTCGCTACACGCCATTATCAGTATACGGCAGCGCATAATACAACAACAACGAGCAAGTACGGGCGTCCTTGTCGTGTCTTGTGCTGCCGTACCTAATATGAGTCCTTACCCGCTTGCCGAATTGTTAGTTTTATTCGCTATGCCTGCTCACTGCATGTATCGGCTCCCTCAAGAAACCCGCGGTAGGAATTTGCTCAAACGCCACCGGTCATTCCGCTGCAAACAGAAGTTATGGCCAAATTCTTCTGGCGTATTCTTCTTTAGTTTCACCCCAATAGAGACAACGGGAATAATGAGATATTGACACGTGTACTTATCTTTATCGCGCAACCACGTTTCGCCGCTTAACAACTGTAATCGCAGAGCGAGGGACGCGCCTGCATGTATCCGACGTTTCTGGAAAGTTATCGACGCTTCTATCCGCGTGTCTGTTGTCGCCGAACCTTGTGTTATCAGATTTCATCGCGTGACACGAATCGTGTAGAACTTTGTGGAAGACACGCGGGTCCCATCAGTTAATCTGGAGCATTCGACGACTGATCTATAAAAGCCGACGCGCTTGACCCGCTGATCAGATTTTCGACGATCGCCGACTGTGTTCGCCGCTTTCGTTGTGCTATAAGTGTAGCCTGTTTTGTGGGCACAGGTTCGCCCAATAAAAGCTAGTTTTGTATTCCACCGTACTGCTTCTTTCTTCGCCGTCACTACCACGTGACAATATAGGGCAATAAATCATAACTACATCTCCTGCCGGATAATGCTCGCCGAATGTAATCCTGCATTATTTTCTTCCCATTTATAAGAAACGTGCTCTTGAACAATCTCATGCGAAGCTTAAGAAAGAATCAACGTATTTGTAATATCAAAGGAGGATACTAGGTGATAACTTGTGAGTGAATGTGTGTTGCGTTTCGGAAACTTCGAGAGGCTGCAGATATATTGAGCAGATCACCAGAGACATAGAATGGCTCCTGTCGAACTTGCATACGGAACAGAGTGATTTGAAAGGGACAGTTTGCTAACATTATCTATGTTGCAGCCTTGCTCACGGAGGCCCAGCGATACCCGGGGCAGGGAGGATTTCCACGGCCTGGTGCAAGGCCGAGATGTGGCGTAAGTGCTTGATTCTTTCGTTATATATTATGTTTTTTTATTAAACTCCCATAAATGTTTGAGTATGTGCAAATAAAGGCATTAGCTTCCATGTATACAAGCGCGGAGTTACATCTTACAACTATTTCACTTACACGCTTAACGATGTGCGGTGAACCATAGCCTATCGACCACGAATCCTGAACATGATTCAAAACTGTACTGCTTTCTCAGAAATCGCAGCTTGCTTTTTTCCCCCCCTTTTTTTTTAGACAGCGACTCCAAGTATTCTTCCTTAAACAACAATGTTTTTCTTCCAACTGAAGCCTCTGCTTCAGGCTCACGTGGACATTAGCGTTAAGCTTGAAGTAAGTGCGCGTGTTGTATTTCAAATTTCATCTTCAGTTGTATAACGGTCCCGTACGCAGCAGCGGCCTGACCAGCGTATGCGACGTATTGTATCATAATACCTACGTTAGCAGGTGAGGGTGTCACCGGTTTGAGTTGGCGATCATGGTCTGCTCAATCAACCGTCTGCGTTCGCATAGCGTGGCTAAGTATGCAAGTATGCAGCAAAGACTATTGTTTTGTTTGTTAAAGCTTTCTGTTAAACAAACCAAAAATCTCTTTCGTGGTCGGAATTTTAATCGTAGGTAAGAAGATGGAAAAAAAAAAGAGTCAGTCAGTGCTTCTTTAAGCTTATTTTTACTCCTCCCTCTCTTTCTTTCTCTCTTTGTTTTTATCACAGAACGTATTTTGCCGCCCTGGACAACGCTGCATCTACGAAAAAGTTGTTTGCATCAGGTCACCATGCCCAGCAATTCCTCAATGTGAGTGTGCCACGTATCGCAGCTACACGTTATTTTGCGACGATCTTAGGCCAAACTTTTAAACGAGAGTGGAGATGCTCGTTGAGGTAACCAAGTCAAGTAGCTAATGTTTTTTATGATTACCGGTCCGCGCTCTCCGTTTTCTCCCAACGTGTATTTCATTGTGCCCATGGCGATTAACAAAAGTGCCAGTTTTATTGATGTTTCGACGATAAACACTGCTACAGCCCTTGACCATGCAACTAGCGCTATCGGATTGCGCAGCGAAATAAATAACTAGTTGAATAATTGATTTACCTTCGCTGCTTTACGTGCCAAAACCACTGATTGTTAAGGGGACTTAAATTATTTTTGCCACTTGTTTTTTTTTAATGTACACCTAAATGTAAGAACACCACCGCTTTTGCTTTCGCCTCCATCAAAATGAGGCTGCCGCCGCCGGCATGGAATCCATGTCCTCAGCAGTGCAATGCCGTAGCCACTGAGCTACCGCGGTCGGTGACAGACCAGCAAGATATGTTTTTCAGAAAGAAAAAAAAAATGATAGGCGTTCTATTCTTCTACGCCTACATTCTAACGTAGATAAGCGACTGATGTAGAATAATCTGCATGAGAATTGGGTTCATGACGGGCTCATGCTGATATTTCAGCGAGATGCTCACATTTGGCCGATCGTTTCTTTGCAGGTGTATGAAAAGGCAGCCACAGGAGTTTGCTCTGCGCTGTTTACCATCCACGCTACTACATGCAGTGCCGCATTTCCATGTACAATAAAAGAAACGGAACTCGCATACGATTATGGACAACTTTTTCAAACGCTTCAGCGCTTCTTTACCCGAGACTGAAAACTTACGGAGGTCTCAGAGAGGGTATCATAAGGAGCGGTGCCGTTCTGTGATGAAGGCCATTCTTTGCTTTCTTTCAGGAATTATATTCAAAGTAGCGAGAAGTAATAGGCAAAGGAAGTAATAAAAGCTTTACTCAAATAATATAGAGTGTTTTAAAACGCTGGAAATTAATCAGTGCTCCGGAGCACTGACAGCTTTCATATTTAAGCAAATAATTAAGAATGCTCAAGTCATAGCTGCGCTGTTATTTAACATAGCCCCTTTCTTACTGAAGATAATCATTTATTGTTTTAATGTGTCTGGAATTTCGGTAGAAAATATTGAAAATAATCGTTCAAACCAATCATTTCTCCACATCAGATCTTTTTGAATAAAAAGAAGTGGAACAACTTAAACGTCGCTCAAGCAACATTGAGAGCTTCAAGACACACCTCCTCACGGCTATAGAAGCTCAGTGAGAAGTATGTATGGCTGAGTGAGAAGCTTCTAAAAATCCATATAGAAGCAATATCACAGGACGACGACGAAAGTAACTCGAATATTTAAGCATTTGCTATGGTGTGGGTCACCGTTCTCACTCGCGATATCAACCTTGCCGAATTGCACGGGAGTTTGGAGGTCCCGCTTCTTTCATGAAATTTAAGTGTAAATGTTTTATTACTTTGACGTTCGAGAACTAGCCAGCTTTCTTAGTATACACAAGTGTGTGTACTGGTGCAGCCGAATATGCCATTACAATGACGGTATGGCAAGTGATGACGATTCTCAAAATGATGGAGGCAGTATGACGGCTACACCGGGACGACGATGGAATGATGACAATGGGATGACGGTGATGGCGTAACAACGACGGCAAAATGACGAGAATCAGATGACGAAGCTATAATGATCATAATACGTGGAATGACTACGACGGCATCACGACGGTGGTATGACAACGATCGCAGGACAGTGACTCAATGATCATTATGCAATGACCGCGATGACATCTTCTTACGCAGCCATCCCTGCTTCACACGCGTAACCACTATATTGCAATGTGCTGGCAACTATAAGCGAATGAAATCTATACCCCATTTACTTTGAGAAGCATGTAGTGGCTATTTAATCAGTGTTTTTTTTTGTTCAGGTAACTCAGCAGCAGCTTTCCCATTTGATGCTGACATGGGCAGTGATTGCGTGCAAATGTATAAATCTAGCATTACTGAAACGTGAAGAATAAAAGTTGCAACCTTGAAAAGAAGCCAAGCTTAGCTGGCAAAGCTTTTGTGGATTAGGACTTTGCCAATAATCTGCGATGTATAAGAGGCATTGACAAGCAGGGAAGTGTCTTGCAGTAGCAACAAAAATCGATCATGATTTCATGGATATTAGCAATGGGTTGGTGTGATGGCTACATAATAAATATAACTATTATGACAGCCAATCGGCATTCTTGTTCTTTCGACATAATTCCTTCGCGCTCACGCTGGCGAGATGTCCAAAATCAACTCAGTCGCCCAAGCCGCACTTGTAAACAACTGCAACACCCTCCACTTTTACTGAACTAAATATTGCTAGCAGCTGGTCAGAACACTTTAGGAAAAGTTTTCATAACGGAGAGTCTCTTGTGAACACGTAATCTTATCGGTATTACACTGTTTGAATGCCTACATAGTCCTCTCGGCCCTTAGTTACTAAGTACTTCAGTTCTTCGTGAAGAAACAAGTGCCTCAACTGCAGTTTTTAACAGTGACGCTGTATATAGCTAACCGGTTCATCCGTCCGTCCGTCTGTCAGTAGCCTGTACGTCGAAAACACCTCCTGCGCAACCCCATGCACATGCGCGAAAAAGAAAGAGAAATAGTGGTGCGCGATTAGCCAACACTACGGCACAAGGCCTGTTTGATCATGATGATGATGATGATGATGATGATGATAGCAACATTATTGTACCGCCGTATAAGGAGGCCCCAACTCCCCGTCCCCGGCACACACTCCGACTCATGACGTCACGCTTCCTGGCCCGAAATTTTCATTGACATGGCTGGGGTGATGAAAGTGATGACGTCAAAATCATTGTTGCCTACTCGGGAGCATCTCTATTAGATTATATCGCAGTTGGGCCGGGTAAGATGACTTCATGGGCCGTAATGAAAAAGCCTTGTGTTATCTAGGTGGTATTGGATTTGCTGCGCCACTAGCGACGTCGTTGCCCTCCGTCGCAGCCGAGCGCGCCCGCAGCTGTTGCTATCCGGCTGCGAAATCGGTAGGCAACGCGTCATACGTACTCCCGATGAGCAGACATCTTTCGATAAGCAATACCGCGAGCAGAACCCGGAACGAGCTCGTCTATGCCGTGCCGATGCTGCAGCCCGGGCACGAGGACAGGCTCGTCCAGCCGATAGAAAGCAGCAACTGCGTACCGAGGATCCCGCAGCCTACCAAGCCTTTGTTTAATGAACCGTCGGGCTTATCATCATCAGCCTGGTTACGCCCACTGCAGGGCAAAGGCCCCTCACATACTTCTCCAACAACCCCGGTCATGTACTAATTGTGGCCATGCCATCCCTGCAAATTTCTTAATCTCATCCGCCCACCTAACTTTCTGCCGCCCCCTGCTACGCTTCCCTTCCGTTGGGATCCAGTCCGTAACCCTTAATGACCATCGGTTACCTTCTCTCCTCATTGCAGGTCCTGCCCATGCCCACTTCTTTTTCTTGATTTCAACTAAGATGTCATTAACTCGCGTTTGTTCCCTCACCCAATCTGCTCTTTTCTTATCCCTTAATGTTACACCTATCATTCTTCTTTCCATAGCTCGTTGCGTCATCCTCAATTTGAGTAGAACCCTTTTCGTGAGCCTCCAGGTTTCTGCCCCGTAGGTGAGTACTGGTAAGACACAGCTATTATATACTTTTCTCTTGAGGGATAATTTCAACCTGCTGTTCATGATCTGAGAAAGACTGCCAAACGCACCCCAGCTCATTATTATTTTTCTGATCATTTCCGTCTCATGATCCGGATCCGCCGTCACAACCTGCCCTAAGTAGATGTATTCCCTTACAACCTCCAGTGCGTCACTGCTTATTGTAAATTGCTGTTCTCTTCCGAGACTGTTAAACATTACTTTAGTTTTCTGCAGATTAATTTTTAGACCCACTCTTCTGCTTTGCTTCTCCAGGTCAGTGAGCATGTATTGCAATTGGTCCCCTGAGTTACTAAGCAAGGCAATCTCATCAGCGAATCGCAAGTTACTAAGGTATTCTCCATTAACTTTTATCCCCAATTCTTCCCAATCCAGGTCTCTGAATACCTCCTGTAAACACGCTGTGAATAGCATTGGAGAGATCGTATCTCCCTGCCTGACGCCTTTCTTTATTGGGATTTTGTTGCTTGCTTTATGAAGGACTACGGTGGCTGTTGAGCCGTTATAGATATCTTTCAGTATTTTTACATACGGCTCGTCTACACCCTGATTCCGTAATGCCTCCATGACTGCTGAGGTTTCGACAGAATCCAACGCTTTCTCGTAATCAATGAAAGCTATATATAAGGGTTGGTTATATTCCGCACATTTCTCTATCACCTGATTGATAGAGTGAATATGATCTATTGTTGAATAGCCTTTGCGGAATCCTGCCTGGTCCTTTGCTTGACAGAAGTCTAAGGTGTTCCTGATTCTATTTGCGATTACCTTAGTAAATAGTTTGTAGGCAACGGACAGTAAGCTCATCGGTCTGTAATTTTTCAAGTCTTTGGCGTCCCCTTTCTTATGGATTAGGATTATGTTAGTGTTCTGCCAAGATTCCGGTACGCTCGAGTTCATGAGGCATTGCGTATACAGGGTGGCCAGTTTCTCTAGAAGAATCTGTCCACCATCCTTCAACAAATCTGCTGTTACTTGATCCTCCCCAGCTGCCTTCCCCCTTTGCATATCTCCCAAGGCTTTCTTTACTTCTTCTGGCGTTACCTTTGGGATTTCGAATTCCTCTAAACTATTTTCTCTTCCATTATCATTATTGGTGCCACTGGTACTGTATAAATCTCTATAGAACTCCTCAGCCACTTGAACTATCTCATCCATATTAGTAATGGTATTGCCGGCTTTGTCTCTTAACGCATACATCTAATTTTTGCCAATTCCTAGTTTCTTTTCCACTGTTTTTAGGCTTCCTCCGTTCCTGAGAGCATGTTCAATTCTATCCATATTATACTTCCTTATGTCAGCTGTCTTACGCTTGTTGATTAACTTCGAAAGTTCTGCCAGTTCTATTCTAGCTGTAGGGTTAGAAGCTTTCATACATTGGCGTTTCTTGATCAGATCTTTCGTCTCCTGCGATAGTTTCCTGGTATTAACCCAGTGATAAATACCGGGGCCGAACGTTTCAGCTTCGCTTGCTAACCATCTGTACAGAGCGCTTCGGCGGTGATTTTTAATATATTTTACTTTATGTTTACATTTTTGCGCATGAAAATGTTTGTGAATCCTCCCCATGAGTGATCAAGTCAAAAAGTACCTAATTAGGCCCGCGCTTAATCGATAACAGCTTCGGGTATGCTGACCTACGTTTGGCTGGTGTGCTCTTTGGGTAGCTGAAGCATCAGTGAGGATGACAACTGATATCTGTAATAGTGTGAGCTACAACGTAGAGCTATTCCAAACTTTTCTAATTCTGCAATCAGCTCTCCACAATTGGTCAAAAAATTTTCGCCGCGCCCCCTTCACCTGCCTGTCACGCCATGTCACAAAACCGCGATAACTTGCCTCGCCAAACTGACCTGCACGCATTAAATAGGCAATAATATGACGAACAAAACCGAATTTTTTTCTGAAGAGCCGAAGACTGCCCCGTTTCGAAAGGAAAAGAAGATGGCTTCCTGTCGATCTCGCTTGCGTTGGCTACTCGGAGTTGCCGGGAGCACGGATTTATTTGAATAGAAATTGTTGCGTTGCCTTAAAACGTTATCAAGCCGTTTTGGCCCGTATGCGACATCGCTCTGGCAACTCTTCTATGCTAAGAATGTGTTCTGGCGGCATTTTTAGCCTTCCGTTGCACGCTGCCACGGTTTTCGACCAGCCACAACAAGCTAAGGGGAACCGGACCGATCCCAGGCTCCGGCACCGTCCTCTTCATCCGATTATCTGCTTTCAACGCGCTGGCTCTGCCCCATGGAAACCCTCTCCCCTTCAGCGTGCTCTTTGCCTCTTGTCAGCCAATTCGATATTAAAATCTGCTCGATGCAGGCAATGCTATTCGCTTTAAAATCAAAAAGAAAAAAGGCCACCTTGTATAAATGAGGAGCGCGTTTTATTGGGCTTTCCAAACGACACTGCGCGTTACCACCCGATGCTTGCGTCTGTCACTACTCAAATTTGACGTCAGTAGATTGGAAGAAAAAGAGATTGTAATAGTTTTACGTTAGAGGGCCCATATGCAGGACGTTCAAGTTTGGCTGAATGACGATATAGGGTCAAATATTGATACAGTTATTGAATATATGATCCGCATGCTGGAAGAAATATGTGCCTTTATATATATTTTTTCTACTGATCTCGCTCAAAAGATTTTGATGCGAATCGCGTTCTTCTCCGAGAACCACCACGTTTTTGCAGGCGGGCGGGGTATATATCGCCGTTTAAGTAGGCCGACCCACTGACACTGCAGCCTATCTCTCCATTTTCGTGGGCCAATATGGGTAATAGTGCTGCCTTTTATTAATATGTGCTAC
Source organism: Dermacentor albipictus (assembly GCF_038994185.2). Classification (NCBI taxonomy): domain Eukaryota; kingdom Metazoa; phylum Arthropoda; class Arachnida; order Ixodida; family Ixodidae; genus Dermacentor; species Dermacentor albipictus. The sequence continues at coordinate 98,854,655 of NC_091825.1, read as the reverse complement.
AGAGATGGCTGGTTATGTGCACTTGTGCTTCTGGGTTGTAGTTTGTTTTCAATTATATCTTTTCATTACAAACTTTCTGTCTTACTTATAGATATAATCATTCTAGCATATATAATCTACGCATACATCTACGCCAACATGATCCATAAGAAAGGGGACGCCAGAGACTTGAGAAATTATAGACCAATCATCTTACGGTCCGTTGCCTACAAACTATTTACTGAGGTAATCGCAAATATAATCAGAAACACCTTAGACTTCTGTCAATCAAAGGACCAGGCAGGATTTCGTAAAGGCTACTCCACAATAGACCCTATTCACACTATCAATCAGGTGATAGAGAAATCTGCAGAATATAACCAACTCTTACACATAGCTTTCATTGATTACGAGAAAACGTTTCATTCAGTCGAAACCTCAGCAGTCATGCAGTCATTACGACATCAGCATGTAGACGAGCCGTATATAAACATACTGAAAGATGTATATAGCGGCTCCACAGCCACCGTATTTCTCCATAAAGAAAGCAACAAAATTCCAATAAAGAAGGTCGTCAGGCAGGGAGATACGATCTCTCCAATGCTATTCAAAGCGTGTTTTCAGGAGGTATTCAAAGACCTGGATTGGGAAGAATTGGGGATAAGAGTTAATGGAGAATACCTTAGTAACTTGCGATTCACTGATGATATTGCCTTGCTTAGTAACTCAGGGGACCAATTTGCAATACATGCTCACTGACCTGGACCGTCAGAGCAGAAGTGTAGGTCTAAAAATTAATCTGCACAAAACTAAAGTAATGTTTGACAGTCTCGGAAGATAACAGCAGCTTAAAATAGGTACCGAGGCAGTGGAAGTATTAAGGGAATACATCCAATTAGGGCGGGTAGTAACCGCGGATCCGGATCATGAGACTGAAATAATAGGAGTAAGAATGGGCTGGGGTGCATTTGGCAGGCATTCTCAGATCCTGAACAGCAGGTTGCCATTATCCCTCAATAGAAATGTGTATAACAGCTGTGTCTTACCAGCACTCACCTACGAGGCAGAAACCTGGAGGCTTACGAAAAGGGGTCTAATTAAATTGAGGAAGACATAAGGAGCTATGGAAAGAAGAATCATGGGTGCAAGTTTACAAGCGGATAAGAAGAAAGCAGATTGGGTGAGAGAACAAACGCGAGTAAATTACATCTTAATTGAAATCGAGAAAAAGAAATGGGCATGGGCAGAGCATGTAATGAGGAGGGAAGATAACCGATGGTCATTAAGGGTTACGGACTGGATTCCAAGAGAAGGGAAACGTAGGAGGGGGCGGCAGAAAGTTAGGTGAGCGGATGAGATTAAGAAGTTTGCAGGGACAACATGGCCACAATTAGAACATGACCGGGGTAGTTGGAGAAGTATGGGAGAGTCCTTTGCCCTGCAGTGGGCGTAGCCAGACTGATGATGGTGATGATGATTATCATGATGATGTCGATGATATAATACAAGAATCTCTACACTATAAATGATCCTGAGTAAATAAACAGTTTTTAGACTACCGTGTTTGCATTCGCGTATGCTCCTACGCATTCATGTGCCACGTTCTGCTTATCGCTTAAATGGCGGTAGTACCAGTTCCCATTATTTACTCGAGCGCGCCTAATAACGAGAAAAGTACTGAAGTATGTACGAATTATTTTCTCCAAAGTATAGCATCAGCCATTCAGCACAGCTGCGAACAAGAAAGGCAGGCTTTTTTTCATCGAAATGAAGCGTTAGAGCTAGAGCAAATGCAGTAGCGCTTTTTTCTCTGCAGGCAATGTATGCGAGCTGAATGCTGGTTCTAGTGTAATTAGTAGCGTGATGGTGAAGGTTCCTGCAGTTGTTTTGTTGTTCAGGAGTAGCTACTATACAAGTAAAATGCCATTAGGGACTATACTGCCTCTTTTCATGTGTCCGCGTCTGTCATCGCTAGAACATGTTAGCTCCTTCCTGAACATTACGAAAATTCTATAACAATCACCTGCAGCGAGTTTGTCGCGGGCCTTCTCATCTGAAGTTGCATTCGTGGAATATAGCATGATCCACTGTTAAAAAGGAACGCCGAATTAGTATTTCGGGACTAAAAAGAGCTCATGCTAGATACAACGGCTTGGTACGGCTCAATGTTGAAAGAAACGCCGAATTAGTATTTCAGGACTAAAAACACCTCATGCTAGACACAAAGGCCTAGTATGACCCACTGTTAAAAGAAACGCCGAATTAGTATTTCATGACTAAATACAGCTCACTCTTGATACGAAGGCTTCACTAATAATTTTTACCGACATAGCACTACCTAATGTGTCAAATCAAGCGCAATTTCACCGACAAGCTTACGATACGACTTAGTTATGTATGTTCGAGTGCCAAATATGTCGCACTTAGTTGGGACGGGGGGCACATTTTACTTTGTTCTGGATTTCACTGCACACAGTCATTAAAGTGAAGTTCGCATTGCTAACCCTCCATAACTTTCCTGACTGTGCCGTCTGGGTGCTGCTACTGAATCGCCGAATAGCAGGTTTCTTAAAAAACAACTCAATTGCGTGCCCCTTCGTGGCAAAGAACATCAGTCGTCTTGCACATCAGCCCAATGTTTTAACCATGAGCTCCCAATGTACGTATTTATCATGCAAACACCAGCTAGCTCTTTGAGACGACCCCCGCGTGCGCCTGTTTATATATATTTATATATATATATATATATATATATATATATATATATATATATATATATATATATATATATATATATATATATATATATATATATATACATATGTATATATATATATATATGTATGTATATATATATAATCTGCAAGCACTCCATCTGACTGATCGTCGCCTGTGCCTTTATCCTGCAATAGACAGCTGTATAGAGTCAGTAAAATCCTGAATCGGTGTTTCGCAAACAGTGGTGGCCGCAACATGTTCGCAGGCGCGTTCAAAGAAATATTCCTGCTTGCACAAAAGTGGCGTTGCTACAAGTGTACGTCTTCTTTGGAAGATATGTGGTTTGTTGAAGGCCACAAGTGCTGAACGTTAGTAAGACGCTGTCGTATCAAATTATAGCCGAACCTGTTCTTCAAATGGTGCTGCGAAGAAATCAACACAGATTTCAGTGCCCCTTTGAGCCCGTTATAAAAAAAAATATCACCGCCGTTCACGAATTTTGTTAGAGCAGGAATGGCAAACACAGCAGTTTGTTGAAACAGTGGTTCGTGCTGTCTCGGACTACGGTTTTGTTGTTTCATAGTTGATGTGCGAGTCTGAGCTCAAATCTTGTAAAATAATTATTAAACCTGTGTACATATATCTCCTTTTACCATGACATTGTATTGTATAAATGTATTAAAATTGGAATAGCTACTGTTTTCCTTACATACGCTGGCTAGAAGTTCCTTTGACGCTAAATGACCCTAAGTGTCATTTACAAATTTTTCGTTTACTGGCAATTCAGCGGCAAAAAATGTGTTAACTGCTGTGTAGACTTCGGAAGAATTCATTTGGGAAAGAGAAATATTGGAACGAAATCTCTTTAGAACTTCCCATGTCTATAAAGATATTTCCAGTGACGCTCATTGTAGACAACTAAATCTTTTTCGCCGCAAAAACTGTCTTGGCGCGGAACTATGTATGGTATTCTAATTCACTATAGAGAATCTCTCTAAACAGTTAAATAGCTCTAGCTGAAAAAGGATACGGTCGAGCGTCACGAGTGAAACCCCGTTGTACGCCTGCACTTTCTCAAGGTCTTTTTTTTTACTATTGAATGACGGACGTGCGTGCCTAAACGGTTCCGACATTAAAGACAGCTGACTTAGGTCATCTCCTCTTTTTTCATGTTCTGCATGCCTAGAAATGCCTTGTTATTTCGTTGAGAAGCGGTCAGGCGAGTATAGCGAAAACTATTCCTTCTTCTACCAGTCCTTTCGAAATTGAAAAACAAAAAGAAATAACTCAATATAACGGGCGTCATGAACGGGCGCGTGGTGGCAACTACACCTCTTCAGTGCGTAATTCAGACGTAGGGAAAAGAAGGCATTATAAACACCATAGCGCAATGTAAATATCCGCGCACAATGTGAAAGAATTCGTGAAAATTAAGTGGCGATGCAGCGGCACGTTGGAGATGAATGCATTAGCATCACGGTAAATATCTTTGAGGTCCCAAAGTACATGATTTAAGCCCTATTCGCAACATTACGAAGAAGCTCACTTTGCACACATCCTGCCTCTTCAAAGAGCAAAATGCAACTGACGGGGGTCCAGAGCACACCATCGTCAGCGGCACTGCACACACACACACACACACACACACACACACACACACACACACACACACACACACACACACACACACACACACACACACACACACACACACACACACGCACGCACGAACGCACGCACGCACTATTCTAAGCTATCCCATCCTCTGTCTACTGTTAGCACGTGTCTACCTTTAACCCGTTTCCCACATTGTTGAAGAAACTGAAGGCCTACTTCTTCACAGCACAATTAAGTTAATTCTACACTCTAGCACGACAAGTCATGATGGTATGCGAGATGGTTTGTTCCTCGGCATTTCAACCACGGTTCCACAGAAAGTTTCCACGCCAGAAAGCCTAACGTATCACGTGTCAAAGTAACGTCTCGTGCACAACGCAAAGCTAGAACGCTCGTAATTCTTGAAAGCCCGATAGCAAGGCAAAGGAAGGTATCTGCCTACTAAATCTAGTGTAACGCCAAGTCGGGCCCAAAATAGATATATCGGATTCTAAGTTCATTGTTGGTTTCACACTGCAGGTTAACACCTCTTGCTTCGCCATAAGTAGTATACCTTATAAGCAAAGCGTTTTTGAGACGCAGAACTCCCGGTTTTAGCGTGCGCTCAAACCACCTATCATGTAATGTTTCCCGTTGAGGGCCCCAAATGAGAAGAAATTTGTCTGCTGTCTGCTGAAACTTTCGGGATTCTTGTCTTCAGTCGCGCCAAACTATTTTCTTGACGAATTTCACTGCACACTGCGAGACAAGATGTTTTATATTTCTTGCTTCTTTCTATTGCGGGCCAGTCCGGATACATCTAATTTTATATCCTACACCTCGAATCAACACACCAAAATTTTTTTTGCGATTTAAAATGTCCTTCAGAAACTTACACTCTATGGTGAATGGGTTTGTATAACGCCGGCGACTTAATATACGAAAGGCGCAACTTGAGGTCAAGTGTCGCGGCGCAAGAGGACAGAAAGGCGGAATGTTTAACACGCGCCGTTTCAATAACAGGCATCCAAATAACATTCACATCACCCCACAATATCGTATTATTTCTAACATGTCCAGACCGATCTGCCGGTTCGAGTGCTTGGTCCCCGTATCTTCTGTGACTCTTGCTGCCCACTCTGGAACACAATAGATGCGTGAAGCCAGAAAATAGATGAAATGAGGCACATATAAAGATCGCGTGACTCGATCAACATTGCTATTAAGATTATCGCTGCCGAAGGCTAAGGACAGTTTCGATAAACAATACACGGAAACAGTCTTCTCTCAGCCACTGAATGCGGGATAACACCGTAATAAGGGCCACCCAAGGTCTTGCCATGTCGCTTGTGAAAGGCTACACAGCGCTTCGCTGTGGAAGCTGTTGGACGAGTGCCAGATTCTCCTCGCCCGCAATCTGTCGTGCGTCTGTCTGGCCATAATTGCATCTTTTTTTTTTTTTCTACGCGTGGGGGGCCTGCGGCACAGAGATAGAAGACGCCGCAATGCGGGCTCGGCTCAGTTAGCGATGCTGCGTATGCATTGGCGCCATCTGGCGTCCGATGTGTGCCGCCGACAGCGCTTGCGCAAAGCGAGGGCAAGCAGCAGAGGCAGAGAGACACGCCTCCTCCGAAGCGTCTCGCTCGGTTGCATTCCAGGCTTGCCTAGCAATTTGCTCTCATCGACGTCAGTTACGTGCCTAAAGCCTACAGACGACCGAGCAGACGCGCCGAAGAGCTCGCTTGCACGCCTTCACTTCTTCGCTTCGATATCCACGAAGTGGGACAGAACACGTACACAAACAACCTTCCCGGGGTGCCGAAAGAAATCACGTGACTGTCAGGTGTTGTATTTCAGTCAGGTGCTATATTTAAAAACAAAGCTGACGGCGCTATGCAGACGAGGACGAAGTGATAAGCAAACGACGCATACGGGGCTCGTATATGTGTCGTTTGTGCCTCACTTCGTCCTCGTCTGCTTAGCGTCCTAACCTTTGTTTTTAAGTCATCAGCCATTTAGCTCAGCAACGAGTTTTGTTATGTTTAAACATTTTCTCTGCTGTTACCTATCACGGCCTTTAAGTTAGACCACTCGACGATGTACCCTAGTAACGAATCATAACATATCACTTAAGGAAAAATACAGTGCAATGCTGAAATAAACATTTTATTGTTTAGCGATGTCTCACACACTGCCTCCATCAGACATAATATAACTTGAACCGAAAAAAACATTTATGCTGGTCATCTGATCAGCTCTTACACATAATAACTACGTTTTTTTACTGTGCAGGTTATGTTCACTTAGCTATATTACATGGTATATCTTAGGTACACTCAGTAGAACAAGAAAATTACGTTCAATATTCATTCTCAAAAGAACGACGTTCTGCAACACAACTTTGCATACTAAGGCCATGAAACAAAAATATTTTTGATGGCCTCGTAAATTCCGAAACGGTGACGCAGGACAGGGGTAAATGGAGATCGCAGGGAGAGGCCTTCGTCTTGCAGTGGACATAAAATAGGTTGATGCTGCTGCTGGTGACGATGATGATGAAATCCCGAAACGAGGCATATGCCGTATTTTCCAGACTTTAATGCGCACCCGCTGTATAGTCTGCAGGGACGAACTTCGACTGAAAATAGGTTTTTTACCTAGTCAGCAACGAGTGAACATTGAGTACGGTAATTTTTTAGTCACCCAGTAATAGCCTGGGTCCTTTATTAGACTGCACATAGAAGTCACTTGTAAATGTGGTCGCGATCCCTCTCGTCGGTGCTGCCAAAGCAAAAATAGTCATGCTCGTCGGATTTCATGAAAAGCTCCTGAATTTATTCATTGCGTTTGGAATGGTTACTTCATGAGCACGCTCCACTTCACTGAGCTTGAACTATGCCGTGAAAACTCTTAGTCCTTTCGGTAACATCGCAAATTTTCTTGTATTTTGCGCAATATGGAGTCGCGTAAAACGACGGGTTGCGCACCATGTAGCAAGGTCTCGCGCATTTTTACATGAGGATTTGTGCAAGCATTGAAAAGCACATAACTTTAAGTCCCGTGAGTAGCATTCACTTGTAGATCGCGAGCTGCCAGTGTGAGCGAGAACTGTCGTTCGTGCGAAGCAAGAATGATTGTTGAGCGGATCTCGTACATGTTCTTTTTTAACCGGGGGAAAGATTGCAGGTGCAATCTGGCCCCTCTTCTTTTTTTGAAGAGCACCTCAGATTTAAAAAAAAATATGTACAGACCTCAACCATAAATAGCCCGCACCCACAAAATTTCAGCTTTTAAACTTGTACAGGCCGCAGACTATAGTCCGGAAAATACGGCACTTAAATAAAAGCTAGTATGACTGCAAACCATTTAAAAAAGAAACCTTGAGGTAACATTTGGATGATTTGTTCAGTCAAATGCTCTGCAGCGCATTAACCATTGGAAACTTTCTTTGTCCCTGAACTTATATCGAAGCCTGGAAACCCAGCTGCCCCTCCGCAGGTGGGATGTCACCGGTTTACTACTTCCTTGTTTACAGTCTGCATGAACAGCTGTTCCGCACCATTACGTGTGAGATCTGCACCAAGTGTTTAGCATGTTGCCCTCGAGACTGATCTCTCGCTTTCCACGGCTTACTGACATAGTTACGAGAATGGGGTCAATACTTAGGAACAAAACAGATATCGTTGACGCCATTGAATACAGAAACATTAATATCTGGCAAGACCAAAAGTTTCAAGGAAGTGGGCCGGTATACTCTCACAATTCCTTTCACTCGATTCTATTCTTTATCATCCAGCGCTCACGACCTGTCGACCTTGGTGGTGATGTGACCACTGAATAAGAATGAAAAGTAATAGAATTGGAATAAAATGATTAAAGCATCCCTGCTTAGTTATCTGGTGGAATAACGAAGTCGTACTTCACTCAGTCCTTTTGATGCATTGTGCAGTGTTCCCTTTGAAAGTTCTTTCTGCAGGCAAAATGTTACTGATTCGCGACATATCTTTGTTTAGGTACTCTTGGGCCGTTTTGTGTATTTCTGCTTACATAATTGATAGTGTGAGTAAAGAGACATAGCACAAGGAAACGCTGACAGGAGGATCTTCCCGTTCACGTTTCATAGTGTGGTTTGTCACAATGCAATCAGTCCACATTTCATGCAATTCATCCTCTATACTTAGTCAAGGGAAGCTCAGTCTTTATATTTCTATCGACATTATACGTTGGCTGTTTGAAAAACACTGCCTGCTATTACAGACTAATTAGGTGTGCGATTCCTCCATATTATGCGCCATGAAAATGCATCGTTCTAAAGCTCAATGAGTGCGGAGAGTGCTGAAGTAAACAAATTTACGTTAGCAGATTGAAGTGTACAGGTCGTTTTTTTTTTCTATAGAAGGTGTTTTTTCTGCTGCATCAAATTTTGAAAAATCGCTTGTGGCAGTCAGCACAATTCTAACCATCTATCTAAATTACCCGATGATGTGGCCATTCTATGAGAAGTCAAAACACTTAGTTGAGTAATTAACATAGTTACGCTAATTTACGTTTTGAGTACAGACTTCACGGCACATATTTACATCTACCAATTGTAGCCGGTAAGTTCGCAAATGGAACGGATTCTTAGGACTCCAGCAGTTTCCAGATATGAATTTCCAAAGTGTCCGACGAAATGCTTTGGCGTTCCAGTAACTTTTGTGCTTCAATGCGTAAACAAGTTTTCTTAAGCGATGACTGGAGGAACATTGCATTTTTAGCGCTACTTTGACAGTGCATGCCTCGAAACCGGTGCCATTCTCAGAATAATGTGCAACCCTGAAGTCCACCTTTGTTAAGCTTACAACATTATCCCAGAGATCACAGAACTCTCTCCATCTGGTTTTCAAAGTTTCACAAAACTTCAGGCTTCCATTGGTAGTAACTTCAACCAAGCATCACTAGAGATCGAAACACTTAGGTAGAAATGAACCACGGTACATACCACATATCACGTAAGCGAATACACGACACATTGTGGTATTCAGTGTGAATTAATGTGATGCATTGATGTTGTACAATAATGTATGGTGTCATCAGCAGTAAAGTACGAAGGTACAAGTTTTCTGAGCTTGAAAAACAGTGTCAAATTTTTCCAGCCTGAACGGACGACGCACAAACGGCAAAATAATCAGCGCAGCGTTATATTTACAAAATATATTGTACACCTCTTGAAAATGTGTATAACCTTCATTACATTTTTCACACACATCGTGCCCAACACGGATCGATGCACTGTCATCACTTATGGTAGCCATTTTGCTTCGCACGTCGCAGCCTATCAGCCACAGCGGCTACCAGACCTGCTCCTTTTCCACTACCGTCTTCTGCAAGCATGAGCTTGAAAGGTCGGTTTGGCGCCAGCACTGTGATGAATTCGATCATGAGTCGGTGGAATCTTGGGTGATGCTTGTAGAGTGAACCATCGATGGCTATTGTCACTGTCGGTTTCTTCATGCGGTTAAGTAGCTCCGCTAGGCAGATAGACACAAGTAGCGCCGCCCTTGCCGAAACTACGCCGCAGACGTGGCGCACCACGGCGATATCATCGTTGGTTACCCGTATGTAGCCGATTCTGGCTAAAACCTCGCGCGCCCGACCTTCACCATCATCTCCTTCAAGTTCCGAGACGTCTGCCGTCGTGAACGTGCCCTTCGTAAGGATGGTCTCGGAAGCCCTGCCATCGAAGAGGGCTCGTTCTCGAATGAGCTTAACCAGGACATGTCGTACCAACTCGCCAAGAAATTTGCCCGAGAAGAGCTTCTCGAAAGTGAACGAGTTGACCAGCAATGAGTTATCGTCGACGTTCCGGTCAAACTCCGTCTTAATAAAGTTAAGCACACCGTTGTCGCCGAAGGCACCCCACTCAACATCGATGACCACTTCGCGAACACCCGTTTTGTCGCCTTCCCACTTCTCGATATTTTCGATGTTCTCGAGGTAGCAGGCATTGCTTCCGGTTCCCAAGATGAGACCGATGGCACATTCGTGATCCAGGAAAGCTCCTTTGACCAGGGTACCTGTCGTGTCATTGACGACAGCTACGATATCAATGTCCATGTCGCCTCTCCGGTCGATGGCGTCTTTCAGCATCTGAACAGCGTCTTGGCCAACGACTCCGCTGCAGTTGAAGCTCTTGGTCCAAGTGACCAGAATACCCACGTTGAGCGCCTTCTGTACCATGGGAAATGAGAAGCAGAAACCCAAGGGCATCCGCTTTCCCATCAAGTTATTAGTCTCCATGAAGTCGTGAATGCAGTCAGCCAAAAAGTCGAACAGCTTCTCGCCATGTCCGAGTCTTACGGGTTCCGGAACGGAGTAGTATTTGACATGAAACTGCTTCTCACCTTCCGGGTCGAGTTGGAGGTGCAGCACGCGGAAGTTGGTGCCACCCAAGTCCAAGGCGAGGAACTCACCCTTCTCGGTGCTGTCAGGAAGCTCGGGTAGGTAGGTGTTCTCCATCTGCAGAGATGACGTTCGGCGCGGATTCTTCATCAAGCCCAACTCGATCTCGCTGTTAAACACGTCCCGGATCTTGTTGATAGTGTGTACGTTGAGCACGAGAGGTTGCACGATGTTCTCCACCGTTGCCTGCTTCTTGGGGTCATCCTCGATGTGTAGTTGCGGGTAATGGAAGTTGGCCTCGGTGAGCGCAGAGTACTGCATGGTGGAAGTTCGCGGCGTTGCAAACAGCAAAATGACTGAAGGCCGTCGTGCTCCTCTGCTTTCCCAAGCCCCTGTTTCCTGCGCACCGACTCCGCTATGCGTGGCCGGCAGTAGCACTCGGAGAACCTCACAAACCGGCTTTCCTTCTCGCACTCGCCACTTGGAGCAGAGGGCTCCGGAAGTTAGACACGAGCGGCCTGCTGCGTTGGCTTGTTGTCGTCCCTCACCGGTGGAAAATGATGGCCCGTGCTAACTGTACAGCCGCCGCTCTGCGTGGCGCGCGATGGTAAACTAGCTAGGGCGTTGGAGCCGGCTCGTATGCGAAGGAGAGGAGAGGATGTATGAGTGACGTAAACGCGCGCGGATCTGCTGCGCCCCTACGCTAACGGCGGAGCGGGAGCCCTGGCGCTATCTGGCGTAACTGAGAAGAATTACTCTTTCCCAGAGAAGATAGGCTCGACACGACACTAAACATATTTGCCTATAAAAGAAGTTCTTAGGACTGAAAGGAGAAACAAATTGTGATAGAACCCACGACACTATGACAGAGCTGCTACGTCAAACTACGCGCAGCCTTGGCCATTTATGTAACGTTTGATGTTGCTCAAAAAAAGGATCACTTCTTCCTTAGAAGCTGATGACGCGGGCCCAGCACGTCCACTACCCTTAACTACACTGATCTCCAACTATATTTTACACCCTTCAGTGTACACTTAGGGACGCCGGAGGACAGCGGAAGAGGCAGGAGGTCGAGAGTGTGCAGAAATAATTCATCCGGTTGAGGCGCCTGATAACGAGGCACTATTGATGGCCGTTGCCGGTATCGGCGCCACGTTGATTGCGCTCGTTCGAGGAGGCAATCGGGAAGCGAACATAGATTAAAGCGTGGCTTGGAGCGTGGCGTGACAGAACATCAAAAGGGAAACGGTGAGCAGCAGCGTCAGGTGACTTCCTTCTCCCTCAACTACGCGCTACAATACGCAGCGAGTGTTATCAGAATCTGTACCTATAAACGTAAGATACTGAGACGGGCAGCACGATGATTACACATCGGAGAGCAAAAGGCTATCTTTGGAAAGGATAGGCCCACCTTCTTTTCCTGTCAGCGGTTATTCTGAAACGCTTTACGCCGTAATAGCAAATTAGTTATTTTAGGGAACTAAAGAGGGAATTGAAAAAAAAAAAGGTATCATAATATGGACACAAAGCCGCCTATGTATATATTATGCGTAACCAAAGGCAATTCTCTTTCTTCACATACACTATGTTTGTCGCGGATGAACTGCAAATTAACTACATTAACTATAGACCTATTTCACCCTTATGCGGCCGTTAAGTGACATACACCACTTCGCTGGTCCAAAACAACTGACGTCTACGAAAGTAACTGTAGATAACCAACACATTACGAATCAACCGACAGCGCGAATCTTTACTTTGATTGTTGCTGTTACATGCAAGTCTTGAAGTTTTTAGAGAGGTAGAAGACATCATGACGGCAGAATATTTTCCTTACACACAAGCCGTCCCTACGTGAAACCAATGCATTCTGGGAAAAGGTGGCCTATGTCCTTCACCGAATGGCTAGCGTAAAGCTTCGATCGCCAACACAGTAAATTGCGATGCAGTTGTTTTGCCCCGTACATTAAACTCTATTTAAATGTGGCCACCTTGGTTGCTCTATATAATTAATCATGTTATGTGGCGTCAGCACTCGTATCTCGATGACTAATAATGTCATGAAAGGCACATGTGGTGATCGTTGACTGATATGACCTCAATGCTCAGTAAAGCCTGCAGCCATACCAACCTGACCTATGAAGCTGTCGAAAAATAATAATGTTGATAATGATATGTAGGCTTTATCGGCGCAAGAGCCAGGGGCAGCCAAAGAACGCCGAAAGATAGTATTACGAACGCGAAATGGAATAAAACTTTTTATTGTAAGCCGTTGGCGATGCAAGTTTTACGGCGATAACTGGCTACTGCTGCTAAAATGGCTCATTTTATTACAGAAGGCAAAGCAATATCCACCTACCGGTCACCACGTTAATCAAGACTTGTGCTAAGGTATTATTGTTCCTCCCTTTTTTCTATGGATACCTACCTGATTATGTTGCTCGTTTCTTACTAAAGTTGAGAAGCTGCGACAATATATTGACCCTTTTCGCGAAGCTGTTTGCTCTAGAGAAACTAGATGCCGCTTTCGCTGGCGCATTCCCTCAGCAAAAGCGAAAAAATGGGAAACAGTTACCTCTTCTGCCCTGCTTCTGTGCAACTGTCGGAAATGGCAACTGAGCTTTCACTAATGCACTGTGCTACAGTCATGCTGAAAAATACGAAAAGGTTGAGTGAAGACATGTGCAGTAGTTGGCTGCAAAAATTGTAACTGGCATATTAAGGAATAGAATGACTCTCTGTGTCCAATTTCACGCACTGCTGCTACGTGAGGACGGCCTGTGTTGCCAGCTCGCGGCTTCGGTCTACGATAAAAAAGAATTCACTCATCCGCCAGCGTTGTCACCCTAACCTCCATGGAAAGGTCTTCAATCTCGGAGCATACGCACAAGTGAGTACCGCTCGTTCTACGGTGAAAAATAGAGTAGCGATGGTATGGGCATATAGTAAGCTTCTTGCACTTCTTGGACTTCGTATTTATTAACAACGGTATTCTTTCTTAGCTAACAATGTATACTTATGAGCAAGCATTTATGTACCTGCATTTTTCACATTGTCTGCTTTACTTTTCTTTGTACCCAGTCCCCTCTGTAATGCCTGCATGGTGCGGACGGCAACATAATTAAACTCGCACGCAAGCTTATGCCCACACTGTCGCTAACGTATCAAGAATAAGCGAACGGCGCATACTTGAATCAATGTGCCGAAGCATGGGTGACGGCGCCTACACCGACAGCGCGCTAATGTTCGAAGCTGAACGTTTCCTAATGGTCCATACAGTAAGCGCAGTGATTAGCGATAATACGTATTTGCTACAAGCTATTACAACGTAAAGGACTATCTACGTTACAAGCCTTGTGCCCCGCAAGAACGAATCCATCGCAACTGAGCACACCCGGAACCGATCATGCCGAAAATAATCGGATAGTGACTGCCAGGGGAACGTTACAGAGTCGGAAATGGGACAAGACGTGGCTTAAAGGTATTTGATAAATGAGGAACGAAGACCTAAACACACTAATACTGATTCAATTCATAAGCGGCCAGTTAGGATAGCTTGGAATAACGTTTTAGCCCCATGTTTATTACAATCACCGTATATGCTGGTCATGCCGTTCGAACAAAGCTTAAGGAGCTCAGAAAGTGCTGAAATGTCCCTTGACGCTGTAGCCAAAGCTTCGCGTGTCGTTCACCGAGTCAACGCCTACGATATTCGCCGAAATAGAAGTTTGCAGGGCCGCACTGGCGTCTTGTACATCCTTTAAAACAGATGCAATGAAGCCAGCTGAGGCAAGCAATGGACGCGTCACCACTTGGTCAAACATGGCAGCGGTCAGGGAATCACCATGAAAAGGGGTCAATAATGTGCTAAGGAAAGTCAGCGCTCATTCTGTCGGTTCGTACTTATATCCTAGTATTGTTCGCCCTCTTATTTCCAGCGTGCTGAACATTTATGACCTCGCAGATTTCCCACGTGAGCTTAAATGTACTGCTCTACCGCTTTAACGCCGGGCCCATGTATATTAGGCGTTATATTGCTGAGGAGGGAGGCCTATGCCAGGCCCCTGTCTGCATCGGGCTACGACAGTGTCGACAAAGACGATCTGCTCGAGAGTGCGCGCAGGCTCAACAGAAGACTGGGTTCCCTATTCTCGGGTGTGCCTATAGAGTGTCACATGATGATGTCTCGGAATTAAAGCTCTCCTTTTCAGTGAACCGCAACACTGTTGGAGGTGCTGGGTAGTGCACTCATCGCCTCTTGATCAGGACTCCTTTGAGAAGCCCTACATCAAACCCAGCAAGACATTTCCCGTCTGGCGATGCCTACACACCACGCAAATCGCCACCTGCAAGGTCTAAGCCCTGAATTGGGTATCCTGCAAGAACCAGCCCGGTCAACGACCACGTGTGCCAAGGAAATGGCGTTGGGAAGCCCAACACAGGTCACGGTTCAAGGCTTTCGCGAGCTTTGAAGGCGGCGCGCATGAAGATACGGCAGACTGGATGGACCAGTATGAACGCATCGTCAACTCAGATCACTGGTGTCTTGACCAGAAGCTGGCGAACGGGTACTTCGCCCTCGAGAGGAGTGTAAGAACGTGGTTCGTTAACCGTGAGGGAAACTTCTGATTGGACAAGTTTTGCCGTCGGTTACTTGAGACCTTCTGAAATACGAATCGGTGGGATAACGCTGAACGCCTTCTTGAGCCGCGTATCCAAAAGGGTGTCGCGATGTTTGCCCAAGACTTCATCCGATTGTCTCGCCGCGCGAATCTCAGCATGACCAAGTCAAATTAGCTGAGTTACCTCATCTGTGGTGTAAAGGAACAGCTCTTTGCTGGCCTTGTATAGGCAACCGACGAACAACACTGGATGAATTTATTGGAAAGGCCAGAGCAATCGAGCGGGCGCTGCAGCAACGTCATCAGCAATACGACGGCACGCTGGCGGAACGTCTGCAGGAGGCACAGTACTGGCGAGCACCGACGAAAATTCTCTGCTCCAATTTGATTTGGGTGATTCTGCGCGAGGAGGTTGCAAGGCAAACAGTGCCGTCGTGCGCCAAGAACTCAGACAAGCATTTGCACCTCCCGAACCATGCCCCGAACCATGCTTCCAGCCGAGCGCATACAGCAATACCGATGCTATCCGTCGTTATAACCGCAACCTGGTGAAAGGCCAATAATAACCTCTGGAGGTAGGTCAGTGCCGTGCCCCTGTCTGCGTCGAGCTACGATGGTGACGAGAAAGACGATTTGCTCGAGGGTGCGCGCAGGTTCAATAGAAATAGACTGCGTTCCCTATTCTAGGGTGTGCCGATAAAGTGCGACAGGGCAACTGCTCGCAACTGAAGCTGCCGTTCCCAGTGAACCGCGACAATATACGAAAATGATTTTCCTTAACTTTATCGGCATCATAATACTTCACTCCTTGAAGAATCGATGGCGTGGCACTGCAACTCAACGAGTAGAGTGGATGGCAGGTAGCTGCTAAATTAATCTTGCTTTGTACAAATTTTGTGTTCTTGTTGTTAAAGTTATTTGCGAGTGCTTCACTCATCGACAGACACATTCATTTGAGTATTTACTACACATAAAGCTTTAGGAAAATTGCTATTGGAATATTTGCCTGGTTGAGTAAAGATCGAGCACGACAATGATGTATCGTAGTTTGTTCGGCACAAGCATTTAACATTTCAACACTTGCTTGTCGATGCGAATGTCTACATAAGAAACGGCGATCATATATGATTTGGGTGCTCAATATCGTGAGAAAGCTGACTGAGCTCACGTCGTTTTATGAAAGAGGAGCCCAACGCGCCATGTTAGCGGTATTTGCAACAATTGATTTAATTATTAATATTGCAAACATTATTCCAAAGATACAGTCGAGATATGCCTTATGACTGTGTCATTTTTTTTTTCATTTATCGCGTATTTAAACACACTATATAGGAATACCCCACTGTTGTCGCACTAAGTAAACCACCCAAGTATTATCAACCTGCCAGATATCAACTGCGAAGAGTCGGTGCCGAACACAACAAAGCATCGCAAAGTTCTCTCTTTGAGTGTGCAAGGTCACCATAAATGTGCCATGGGCATATATGCAGTACGAAGGACATAGCAAATCGAAAATTTTTGCGACAACATTCATACATTCTTGCCACAAACAAAGTGGCGATGAGCCAATATCACACTCCGTGGCCAAAGCCGATAACTGGCGTTTCGAGTAGTCGACACTGCGCAACATATTGCCGGCAGATACGTGACCTCTGAAAGGGCTCACGTCCACCTTCTCCAGAACTTTGCCGCCATAAGGCGTGCTGAGCAGAAAACCTCCTTGTGCGTAGATTGTGGCGCAAGACCTAGAGACCCCTAGCAGTATTTGGAAGAAGCAATTTAATGTAAATATAACCCTTTTCTTTTAGGGCTGCCATCTTTACTAATACAGCTTCATTGAAGATAGAGCGGCTGATGGCCGGAAAAACGTAAAAACAATTTACCTGTTGATGTTCACGTTATTTCTAGCAAACCTAGTCTGTGCGCAAGGTACTCATACAGCTAAGCAAAGATCCAACTTATTTGTCGAATTTGATGCGCTTTCACGGCCTCATAAAGTGCAATGTCTGCTTTCTTTGATCTCTTGTACATTGTTCTGTACTCCTGCGAAGGCTCGTCGTAGTTTTCTTTGTGCAAGTTTGTAAGAAAAGCACTAGATTTGAAACCCTTTTTGGCACTATCTACACAAATGACGACGCGTTAACTTCGGTGCACAGTTCTGGCATAGAGCACTCACGGCTTCTACATGTTTGGAAATCTTTGGATGTGGAATAACAAATTGTATTCCATCGGTTTCAGAAATAATTCTAAACACAATTGCGTAGATTAGCTCAAGAAAAAAAAAAGCGTGTGATGTTCATGACGTGAGAATAATTGGTTGATTCCTCAAACTAGACATGATTGCGATTCTGAAAAGCAATTTCTGCAATGGAGCATGAATACACTTGAATGTCCTAGAAAAAGGACAGATAGAGGGAGAGAGAGGGAGAGATAAGTATATATACTGCAATGCTGCAAAAAATGCAATGCTACAATGCTGCACGAGGATGAAACGGCGTAACGTTTTTGCGAGGTAGCAAAACATGGATGGTATGACGGGCGCAACAGTGCTGCATGAAACGAAAAAAAAGAAGACGAAAGCCAAGGTTCGCGCGTCGTTAATGTCAGGAACGGAAAAAGGAAACGTATGATACATAAGCTGCTAACTGGTTCAGATGACTGCACAGTGACCTCACATTTATCACTCCGCTATCAGCCAGCCAGACCCTGTCATAAGGGTGTCGCCGACCTCTGATGTTAAAACCAGACTTCTCCGTTGAGCTTCTCTGAAGGGATGTGTGGCGCTATGAAGTCAGCCACGTGCTCACTAGCAAGAAAAAAATACAAATCAGAGAGATGCAAAGGTCAAGTGCCCTTCGTAGCTGACGCAAGTGTGGCTGACGCTTTGCAGGGCGAGTTAACGGCATACAAGAGATACTTGCCCAAGAGCGCCCGATAAACTACTCCTGCTGCATGAAAAGAAGCACATTTATCTAAAGTATCGCCCATACATACGGCATGTCCTTTCTGGCTTGCACGATTTCATCATGCCGCCGTCGGTGACACATTTTTTGCGTGTGTGCTTAGAAGCAAATGATCCTTGGCCTTGTGAGCTATGTCAGCTCGGGCCTCACCACTTCGCAGGGCAAGGCATGGCAACCGTCAAAAACTCACATTCGTTAGTAGGTTTGAGTAAACCGACTTTCAAATGGCCCCACTTCATAGTGGAACCTTTTCTTCCAAGTTTTAATAAAGCGTAAGCAAAGTACTTCGCAAGCGGAAGATGCAGAAGAATTGTGAATAAAGAATGTTCAAAAAGTGGCGACTATTTGGAAATGAAGGTAGAGAAGTGTTGGAGTCATCTTAAAAGGAAAAGCGAGCTCTAAAACGCATGGATAGTTCTTGTATACAAGGCTTCAGTTTTGGCTGCTTCACGAAAAAATAACATAGAAATAAAACTACCGGTGTGTGAAGTTGGAAATTTAGCTTTGATTATTAACACCTAGAAACACGCACATAAAAAAAAATGTTACCTAGGAAACGGCACTTCGAGCTCCAGTGACACAACACATGTCTCAATTCCCATGCCACAATTGTGCTAGACTTCATTATTTTTTGAAATATTCATGTTCTGTACACCTGCAAATTTGTTGTGCAACAGATAAGGAAATACAAACTTTTCTGGCCAAAAATTTGTCATCGTCAGTTAGTGGGGTCATTTCAAATGCAGATTTATGTGCAAAATGCAAGTTAACTGTACTAAAATTATTTGCGCTGTCTAAAAGGTTATTTTATCCCTATGTCGCGACAAACAATACATGTAATTAAATCACACGTATCTTGAATTGAGGTGCGTGCATAAAGAATAAAGTATGTCATTTCCACCATATTCACGGAAGTGGTTAAGAACCTGCAGGACAAAGAGTCCACGATAAATACAGTCATCTGCTCCAGACATTAGCGCCCGCTTTTTAATATACGTGAGTGACAGGAAGAAGTTATCGAATACAGTCTTCCCCTAAATTTATAAAAAGAAAGAAAAAAGCGCAAGATTCAGTCCTCAAATATTTGTAACATTTCTTATGCATCTCTACAGCCGAGCCATCGACAAAGCTTACGATAAGTTCCGGCAGAACTTACCGGCGTGAATACCCAAGCATATGTGATAGCCGAAAGAGGAGAGAGGAAAAAACAGAGGGAAGGAAAAGTAGGTTGGTCGGTGTAAGTGCCAGCTGCCTACTCTGTACTACGGAAAGGGGTAAAGGTGATAAAAAGATTATAGAAAGAGATAAGCGATAGTAAATAGAGAAAAAAATAGACAGTACCAATCGCACGATGACTCTCGACGGTAAGGCGCTTAGCAATGAATCAATGTAGCGACAACATATTGCCGCCGTCGAAACAATTATGCATAAGGCGCGCACTGCAGTGGAACTCGTTTTTCCCACTCGCCTTCGAACTCTCGGTGCCATCTAGCGGCACTGCCGCGAAATCTGAGCGTGGCTTCCGAAATGCTTGGCACGCCGGTGCGTGCCACTAGTGGCGCTGCCGAGAAGTCAATGCGTGGCCTCCGAGACGACAAGCGTCGCGAGTCGGTGCCTGCGAACGCTGAGAATTGTTCCTTCACTTGCCACACACTCAGTGACCCAAGTTAGCGAGAGGTTCATTGAAGAACGGAACATAAGCAATGAATTCATGGGGCAGCTTGCTAAAGCGTTGACGTGAAATTCGTTCATTCAAAGTGGAACTCGTCCGATGCGTCTGTAGCATAGCCTGCTGCTGCTAACGAATCAGGTTACTCTCCCTGAGAAACTGTTGCTACCTGGATTCACTTCCCCCCAGCATTGGAGAAATTTAAAGGATTATTTTAACGCGTTAGCACTCTTTGGGTACTTCAGGCACTTCCCAGGGGCTAACTACATAATTATGTTTGTATTATGTTTCTGCGTAACCATTTTCCTGCCTACCTGGATCACTGCATAATCAATGGTCGAATTGGTAGCACATCGGGCTGCTGTAGCGAGGGGATTAAGAGGGTTCAAAACCAACCATCAAACAAAAAACAGTCATGTAGTTTTGAAGTGTCGCCAGTTATGTGAACACAACCTGTCCTGGTTTTATATTCATATTCAATTTTTCAAACTACTTTTGTTTGAAGTTCATGATAGATCTCACTAATTTGCATCTTTATTTAATCTTTGACTTCAGTCATCTTTTTGCGTGCATAGAAAAATACCATGCTAGTACATGCTGCCCCTACTATGAATTATGGCTTACGTTTGGCCTGCTTTTCTCTTGGTTCACGCTCGAGTGAACAATTTGGGCACGTGGTGGATTTAATTGTGCTTTCAAATTCTATTAAATCACGAAGGCAGGAGAACTTGTTTCTTGAGCTTGTTTATTGTTTTTTCAGTACCTGTTAACAGCTGAAATTCTTGGCGACCTGGCACTAGTACACACAAGAGCATGAGCGTAATCAAACATGAAAATACGACCGCATGTCCGGCACTATTGCATGTCAAAGTAAACATACACGGCATCAGTTGTGTAACAAGCTTGAAAGACTTGCTTGCTGAACTCGGTTACGTCAAGCATGCTGTGCGCAGCTTAACACAGACACTCATTTCAAAATATTTCTGTCAGATGAACTGGCATTGTACACTTTGCGCAGCGTTGTTATGGGGAAGGTTAGAGCGACTTTAGGGTAAAACACGTCAAAGCACCAGCTTGTTTTCTGTGGCGCAACCCAAAATATAACGGTGCTAGTAACACATGACCATCAATCAGTCCACATGCCACTCCTCGCAAGAACTTTATGTCACACGTGAGTCTTATTGTCACGCAAAGAAAGCATCCTTAAGTTAAATAAAAGGCTTGAGTACTGACAGTATAGGCGTTGACGACTATATCTATCACAGTAAATGCCAATGATTTGGCACTCGACGGCTCCCATTAATTTATTTCATGGGTACTAATAGGATTCCACACAGCAGAAGCAAACTCTTATTGTGGTCTTACTAGTGCGCAGGACAATGTTTTCAAACAGTCAGGACGCCGAAACTTCTCTGTAAGTCTAGATATTATGCATGTATTCCTCATGGCATGACTCACAATAGAGGATACATGAAGGTGAAAACTCAGCCTCGAGTCTGCATAAACTCCGAGGTCAAAGACATCAAGGGCATGACAAATACCATCACCCGACAGAGTGTAATGAAAGTTCGTCTGCACATACTTTCTCCTCCTGCAAATTATAGAAGTCATTTACGCACTATTCTCTACGAAACAATTTTAAATCATCAGCAAACATCGAAGTGAGTGGCTCAGTTTAAGAACAGAGCAAATCATTAACAAGCACCAAAAGCAAAAGTGCTCATAAGTTGCAGTGTGAAGGTACTGCCGACAAAGTTGTAAATGGGTAATTATGAGAAATTTATGGAAGTTTATTAAACATTATTTTAAAAACTGACCACGTTTACTTGATTAGAAAGGTAGATTTCAAACCACTTACAGTATAAATCACATACTATTTTTGTGCAGCTTAAGCAGCAATAGCTGATGACAGACTTCGCCAGACCCTTTCGTCAAATCAAAGTTCATTGTGTCCAATTCACTGCGGTTAAATACGGCAGCGCGGCATAACCGAAAATAGCGCTAATGTCGGTTTCTACTAGTCTGCCTTCCACAAACCCCTGTTAAAGCGGAGAAATATTGGCCTTAAGATACGCGTGCAATCGTCCATGCATTATCATTTCAAAAACCTCTGAAAACTATCTAAAAAAATAATCACGCCAGAAGTTGTTCACGTTACAAGGAATGTGATAATTGCTGTAGGTCATTGAACATAGAGACTGCAACTATTGCTTTCCATTCGGGCAGAAAAAAGCCCACTTTGCAAAGTACGATTAAACATGTATATCAAAATAGGATCAAACACTTCTGCGCAACTTTTTATTATAAAGCAAGGAATGCCACCATACCCTGTCGAAAATTTCACCTTCAGCTTTCTTATGCAACGGAAAACCTGGAGCTCAGTGACAAAAAAAATCAGATAAAAGGTCTGAATCGTCTGCCATTGTGACGTCATTTATCGGGTATAATGCCTAAAAGGACAGAAGCCAGAGTACTCGGCGAATCAATTGCAGATTTGTGGGTCAAAGTTCATCGTACTAACGTTTTTAAAAACAGCTGATCTCTTTTTTTTTTGCATTCTTGCGTAGGGCCAGACACTTTCATATTAAATTTTAAAGTTCACTTCGATATTTTGATGACAACACGTTTCATTGCTACCTAAAATCCAGCTGACTAGTGTTATGCAAATAGCAATGCTTTAGTACTGTTATTTGTTGTAAGTTTTCTCATAAAGTTTATGGAGCAATTGCTTCCTGCACAAATAATATTTCAGCTCGTGCAAAAATCAGCCTGGGAATTTCCTATTTCCTCTGGAACATTTTCGGATATATTCTTTTATTGCGCTTTGTACAGTTGATGCAAGATGGTTTACCCATGAATAAACGGCATTGTTATCTAACATGTTAGACCATTCCAGCTGCGAAGGCGATTGTGGAGTAGTCTCAACGACGGTACACGTACATAAGGATTGCACAATCGCGGCTCTGAATAAAAGACAAATAATAGGAAAGCGTGAATGAAGGATTAAATAAGTCACCCGGAAGAAGAACATCAAACGCGTCACACATGCGGAAAATTGGAACGTTTGATAAAAAACGACTATAAAACATTTCCAGTGCAATTAGGAGTCACATTGTGTTGATAGAACACGTAGTAGTTTACAAAGTCGATAAATAAGCTCGCTGTCCCACGAAGTAGGACACACTTGTTTCAAATTAAAACTGCACACCAGTCAACCTTTGCAGAATAAAACCTCTATAAATACGTACTTCGTATTTTGCAAAGTCAATCCGATCGTGTAGCTTTCTCAAATGCCTTAGAAAGACATTGGCAAGAGAGCTAAGAGGAAAATAATCAGAACTAAGCAAGTAGCTTGGAGCATCACACTATGGTACTTCCAGCCACGCAGATTCGTCGTATGTTTCAAGGTATGAACAGGTAGATAAGCGCGATAAAAGACACATGCACAAGAAAGGGAGACAAAGGCTTAACTGATGCAGCTCTGACTTGTACGCTATTAAAACACCACCAACTCTAACCATATCAATGTACTTTCTGCCTGCTCTGAATACAGCGCCGTCCTTCGTGAAATAAGACTCTCCTTTTCTTGACTCGTGCAACCATCTTTCCGTTATGCAAATATGATAACTAGAATGAAGTATATCTAAAAAAAAAGCTCACACTTTTGTTCTGAAACCTCTCGTATTTTGGTAATAAACATTAAAGGGACACTAAAGTGAAAAATGATTTCTTCTGCATCAGTAAATTACCGTTCTACAACACCAAAAACACCACTCTTACAACGCTAAGACGTTTGGTGAGCCAGAAAAAGCGCAAGAACGAAATACGGGTGGCGACACCTACTTGAGTTCCCGCACCTGGAGGCTGTGACGTCATGGATTTTGATGGTATCTTCAAGGGCCTACCAATTATATATAGCGGTACAGATTGACTACATTGTGTTCTAAAGGAACCAAATATTAAATATGGCAAGTTTCGGGAACCTTTATTCAGCCAACGCGGCCCAAATGCGAAAACATACTTTGGAATCCCTGACGTCACGCTGACGTACCGGCGCTGGGGTTGCGGCGCGAAATTCAAATACTGATACTTGGACCTTCATTTTCCGATCTAATTATCAAACTATTTATTTGAAATGACTGCCTGCAGGGTTCTCAAACAATGCTCCATTAGTCTAAACTGATTTATTGTTTCCCTTTAGTGTCCCTTTAACGACTCATCACTGTGTTCTAACACTGGAAGAAATTGCGGAAAGGGAAACAGCCTTCCAGTGAAAAGGTGAAACATGCAACCATTTCGTAAGACATAGGATTTGTTGAAACGAATGAGAGATTCCCCGTCCAAACGTATATGAAACGAATTGTACGTGGGTTACCTGGTTTTCATCCGCGTGCACTAAACTGTATTGTCGCCGACGAGACCTGCGAAAGTCGCTCGATGTCGGATGCCGTTGTAGTGGGGGCCAAACTGGACACAAGAAGGCCTGTTGCTGGTGAAGCTTCGGGCGCGACATTGAGAGAGCAGTGTTCAGCAGTACCGAACGCGGCTGGATGACGTGTGCGCCCGTTTGCTGTAGAAGTCTTTCGTCGCAAGGCTCGGCGCGGTCGACCAAAGGAACTGTCGCTGCTGCCAGTGTCTCAATGAGCGCGACACCCGCCAGTTACGTTAGCGAAAGACTGTTTCGGCAAGGGAGGCGCATTGCAGCACGCGCCCACGTAACGGCGGGAGATCAGTACAAGTCGAGACGCTGCCATGTAGGGCAACCGCCACTTCACGAAGGGATACATATTCAGCACCAAGCTCGCGAACTTTGGACACCAAAGTAATAAGTTGAGCAGCCATCGATTCAAGTCACTGCACAACCTTCTCCGGGAACATCAGGAGCATCAGACACGGTGACGAATGCAGTCGATGTGCTGGGGGCGTGTCGCTGTCAACGACGATGCTCGCTGCCGACTTAATCGGCCGCTTCACGCAGGTGACACACTTGCACCTGGGGTGCGATCGGAGATGGTTGTTCGGCGCGTTCGTTCGGTTACCGGCGCGCGCGATTGGCCTACTCCGCGCCGACGTCGCCTGCCGCGGGGCGCCGCCCCGTTTTTGGTGACGTCAAAATGACGACACGCTCCTGTCAATCATCCGCCCACCGAGCATTTCGTCCGAACGCGACGGGAGTTGAGAAGTTTGGAGCGATCATACGGCTTCGCATGGCGCGTCTGATGGATTGGATTGGATCCAACAGGCGGCCTTTTCGGCTGCGGAATGGCACGAATGGCACGTTTGAATCCGATCCATAGTTTAATTCTAGAAAATGGCGCTTCCGTTGGAAACTTCGGTTGTTTCGCTGGCGTTTCTTGAGGAAGGAGGAGAGTGGGTGGGGGTGCGAAACGCGTTTGAAGAAATGGCAGAAAGTGAATTCCGGCGTCGTTTTTGTTTCTCGAAACAAATAATTCGTTGGTTGTACAGAGAAATCGACAACATCATCGGTGCCAGCGAGCCACTGGGATGTTGTGGCTGCCTCTTGAAAAGTGCGCCACTCTTCCCGTCGTTTTTTTTTTCTTTTACCTTCTAGCTGTGCGCGACACCACCTAGGGACGACGCAAAGAACCTAATAGTTATAAATTGCAGTAGTCACACGTACTGCTATTTGAAAACGTGTTTGGGCTTGAGAAGAAAAAATACGTTTTTTTAGACAAAGATTTCATTCAATTGGAAGACGAGAAACATTTGGCTTTGTAGTATACTGTTTGAGAGCAGACGACAAACGACGCAGGTAAACTTCCGGGGAGGTGACCGCTTCCTGATTGGCTGCTCTCTCCGCCCCGCTGTCACAAATTTTGCATACTGCAACTTTGTGACGTTGCAGCAACTGAACAGAACGCGTATCGAACAAAATATCTCCGATCGCGCCCCTGCTTACGCCCTTTTCCATCAAAATGTTGTGCTCCTGAACCTGTATATCAAGACATTTGTCGTATATCGCTGCTTCCATGAAGCACATGGTAAAAAAATGTGTCTTCGCTAAATCCACAGAGAGCAGCGCGCACACCCTGCGCCTCGAAAACCACGTGTCCCATCGTGGCCTGCTAACATATGCTGCAACAATATATGAAAACACATTAATACAAACACAAGGAAATGTATTGATAAGTTTACATGCAATTAGGCACTGGATAGGAGCAGCAGTTGTTTTGTCTCAACCCCTTTTTTTGCATCAGGGTATGAAAAATAAGGTTACTGCATATTTCTGTCCAAGTGTCCCCATTTACTACCCAACTGCACAAAACAGCTTAGATAAAATAGATCCTGTCGCTTGCTTCGTGCTTGTGATGGCGCTAACTACACTGTAGGAAAAACGTTCATACGAAAAAGAAACAAATGTAAACAGCAATACCAAAATATCTTTTTCGCGTTTTCGACCATCATGTTGAGTAAAGTATCATTGTAAGGGGTTGCTATCTCTTTAGGGCCATTATTTAGGATACCATGCGCACTGCTTGGTGGTTACGTGCGTTATGCATGCTTGAGTCCTGAGTCGCTGTCTGCGGCTTTGTCTGGGTTCGTGCATAGTTCAGGTCAGCAGACAGGGTCGCTTGAGTTGCGGTGGCAGGCGCAAACGAGGGGTGGTGCACGGCGCCGCAGCGGTTGTATAAACAGATACCGACGAGGTTGCCAGGCGAGACGTGGCACCCTTCCGTCCTGTAAGTCGAGAACTTCATAAGTCTTCCTAAGGCACCGTTGACTGTCTGGGCATGTGTGTCACTCTGTCGTAGTAACAGAACCCGGGATTGGCGCAGCTGCTGCTCTGGTGAGAGTCTCGGTGCGTGAGAACGTCTCCGTGAGCTTTGGTGCTGATCATAATCGTCATGGGTGCTCTGGGCGACGATGGTGCTCGTATTTCCTGGCGGATCTATGCCGGAAGCGCTTCACGTGTCATCTTATCTCCCCAAGACTCGTTTGGATGAGCCGAGAGCGAGGTCTCGTCACATTTAGACAGTTGGGTCGCTCTTACGTTAGCGACTTTCAAATTCTGTCGAGCTTCTTGTTGGGAAAGGACGGTGTGAAGACGCAAATAGTGTCCCTCCTGGTTAGCTCCGCTGACTGTTATGTCGTGCAGATAGGCAGACACGCTTGTGATGCCACCAACAGTTGTCTTCATGCACCTTTGAAAGAGTGCTGGTGCTGCGGAAATTCCGAATGGGAGCCTGTAAACATGACAGAGGCGTTTATACATGTTAATTTTGAGATCTCTGTCGTCTGATTAGTCAGCTTCAGCTGCTGAAAAGCCTGGGCCAGGGGCAGTTTTGATAATATTTTTTCGCCTTGCAGATAAGGGAGGACCTCGGCCATTGTCGACAAGGATGAAAAAGCCTCATAAAGTTTGCATTTGCTCTGCTGCGGTAGTCACGGCTAAATCGGATTCTGACGTCGCTTTTATGACAATAACCACTGGGGGTACCGAAGTAGCATGTTGAGCGTGCTGGACCATTTTTGGCGTGTCAGACGTTCGAGCTCTTCTTTTAAGGCTTCTCTCAGGGCATATGGAAGCATGGGTGAAAACAGCGCTAAATAAACATGGACAGGGGAGGGACACAGGACGAGTGCTGTTCTGCACTGCCCTGTCATTGTCCGTGTTTATTTTGCGCTGTTTTCACCCATGGATTCATAACAACTAGCACGCATTCACACCCTTTTAAGTCAAATGAAAGCGTTCGCACACATAAAAACTCAGAAGAAGCTTAATCGTACAGCTCGAGCTTCATAGGCAGGTCCTTGTACCTGTTAGCTGTTGCCATCGAAAACGGCAGCATACTTGATGAGTACAGTAGTGACGCTTCTGCCACAGCGTATGTGATTAGTGCCATTTAGTGTGATTCCAAGCGACTGGTACCAATGAGGAACCAGCACCGTAGTTTGATTATTATTATTATTATTATTATTATTATTATTATTATTATTATTATTATTATTATTATTATTATTATTATTATTATTATTTACTGGCGTTCCCTTTGAAATTGGGCGGTGAGAAATAGCCCCTTCAGTCACGAATCATGATCGATTGTCGATACCTGCATGAAACACATAATTTCATGCCAGCGTGCATGAGGCTCCACTGAAAGCAAGTAAACGTTGTAGAATGACTGATTGTGCATTTTATTTTGAGGCAGCACAGTTGTAGAGTGACTAAATATTTAATTATTGTAAAGTCAGTTATGGTACATTTCTTCCTAAAAAATGTGTATCAAACGCTAGAATTCCATGCAGAAGTCATTTATTGGTGGCAAGCATTTCAAGAAAAATATATTTCGACGTTGCTACCGACATGCCACGCGTCAAAGGTCACGTAAAACAAGGTAGTGCCTTCACCAAACCGGTACCCTGTAATGATACATATCATTCAGAAGTGTAATCGGCGTAATTTCGGTTAGCCAAGTTAGGTTAGGCAACCGGCAAATTAGGTTAGGCAAACGAGACGCTGTCTTAACGTTTACGTGAGCGTGCGCACAGTGTGAAGATTAAGACTGCTAGTAGTCTAGCTGTTCATTGTGCATAGTTTTGCTATGCACCCCACCTACAAGACACATGTGTGTTGAGAAAGTACAGCGACCAGATGGCCGGGGAAATCTTTGAGACCTTTTCAATTTGTCAATTAGGACCCATTTGCGTAAGCACCCTTTCTGTAGCTCTTTGCGATAACAAGCTTAAGTTCCTTAGAAGTTAATCAATTTCGATTGTGCCCATATTCTGTATTCTACATTTGCATTGTTTTACGTTTGTGACCCATACGCAACAAGAGTTGACTGAAGATGACCCGCCTACCCTTTCTTCTTTTCCCTCTTTCAGCCCTTTGCGAATAGTATATATCTGTGCTCGCTTCAATAAAGCTGTTGTTGGTGTTAAGAATGGCGAGCTGCTAAGCAAGATTGCCACCCGATTACGACAAGGGGGGCAAGACACGCATTCCGCACCCTCTCCGTCACTGCAGCTAGGAGGCGTTCGAAGAAGCGGCCTTTGTGCTGAAAACCGCCGCCTTCCTCCAGCCCCATCGACATTGTGACGGGACGAGTTCGGTGTGTGAACAATGGTTTCGGAGTTCCCCAACGTGGACCTGATATGACACGCATGGATAAGCTGCCGTGGGGAAGCCGTATTTTGGTGCTTCTCATGCTCGTCCAGGCGCAAGACAACGAGCTACCCTCGATCGGCACCGATATTTCCCGGAACGGCACCCCTCCAACGCCGTCGTTTGGGCATCGGAATGTGTGTGCCTTGGTGTCTGTAAACTGATCTGCAGAGCAGCGGCGAGTTGGTGATGAGTAAACGAACAGTCGCCGCCTCGTATGGCCGGCGGATCGAGTGTATAAGAACTGTGGTTGTGCGAATGCTGAGGACACTTCTCTTGAGCAGTCATGTTAGGCTGAGTCACTTCTCTCATGCAGTCATGTTGGACTGATACTCTTTTTTTCAAGCAGTCATGTTAGACTGATTTCATTTCTGTAAATAAACCCTTTTCCTCGTTCTCGATGAGAAACAGTTCTTCACTTCATCAACGATCTCAGCGTAAATAAGCTGGACGACGGCATGGGCCAGCTACCTTCGAATTCATGCCGTACTCCAATCTTTGCAAAGGACCACGGACGATGGGAGTAAGCCCCCAATCCTGACAACTGGCTGACAGCGGTGTGATGGACTTTGCGACATGGTGCTGTATCTGCGGTGAGTGCTTGGTTTTTGCTTTGACTCTCTAGGCTTCATTTTGTGGTTGTTCTGTTTAGAACAGTAGGGAAGCTAGATTGTTGTGTGTTAGCTAGGTTGTGTTTTCCTAGCTAGATTTAGAGAGCAGAATCAAGGCAGTAAAGCAGCAGTCATGGAGTTAAGGACACTACTGAGAGACGAGTTGTTGATTGTTGGTGAGGAACTGGGCCTAGATGTACGCAAGGAAATGCTAAAATCAGAATTATTGCATATCATTTCCGAACAGGCCAGTGAGGAAGAAGTTGAACTGGGGTTTGAACTTCTGAAAAAGAGAGAAGAACGAGAGAGAAAAGAAAGGGAGGAACGCGATAAAGATCGCGAGTTAAGAAAAATGCAACTTGAACTTGAAAGCAAACGTTTGGAGTTGTCTCAAGGAAGTGAAGGCGCTCTGGGACGATCAAGTGAGGCAGAATCATACCGCATGGACAGGCTATTAAAGCCATTTGAGGTCGGGACCAACATAGGCTTGTTCCTATGCAATTTTGAAAGGACTTGTGAAAAGATGAACTTCGGCCCGAGTACATGGCCACAGCGGTTGCTGTCTATGTTGCCGTGTGAGGCGTCGGAAGTAATCGCCAGACTGAGTGTGCAGGATGCATATGATTATGCAAAAGTTAAGGCTAGTCTCCTGAAGAAATACCGCCTTTCAGCCGAAGCTTTTCGGCAAAGGTTTAGGAGCACAGGCAAGAAAGATAGCGAGGGCTATCCGGAGTTTGCATATAGCTTAAAGGCCAACCTAGTCGAGTGGCGTAAAAGCGCGGAAGCGTACGACAACAGAGACATGATCATTGAATGCATGTGTCTAGAGCAGTTTTACAAAACCATCCCCCAAGCTGTGAAACTGTGGGTGCAAGACAGAGGTAATGTAAACACTGTGGAAAGGGCGGCTGATTTAGCCGAGGAGTACGCAACCCGTAGAAAGTTGAACGCCGAGGAGGGAAACTGCGACGGTCGAAATGGACCGCGGAAACCATTTCCGTTCAAAAAGGGTGCGCAAACTAGACGATCCGAGCATGTAGACATGGCGGAAAAGCCCGCAGAAAAGAGCGAGGAGAAACTTAACGGAGAAACCGCACAAAAAGAACAGAAAAGAAAATTCAAATCTTTTAGACCAATTCGCTGTTACAAATGCCACAAACTGGGACATATAGCTGTAAACTGCGAGAAGTCTAGCGTAGTTTTTTCCTACGTGGAGGAAAAAGATGAGAATATGGAACTTTTAAGTCCATATCTCCACGACCTGCAAGTTAATGGAAAACCATGCCGAGTGCTAAGAGACAGTGCCGCCACGCTGGACATTGTCCATCCGTCTTAGGTGATGGTAGATGACTTCACCGGAGAAGTAGCATGGATAAAACAGGTTGTAGAAGAACACAGCGTGTGTCTGCCCATGGCCAAAGTCAAAATCAGTGGACCATTCGGGGAGCTAGAGACTGAGGCTGCAGTTTCCAAATTTTTGTCACTGCAGTATCCCTACATCTTTTCGAATCGTTCGAATCAGTTACTGCGTGACAGAGGGCTCAAACTGGGAGAGGGCGTAGTACAGGCATTGACCCGAGGCCAAGCTCGTAAGATCGCGGCGCTTTCGGCTGAAAATGCTCAAGCTCCTCCAGCGGAAGCAGAAAAGGGGATAACTTCAATACCCGAATCCGAGCTAGGCCCGAGGGACAAAATAACAGTTGAGGAGAGCCTGCCAGCTGACCAGCTCAATGAGAGCGTAGCACTAGAGTGTCAGAGTTCTAGCTTGCAGGAAGAGCAAGTAGACGCGCTCACAAGCGAGACAGGGTCGTTATTATCACCGGCCTCAAAGAACTTTGATCAACTCTTACGCGCGGATACTGGCACTGAGAGTCACTGGCAGCTGAGCAAAAGAATGATGAGAGCTTAGCTAAATTACATGACACAGCTAAAGAAGGCATTGCTAGGCGCAACGTCACGATACATGAGAGAGGAGGATTGTTGTATCGGCATTACAGAGATCGAAAGGGTAGGATTTTAGATCAGTTAGTCATACCTACTAAGTATAGGGAGGACCTTTTGAGTCTTTGTCATGGAAATGGGTGGTCCGGCCACCTAGGCATAAACAAATCAAAGGAAAAATTGCTTATGGAATACTACTGGCCTGGCTGTTTCAAAGATGTAGAAAACTTTGTAAGAGCATGCGACGCCTGCCAGCGTTCTGGTAAACCAGGAGAGACATGGAAAGCTCACTGAAGGTAGTGCCCTTAATAACAGAGCCTTTCAGACGACTTGTAATAGACACGGTAGGGCCTCTTCCAAAAACAAAATCAGGCTACAGGTACTTGTTTACCATGCTGTGTCCGGCTACCAAGTTTCCAGAAGCAATCCCTTTGAAAGAGCTCAGCTCCACCGAAGTAGTAGACGCGCTTTTGACAGTGTTTGCACGAGTTGGGTTTCCAGCCGAAATTCAGGCAGATCAAGGGTCAGTATTCACGAGCGCACTGACTTCCACATTCTTGCAAAAGTGCGGGGTAAAGTTAATACACAGTTCTGTCTATCACCCTCAGTCAAACAGTGTAGAGAGGTGGCATTCGGTGCTTAAGCGAGTTTTGCGTGCGCTCTGTTACGAGCACAAGGAGGACTGGGAGAACTGTCTGCCGGCAACGTTGTTTGCTTTGCGAACGGTTCCACATGAGGCGACAGGGTTCTCACCAGCAGAACTAGTGTATGGGAGGACACTCCGGTCTCCACTGAGAATGTTAAGAGAGATGTGGGAGGAAAGAGGGGAGAGTCCAACCGTGGTTGAATACGTGCTAAATTTACTGGAACGGCTAAGCGCAACCCAAGAACTAGTCGGAAAGAACATGGCACTAGCTCAAAAGAACGCCAAATTCTATTACAAGAATGCGAGGCTTCGTACGTTTAACTCCGGAGACCAGGTAATGATCCTCAAGCCTTCAAGAAAGAACAAGCTTGAAGTTCACTGGGACGGGCCCGTTAAAGTGTTGCACAAACTTTCAGATACTAACTATGCTTTGAGAATGCCCGGTCGCAGGAAGGAAGTGAGGATATATCACTGTAATTTGATGAAGCCGTATGTAGTGCAGAGCGGAGTCGTTAACTATACCGTCAAAGAGACGGATGGCACCAGTACCAAGCTTAACGAGTATAGGGCGACCTCCAACTCTGAAATCGGCCTAGAAGAAGTAGTAGAACACTCGGTAAGCTCGCACGCTCTAAGACCCGAGCAGCTAGATGAGCTAAAAGGGGTGTTGGGGGAATATATCGACAGGTTCAGCGATCGGCCGGGTAGAGCCGAACTGATAACGCATGAAATTGAGCTGACCTCTGCCGAACCAGTAAGATCAAAACCTTACAGGGTGTCTCCAAGACAGAGAGAGATTATGGAGGCAGAGATACAGCGCATGCTAGAGTTGGGAGTTATTGAGCCCGCTGAGAGTGACTACACGTCACCACTAATACTCGTAGAAACCCCTAACAAGGACCCTCGTCCGTGTGTTGACTACAGGAAGTTCAATGCCATCACTAGGGATCAGCTGTACCCGATACCCAACATTGAGGAACGAATTGAAAGAGTTAGCGCTGCTAAATACATTTCAACTATAGATCTCGTGCGGGGGTACTGGCAAGTTCCCCTTTCAGAAAGTGCCAGCCGCTATGCCGCATTCATCTCGCCTGTAGGCACTTTTCGCCCTCTCGCACTCAGCTTCGGGCTGAAGAACGCGCCGTTTAGCTTCTCTAAGTTAATGGATATTGTCCTAAAGGACTTGCAGGAGTTCGCCTTACCTTATCTTGATGATGTGGCCATTTTTTCGGACAGCTGGGAACAACACGTATCGCACCTCAAACAGGTGTTCTCACGGTTGAGGGAAGCCGGCTTAACGATGAAAGCGGAAAAGTGTAGGTTTGGTTGTTCGCAGGTTACTTATCTGGGCCATGTTGTCGGTCAGGGCATGAGACGGCCGGCTGAGCTGAAAATAGCGACGATTGGAGATTTTTCTCAGCCGCACACGAAAACGGACTTTCGTTCATTTTTGGGCCTTGTGGGGTACTATCAACGGTACATTCCGAATTACTCGCAATTGGCAAGTCCACTAACAGACGCCCTCCGAAAGGGAGCACCGAGTAACGTACACTGGGATAAGGACAAAGAGAACGCTTTCCAAAGTTTGAAAACGCTATTGGTTTCTCGCCCTGTGCTTCGCGCGCCAGACTACACAAAGGAATTCATAGTTCAATGCGACGCAAGCGACAGAGGTATGGGCGTGGTACTTAGTCAGGTCGGCGACGATAACGAGGAGCATCCTATCCTCTATGCCAGCCGTAAACTAAATGTAAGGGAGGAAGCCTACAGCGCTTCAGAGAACGAATGCGCTTGTTTGGTTTGGGCCGCCGAGAAGTTGTCGTGTTACTTGTACGGAGCGAAGTTCATCTTCGAGACCGACCACTGTCCTCTGACGTGGCTCAATCAATTGTCACACAAAAATGGCCGCTTGCTCCGATGGAGCCTCACTCTCCAAGAGTACAACTTCTCCGTTAGATATATGAAGGGAAAGTTGCATAGCAATGCGGATGGTTTGAGCAGGCTAATTTGAATTCTGCGTTTGAGGGTCCCGCCTAAATTTTAGGGTTACTAGTGCTAACTTTTCTTTAGGCGAAGAAAATCCCCTCTCATTTAGCAGAATTCCCTCCATAATTGCTGAATTTGTCAGCAGGAATTTGCTTCAGAAATTGGCATAGTGAAATGTAGCATTTTTTTGTTTCTGCACTTATGTTGTTGTTGTTTTTTGAAGCCTAGCGAGTCTAAAGTAGGAGCCAATGCACGTCATCTCGGCGCAGAGCCGTGCTGTGAGGTTCGTTTTGCAGTTGCCTGTCCTTGGATGTTTTGGGGCGGTGACATCAATGCACAAGTGGTCGCTGCGAGCCAAGACATCAATCCCCCCCTGACCAGCAGCCGTTCTCTTCCTGCCTAGCGGTTGTCAGCGCTAGACAGTCGAGATTTTTCGGGCCATGGAGGCGCTGTTAAGAATGGCGAGCTGCTAAGCAAGATTGCCACCCGATTACGACAAGGGGGGCAAGACGCGCATTCCGCACCCTCTCCGTCACTGAAGCTAGGAGGCGTTCGAAGAAGCGTTCGACAAGAAGCTTTGTGCTGAAAACCGCCGCCTTCCTCCAGCCCCATCGACATTGTGACGGGACGAGTTCGGTGTGTGAACAATGGTTTCGGAGTTCCCCAACGTGGACCTGATATGACACGCATGGATAAGCTGCCGTGGGGAAGCCGTATTTTGGTGCTTCTCATGCTCGTCCAGGCGCAAGACAACGAGCTACCCTCGATCGGCACCGATATTTCCCGGAACGGCACCCCTCCAACGCCGTCGTTTGGGCATCGGAATGTGTGTGCCTTGGTGTCTATAAACTGATCTGCAGAGCAGCGGCGAGTTGGTGATGAGTAAACGAACAGTCGCCGCCTCGTATGGCCGGCGGATCGAGTGTATAAGAACTGTGGTTGTGCGAACGCTGAGGACACTTCTCTTGAGCAGTCATGTTAGACTGAGTCACTTCTCTCATGCAGTCATGTTGGACTGATACTCTTTTTCTCAAGCAGTCATGTTAGACTGATTTCATTTCTGTAAATAAACCCTTTTCCTCGTTCTCGATGGAAACAGTTCTTCACTTCATCAACGATCTCAGCGTAAATAAGCTGGACGACGGCATGGGCCAGCTACCTTCGAATTCATGCCGTACTCCAATCTTTGCAAAGGACCACGGACGATGGGAGTAAGCCCCCAATCCTGACATTGGCAGTCAGCGGTGGCCCTGTGCTCTTCCTTGTTCGTGTATTTTTGGCGCTGTTTAAAATAAGTGATCCGTACCAACTAGCTCGCTCCCAAACCCTCCTAGGGTAGTAAAATGTTCAATTTACCCAAATCATTATGTTTGTGCTCTATTTCTTGCTGCCACTGCATAAAAATGGGAACGATAGGTGGTATCCCCAAATGGGGGGGGTGGACGCCGTGACTGAAAGGGGTAGTCACCTACCGTGGTCAATTTAATCAGGAATGCTATATAAGTTTTTAATTCTAGCATTTCTGCGTGGATCTTCTTAATCTTCTTTTTTCTTCCTCAAAACTTCCCTATCTACCTTGTACCGCTACCTATGCCTGCAACAAATGCGATCTTATCAATCTGTTCATTGCTTTTTATGCGTTGCATATTGCAATCACTCAGTTCAACCCTTGGGCGCGGCCGCGCAGCCACCATTGAGGGTATGAGCCATTGTTCATTGCTGCGCGTCTCATATGTGGGTCTATTCTCTTTTAAGTTTGCTATGTTTGTTATTAAGTTGCTTCTATTTTTATGCGTTGCATATTACAATCACTCAGTTCAGCCCTTGGGCGCGGCCGGGCGGCCACCATTGACCTTTAGCGCAACCACGTGACGTGACGTCACGACAGCCGGAGGAAAAGCTGGTCCCCACCCCCCGCAATATGCAACGCATTCTTGTCTTAACCAAGCTAAGCCTGGCCATTTTTTCTCACTAATACTCTAGACGTATCTTGCTTATCTAGACTGTTGACCGGTTGAAGCTTCCGTTCACTTTGAATCCAACCGCTTCCGGAGGGTGCACGTTGCGTACTGATCTTGCTGGTTGGATCCCTTCGCATTCCATCAGGATGTGCTTAGTGGTCTCGGGACTTTTGCTGCAACATCCACATGCCTCATCTTTTTGTGAATGTTGGCTCCGGTATGTTTTCTTTCTTAGGCAGCCAGCTCGAGCTTCAGACAGGAAGGCACTGCCTTTGTGTTATCGTATAGATTTTCCCTTCTAATTTTATTCTTCGCATCTTTTTAATTCTCCACTGTCCTTCTCGTTTATATTGCTACACGCGTGTGGTATTTGATTTTTTGAACGAGGCGCGTGGGCGCCATCACTCGAGGAAAGAGGAGGAAGAACGAACTTGTCTCGCACTGTGATTCTAACCGGTCGGCGCTGCAAGCGCTGTTGTAAATATCATCTGTAAATAGTTGCTCGTCTTACTGACTCGTCCTTCGCGTAACAATATTTTTTCGCATTCAATTCGCTGTCTCTGCTTCTCTCACTTCCTTTGTGATGACTCCTGATTGTCTACTTAAACTTTAAATTGCCGTGCACGTCCTTGAAAGTTTCTTGACCTCTTCCTGCATTTTGTGTGCACGCTCTTCGGGCACAGGTACTTGTGCACTATAGCTGCCAATTTATTTTCTTCCATGTTTCCCAGTATTTCTTCAAAACCAATTTTGCTCTGCGCAAGGTTTGACAAGAGGCTCAGAGAAAAGAATAGAGAACAGAGAACAAGAGAAAAGAAAAGAAAGAAAAGGTGAAAAAAAGACACCAAGAGAGGAAAAAAAGAACAAGAAAATAAAAAGAAGGGCTAACATCTGTGACCGTGGTTCCTCGTCTTAGGAACCACGCTCACAGACATCAGGCGACAGCGCTTATTCTTTTTGAAGTCTCGCCCTTTACAACCAGCCGCCACCGACAACAACCGCACGTGACGTCACTGTACTAACCCGTTAAAACTAACAAGCCGAGGATGGCGAGGCCACCTTTGACGAAGATAGGTCCAACTATTGAAACATTGGCCAGCCTTTCTGGGCCACCTTATCCCTGTTTATAACATTTATACCCAAGAATACATAAGGGAGAAGGCTTGGCATACATTAACAAGAAAATTAGAAGAATACGGCACAAAAAAAAATAATTTAAAAAAAGACGCACTGCCACAGAGACGGCACAGCTTGCAACGAAGTCTACTGAAAGGTTCATATAAAGCGCAGAGCACTGCCTTGCGAATTCAGCGAAACTGAACAGCCACAAACGATGATAAAGTGCAGACTTAGAAAGAAAATGCAAGGCTGCCCAGAGGGGAAATACGAGAGAAAATTTGCCCACGGAGGCGGAGAGGGGGGGCAAGAAAGGAAAAAATATCATCAGTTGCTCCTTCGTTACAAAAGCAAATTTTAGAAATGGCGACGCTGGATTGTTCAGTTAAAGACACTTGGGGAACGGATTCCACCCCTCAAACTGCTGAACCTCCCTTCCTATTGACGAACCAAATCATTTATCCACGTAATCCACAAACTATAAAGCTTGGAAACTTAGAGTTGAGAGAGTGGTAGGCGGACGATTCATTGAAGAGTACTTTAACGAGTGGTTAATGCGTCCGGCTTGAAGCTGTCCGCGGGCGCGGTGGCGCAATTTTATTCTGTAGTACCTAACGTGGGAAATCGTAAGTTTTTTATTTATCTTCGAATAATGGTAGGACGGATGTTGAGTTGGTGGCATGGCAAAATATGTGTAATGGCAAGGATGGACGGATGGGTAAAGCAAAGCCAGTTTCGAACAGTTAGCTTCTCCTACGATGACACATTAAAAAAAAAACGGCCGTGGACTTAAGAAGCGCATGACCACTATTTGATTGTATATAAAAAAAAGAAATAAAAAAGCACACTCACGCACACGCACACGCACACTTGGAATCACGCAGTCGCAAAAGATTCTGATGCAGAGAGAGGGACAGGAATAAAGGGAAAGGCAGGCGGGTTAACAAAATTGGAACATTCGGTTTGCTACCCTTTACTGGGGAAGCAGAAAGAAATGGGATGCTAAAAGCTAAGGGAAGATAAAACGTGCATCATCAGCTCGAGCAGAATACAAGCGCGAAATAAAAGACGTAATGAAACATTGTGTTGACAGCGTTTATCTCTTCCGTTAAAAACCAAATGTGCATTGATCGTTCCTATAATGTGCGTGCTTGCACGCAATATCTTTGGGTTTACGTTTGAGTTAAGGGGGTGGAAGGCAAGGGGAGCGACACAGACAAGCACAAGAACGTGTTGTCCTTCAACTCGAGCACTACTGCAAACTCGAAGACCGACTGAAGGGCAGACGGTGGAAAAAAACAAGTCTCGATTGCCGGATGTTATGTCACCCCAAGCTAGCATTCAGCCTGATAGCAGGGACCACCAGTGCACTGCTCGTCGTTCCTCGGACAAATGAAATGTGGTTCTGACTGAGGAGCCGAATGGCCCTCTGAATTGCTAATTTATAAAATTAGATGTAATTCAACCAAATAGTCAACGTCACAAGATGCAAAGATATCTTTCATTTGCATATTTCTCACAGGCCGCTATATGAAGCATTTTGTGAGAAGAAATGGTATATTGTTGAAATGTAAAGCATATAAAAAACAACGAAGCAAAAACAATAACAAAACAGACGTTAACCAAAGGTTAAATTCAATAGCCAAGGACTTAAGTTAGATACTACACAACTTGTGCCGACGTAGAAAAGGTAATACGACGATCAGAATGTGACATGACCCAATGAAATTGTTATTACCAATCACTAAATAGTATTACGGTGGTTGGTTTGATTGATTCTGGGGTTTTAAGTGCCAAAACCACGATATGAATAGGAGGCACACCGTAGTCGAGGACTCCTGATTAATTTTTACGCCCAGGAGTGTTTTCACGGCCCAATGCACCGCACAGGGGCGTTCTTGCATTCTGCTCCCATACAAACAGGGCAGCCGCGATCGGGATTAGATCCTGTGACCTCGCGCTTAAAAGCGCAATGTCAGGTCCACTAAGTCACCATAGCGTGTTTATGGGGGTTAATATGGCGTTTTCATAACGAACTTGATAGCCGATGTTGGTAATACTGTCGGGAAGATGACTCCACTGAGTGCGAGTGGCAGCGTTGACACATAGAGTGCTTGGATTTCACGAAGGCTCACAAAGCTGCTACTACTCATGCAGCCCGCTTGAGCAGTGCTGAGGCTGCGCTCATGGCGAATTATTTTTATATCTATTGGAAGCACATTTGTCGT
Organism: Dermacentor albipictus; assembly: GCF_038994185.2. Lineage (NCBI taxonomy): Eukaryota > Metazoa > Arthropoda > Arachnida > Ixodida > Ixodidae > Dermacentor > Dermacentor albipictus. The sequence continues at coordinate 98,815,111 of NC_091825.1, read as the reverse complement.
TGTAAACAAGCGAGCACTGTCTTGCTTTAACTGCTCAGCGGTTACAGTGAACGCAGTTTCAGTCGCTCATCCGCGATATTTGTGGTGCTTGCGATTAAATAACGTGAGTTGATTGTCTGTAAATGTGAGCAAGCCATTAACACGTAAGACACAGCAGGCAATGCATGGGACGAACGAACAAGGCATTGTTATTTATAATCCTTTCAGGGGCGGACGTCAGTCATCCCATTGGCATTCTACACCCGCCCATCCGCTTTCTCCTCCCCTCCCCCTCCTTCCCCCTCCAAAAAAGAGAACTTCAGTGCCGCCAAAAGCACAATGGCTGACTGAAGACCTCTGCCAGCTCCTTAATTTAGCGCTACGGCAACACGGAAAATAGTGCCAAGAAGCAAAGGAAAATGATTCTGATTGCATTCGGCGTCGGACACCTTACACACTACAGGCCAGGCAGCGGCACTTTCGCACGGACGGGATCTCAGATTCAGTATTTGCCTTTATTGTTCTGAATTTTTTTTCTAACTGGTTGCAACGAGGCGATGCCAACACCGGCATTGAGCCACCGTTGCCGGAGATGGTGCAGCTTCCGGGAAGCTGAGTGTTTTCCCGTGGCGGCCACATGACTGCCGGTACCTGCAGCGATACACGATTCCGCCCTTAAAAGCGTGCGCTCCCACAAAGTTTCAAGCAAGCGCCTAGAAGACTCCGACATGGACGCTAAGTCGGTGGCTTTCGCGTTGCTCTGCACAGGTGAGTTCAATGCCGTACCTATCTAGTAATGCTCAACGCGAGTAGGCTTTCTCAATCGACAAAACTTTATCTCGTAGCTGCGCTTTAATTAGCCGGCATAAGTATGACACAAGGTGAAACCACTGAAATTTCTCGCACTTATATAATGTACAACTGCAACAACTTGACGACCTTATAGCACACGAATTGACGAACGTAGAACAATGGAGATTGGAACCGAATCGGCAGCAGTATTCACAGGCCCAGCCAGCTTGTGAAAGTTTTAGGTAATGTCGTGACACCAAGTTCAACGTAAATATACGTGGCTGTACCGCATCACTGGCTTCGAAAATTGGTCTGTAAAATAGGTCTCGCTGCGGTATCTACTTGGCCTTACCTCACGTGTCACGAGTGCGAAAATGTTAGCACCTTAGTTCACATTTTCACAGTCCTCCAGGGGACCAAGAGGCTGTTACGTGATATCTTCAGCAGATCTAGGAAATAATGACATTGCTAAACTATTACACTGTTCTACAGTGTCAACATCATCGCACAAGAACAGCTGCCGGTGTCTCGTAGGTATAGAGCGTTTCTCATGTTGTTTACCATTTCTCATTGACACGTTTCATCTGATGACAGTATTTGAGGAACTGATTAATTAATTAAGAATGATAAAGTAATTAAGCGGAAAGCAATACAGAATCTGTGTATCTCCAAGCGACGGCAAACAACATTGCCTTGGTTCGCTCCAGCTACGTGGCATTAGCATGCTTTCTTTAAATCTTCGTGCATCATAGCTGGGGCACCCTGTATATGTGATCTCCTTACCAACGCCGGCACGAACATGAACGCCTATTGAAGCTAAAGTTTAAGTTTCATTGCGGTGGGCATTTCTGAAGAACTCAATTACTGCGGAAGATCAAGGGAAATGTAGTATCCTGTTTCGCAACAAAGCAATAGCAAAACGAGAGTTAACCCATTTTTCTGAGCAAAAAAAAGTAGTCGTCGAATAGGACGTACTGACGCACTCGACGGGTACCCTGTCAGGCGCGGTTGGAAGAAACCTGCGGTGCAAGTCGGTTGTCGAAACGATTGTCATCCTGTGGATCGCAAGCGGTTACTGACTGATAGTGAACCTCAGGGAGAAACAGTGAGGCCGCAGCGCCCAGGTTCACGAAACCCAGTGATGTTCGCAAAGAAAACCGTCGCTTTTTAAAGCTGCCACTGTGTCTGTAGCGGAAAATACTACGTCTGTAGCGAGGTTAGCAAGCGCGCCTTAGATATCTACGTAAAAGAAGCTGAGGATAAGATATTGTTTAACTATTAGGGATTTTTTATTATTAGAGAGCTTAATTAGAGATCTTATTAGAAAACACGTTAGAAATTCAGTGTTTGGAATGGTTAAACTACCTGGCGAGACCAGAGGGCGCTCCCCATAATGAAATAAGTGCTGAAGTGGCTTATTTCTTGAGCGAGTGATGGCGTGAACTTATGAAAGTTTCTAAGAGTGTTATGCCTTATTAGTCTAAGCGGTGTGAACAGGTTGTCTGGTCGCCGATCACAAGCTTGTATTAAAATACAAAAGAAGGGGATAAATATAAATTAAGCAAAACAATCATAGACACCACCGGCCCACTGATACGGTCACAGAGCGACATTCTTGGCTTAGCCACTAACAGCTTAAATATTATAGAGCGAGCAGTCAGCCATATCTGGTACCTGACCATTCGGTGAAACAGCTCCATGGTTCACAAGAATTTGAATGCATATAAGTGTGACGAGAGGAAATGAATTACATCCAAAGTTATGTCTTCAAAAATGTAAACACTTAGCAAAACAGGAAGCTTCAGCTCGAAACCAACTTAGGTTTTCCAAATCAAGCACAGGTAAGGCACAGAAATGATTTCATAAGGCCACTGCTCAACTAATTTTAATGGTATTGATTGCATTCAAGAGATAAAGCTCAATTCTATTTATTTATTTATTATTTATTTATTAAGTACTGCTAGCCTGAATTCCAGGCCTTAAGCAGGAGTTGGTTACACTTCGGTACAAAATGTACCTGAACAACAAAAAGAGCACACATACAAACAAATGGAACTGGAGAAAAGTGAATAGTGTGTCAAATACGGCACTGAACTGTATCATTTCAAATGGTAAAATGTTATATATATGAACACACATAATATCGCAATAGTAGATATATGAACACACATCAAGACATATTAGACAAGTGCGTTGCTCAACAATTGATAATGCGAAGGAAACAAGAGAAAAAAAAAGGTATTTGTTTCGATGCATTATACATGTCAATGCGATGCACAATATAAAGAAAACATAATTGTAAAAACATCGAAATAAAGAAAAACAGGATATAAGTGCGACGCTTTCATGAAACGTTGCTAGACCATTGGTGAAAAGACACTATCATTTCACATTTTGAAGTGCGGCAGTGAAAGTGGCAACAGAAGAGCTCTCGATTATTTCTCTGGGCAAACGATTCCAATCACGGATGGTACGGGGGAAGAAAGAATTCATGTAAGCGTTGGTTCTACAACAAATTTCGCTAACTTTTTTGAATGGAAAGAACGAGTGGAACGCTGCATAAGAGGTTTCAAGTACGTGTTTTGTCGATTCCAAGTTATCATTGTATATCATGTAGAATGTTTTTAGCCTTTCGCGGTACCGCCTTGTTTGAAGGGATTCTAGATTTGCAGAAGTTAATAGAGCAGTTGGCGATGTTTTGCTGCTGTACGAATTAAAAATGAATGTAGCTGCCTTTCGCTGAATGCTTTCTAGTTTCCTTATATTTGTATTTGTGTGTGGATCCCACACTGCTGCAGCGTATTCGAGTGTTGGTCTTATATACGTTTTGTAGGCCAAATGTTTTACATCGCTTGAAGCTTTGGGAAGTGTTCGCCGTAAGTAGCCTAGTTGTCTCATGGCTTTCTTGTGTATGTATGTGATGTGATCAGATGTAAGATCAGATGTAATAGTTACCCCTAAATATTTGTAACTTGGAACTACAGATAGATTGTTACCGTTGATGCTATAAGTGAAAGTGAGTGGGTTCATCTTACGCGTAAGTCTCATCGCTACCGTTTTTCTGTGGTTTATTTGCATCTGCCACGAAGTACACCAATTTGAAATTTTGGCTAAAGATTTGTTAAGAGAAACCTGGTCGTCAGAACTGTGGATTTCGTCATATAGAATGCAATCGTCCGCAAATAAGCGGATTTTTACCGGTATGTCTTGAGCAATGTCGTTTATGAAGATTAAAAAGAATTACGGCCCAAGAACAGAACCTTCGGGGATACCTGAATGAACGTAGGCAGACTCTGAACTAACATCGTCGATGGACACTGATTGCTGTCTAAAAGACAAGTATGCTGCGATCCATGCAAGGAGGGAATCGTTTTTGAGTATAGGTCTTAGTTTCGAAAGAAGTTTAGGATGCGATACACGATCAAAAGATTTCTCGGAGTCAAGGAATATGATGTCAACCTGACCAGATTTATCCAACGCTGCAGCAAAGTTGCGAATGCTCTCTAGTAGTTCCGTTTTTGTAGAAACTCCGCGTCGGAAACCATGCTGGCGACTATCGATTATTTGTTATCCTCAATGAAGCTGGAAATATGCTTAAAAATAATGTGTTCGAGTACTTTAGCGCAAGTGCAGAGAAGAGAAATTGGCCTATAAGAGGTAACAATACATGGATCACCTTTTTTGGCTATTGGAGGTATTCTGGCGCATTTCCAATCACTAGGAATTTCGGCGTGTGACAGCGATTTCCTAAATATTAAACATAAGAATTTTGCGCACCACTCAGCATATCGATGTAGGAAAGCGTTAGGGATTCCGTCTATTCCAGATAATTTTTTGACGTCTAGATTAAGTAAAATTGATAGTATTCCCTCCTGACTGATAGTGATGTCATCAATTGGTGGTACTGCTTCAAACGTCAAAAAATGTGGAACGATACCATCGTCGTCAGTGAACACTGAGCAGAAGTAGTTGTCGACGTCTAGTGCGGCCTAGTAGTGCGGCATTGGCCTAGTAACTATATGGTCTATGATTACGACTTGGGAAGTCAATAGTTATATAAAAAGTTTCGAAAATTGCTATGTAAAAGTAATCCGTAACTCTGCACTAAAGGTAGATATCGTGCTTCTGTAACCTGTGTCCGTTAGGGCATATAGAGCGGACAAATTTGAAATATAAATATACTGGCTCCCCATAGTTCTTACAACCTGTGCAATAGATTGCAGTGCCCTTACTCACAATTTAGTGTATAATTTACAGCGGTGTATAAAACGTGAATTTGTACGCTTTAAAGGCATAATTAGTGGCAGGCTAACACAACTGTAGAATCGGTACTTATTGCTAAGTTGCACAGTTGCAAACTGCATAGCTAAGCCTATGAAAATAAAATAAAGACCAGTTATGTGGAATTCAACAAACTTCTTCAAGATTGGTGCAGCGGCTGCTGACAAAAATATTTGTCTGTTTTCATCCATTAATATACGTTGCATTCCCCTCGGTGACTCAGGCACAAGTCATGGTAGAACAGGGGAGTTTAATAGAAGAATAATGCGTTACTTAGTAACACGGGCAGAGTACGCCATACAGAACTCACACGAGCATTGACAAACGTCTCCTTCCTCCAACGACCAGCCAACAACTACAACGCGGGTCCCAGGCTTCAGTTTAGGCCCACTAGCGCAGTACATAAAGAGCGCTTCCCGTGAAAGGGCACTAGTGATATGTTACCAGATAGAAGCTTCAAAGCTGAAGGTTCCCCTCAGTGGCATCGACATTTTGGGAGCTAAATTATCGCGTCTACAAAGAAGTAGTACATAGCTCTTTTTGGTTCCTGGCATCTAAAATCCATGTAGTAAATCACCTGCTATGAGAAGGTTTATATTGATGTTCCATGTAGCGTGCACTCGGGCTTTCCTGTATGACAAAAAGAAGATTGTCTGGCACACCACCATGTTTGCACATTGTTTCGGGAAGGAAGCGAAGAAGCGTACAGATGGCTTTTAATGGCGGAGCCAACATGCATAGAGCAGCGAAAAAAGGACCTAAACTCGTCTTCATCGTCTCCAAGGCCGCCATCAGCGTCCACTTTTTCCCACATTGCAGACGGTGACAATATTAAAGCTTGCCTTCGAAGTACTGGCGCATACACACTATGGAGCATTGGCCAAGAAGCAGGCGATTCGCAGTATGCTTAGAATTTGAACAAAGGTTTCGGTACGGGCCTGGCTCGTCTTATGCTCCATGGCCCTCAGGAAATTAAGCCTGTAGGCCTCCTGTATAATGGTTCTGAAAGAAAAAACCGTCGATGTTCGTTAGCTGCAATCCACAAGAAAAATGAATATAAGAGGAATGTGAGAATATCTCATATACTAGTTTTGGCGCGAATAAGCTTTATAAACCCTTTCTTAAAAAATGTTTGACTGAATGTAGAATTCCAGTTAATCTTTAAACCTGCTAGTGCTGAGAGTGTATTGAAAGATGGTGTCTAAGCCAAGAAAAAGTCATTCTAATGTTTCTTAGTACATTTCACTTCTTACCAGCCTTTTGATTGCCTGGAAATGCGGCTTAGCTACGGCTAGAGAAGTTCAGTGCTTATTGCATATACATATATGAACTACAAGTCATGTAATCAGGGTACGGGTCATGTTTCGGCAGCACAACACTCGCAGTTGTAAATTACGCAATGTGGCATCGACATAGCGCCGAATTCGTAAACTTTTTTTGTTCTTGACGTCCGTTCGGCACGGGTAAGCCTCCTTCGCTAACAAGTCTAGCATCGAATTCGGTTGGTGACAACTCTTAAAAACAATTCTAGCACGAGGACATTACTGTGAATTCAAGCCTTGGTTATTCTTGTTGTGACTGTGTGATCGAAGATTCCGTGTTTTTAATGCTACAGCGCTGACTAAATACTACTGAATACGAAAAAAGAAGTGCCGGATTGAAAAAAGCAGCTGAGTAACCAAGTCAACTTTCACGCAAGCCAAATAAATGCACTCCCGTCACAGTCAGAGAATTACAAATCAGGCAGTTGAAAAAAAGCATAGCACCTGCAAAATTTAGCTGACGTTTGGTAATGGTGTATCAAGCCACGTTGTCGCTTTGCGTGCGCGGGTGTGAGTGAGATGGCCTATTGCTAAGGTATGGTAGTGTAGTTGTGGGTCTTGTAAATGTAGGCTAGGCTTTCCATCGTGTATGCATGAGTACGCTTACTAACTATCAACACCATAAAACGACAAACGAGGCAATGTGAAATGGTGCGTTTTCCCAAGCAAGGTACAGTACCTGCGATTTCGGTTTCATAAAATTGAAATGCTTTTATCTGTGTTTTACGAGGCCTGCGCGAGCGCTGACAAGAACAATGTAGAAAAGGCCACCGCACGAAGGGCACTCTTGTTTTGCCGTTTGATGCCAGATGGCAGCACGAGTAATGCAAACTAGGCACGGCTACTACATTGTGATCTGACAAAGTGCATTGCGCAGCCAATTTCTGCTCTCATAGGGAAGTGTGGCGCGAAATCGCTTACGTCAAGGCATACGTGAAGACATACATCAAAACTTACGTCAATACTTACGCAAAGAGTGACGGTGAAGATAAACATGGAAAGAAACGTGAAAATATACTTCACAATACACGTCAAGATATACATGAAGGTTTACGTCATTTCGTTGCAAATCTTCTAAAACTGGTGGAGCACAACAAATAGAAGAAACAAGCCAAGCCGCTCCTATTGTTCTGGCCGGCTGGGCTTATTTGTTCCTTTCCATGTTGCACTGTACCAGTTTTATAATGCAATACCAACTCGCGCAATCCTCAACCCTAGTTGCAAATAATTCTTCCGAAAATTTTGAAAAACTTGGTCTAAAGTAGGCCGGTTGCCTTGAGCCTTGGTGGATAGAAGAGGAGCGTTGCCTTACAACCAGACCACTTTAGCGCCGTTACACAGCACTGAATACAGTAAAACAGCTTGGCAATGCACGATCACATAAGATCACTGCAGTATAAGTGTAATATTGGCTAATTTGCGGTGTTATGTATTATTTTTACTATAACTCAATTAGTTAAGCAGCGTAAAGCCGGAAACACATCTTATCAATGCGCTGCAACGCAGCACAAGCTTCTTTTATAGTGTGCGCCAACGCCAGCAAGTTCTTAAAAGGTGGTGGAAGACATGGACTACACCTGTGCTACCTTGGCGTTGTCTTGGTTAAAGCGTCTAAATATTTGAAGAACCACTAGAAAGAGCCTATTTTGGTCCACATAATCACGGTTTTGCGATCAATACCCCTCCAGCACATCCTCTATCCTTCATAAATTTGGTAGGTCTCTATGTTGGTTTGTGAGAGAGAGAGACACGCCAAGGAAAGGACGGGAACGTTAACAAGCTGGGTATCCTGTTTGACCGCCCTGCACGTGGGAAAGGGAAGAGAGATCGAAAGAAAAGAAATCAAAAGGCAAAAGCAAAAGGTAGAAGAAACGCGCTGTCTATAAGCGTCTTCTAAGGTGCATTGATCTTAAACAATCTTATTAAATTCAATAAAGCCTGCGTAAGTTTCCGGATTAAGGATGAGAGGGTATTCGCAACCTGGTCGCCTCTGTAAAGGGCTGACCAAACCGTCGGCTGAGCGCACTCGGAAGTCACTGACGTCGTAAGTCAAGCGGGCGCAGTGGCAGTGGTGGCACTCGGTGGTGTCTTCACAATTGCAGTGATCGCACACGGTGGAGTCAAGTAATACCGATGAGGTAGGCGTATCAACCGTTAAGGTCACACTTCAGCTTTGGCTGCGCAGCACTTTAGTGTACACTTGGAAAGGTTTCATCACCACCACAGTGACGAATCAAACATGAGTAAGCAATTTTTGGAACTCTTCAGAGTCCTCCAAAGAGCCAGCATAATGTCACGCGCAATTCAGATAAACTCCTCAGCTTTGTCCACCCTGTATTATAGGATGAGCGGCGACTGTTCATCATCATAGGTGGATCCAGCAGCTTCACCTGCGATATAGTTGCGGGAAATACTACTGTGAGCAGGAAGCCACTGATAAATAATGCTGCGTTCCATAATGACAGAGCAGTGTTACATTTTCGTTATGTCTGAACTCAACTGCCAAAAATTCGTGTTTGGCACAATGCCGGTGGCAGGCTGTCAAGGGCTATAATTAGGAATCGCCGAAAACAGGCATTCTACGCCATGATTTCTGCTAACATTCTCAGGGGCGGCACACAAAACGAATAGTTCTGATTATGAGGACGTGGTCATATATGCGGCGTTCGCAACTTGCTTTTGACTAGACAGGCCGCAACGGCGATGGTGGCCATGAAACTAGTAGAAGATATAGAACCCCCCATGTAAATATGAACGCGCCCTGCAGACACATTGTGCAATAAGCTTAAAACCGCTTCAGAACTGTTGTTGGCATTTGGGCTTTCTCTGTAGTCTCTCAAGTTTAGAGGAACACTTGAAGTTTCTCCGTGCCCCACGAGGGAGATGGGGATCTTGCTGCGGGTTGGAAGTTCTTAGTAAAGGAAGGCGAAGGTTGTTGAAAATGTGGTCTATTTACGTATGCTGCGTGCTAGCCCGGGAAGGCTAGGCTGTGTACAGGCAACCAGAAAGGGCAGGCTCTTCCACAGAGGAACGCCTTTGATCCGCGTGGCCTTTCACGTTGTCGATATGACGGTAAGTCTGATTGAACTGAACTGACTTTTATTTCCTTGAAAGTATTCAAGTTTCATGGAGAGGCGTAAACTAAAGGCACGGAGCGATGTCCCTTCACGTGCATACAAGTGCGGCATCACATCTCATGCAAACAGATTACATTTCGTTAGGCATCAAATATAGATACACAGTGGACTCTCGTCAACTTGACTCTTGCGGAACCAAAAAGTTTGTTCGAATTAAGTGAAAGTTCGCATTAACAAACCATTTCATTATCTTGAATTGGGGGCCAGCCCGAAAAGAGACACGTGTGGTTGTTACGTGCCTCTTCTGCGTCCTCGTCTTTAGCGCTTTACCATAATTCAATATGTTCAACCAACTAGCCGACACTTTCACTTTATTAGGCTTAAATATGAACAAATTGAAATATCTTTTATAGCTTGAAGTCGTCTGCAATGTCTTTGTGGTCCTTGCTCTCCAAGCGCGACTCAACCATCACGCGGTGAAGGGGGTCGACATATTTAAACGCTGCCCCAGCGCGACCGCACACGAAGCATGTGGATACGGAAGGCTGGACAGACTTAGAAGAATATATGGTCACGAAAACGTAAAATTACCACAACTTCATACCTAAGGGAAGCCGCAGTACTGTATGCTGAATTAATTGTGTTTTGAAGCTCTTGGTAACCACATCGCGCATGACAATGGGCTGGTGGAGGTTGAATTAACCGATGCGACATGCTTTGGTGTTCGAACTAAATGGCTGTTTCTTCCAGAGCGACGCATAGTTTCTCGCGCGGATTATCCATTACGTTCTAAAATATCTAAACGAAGAATCAATCGAGGACAAGTTAACGAGAATCGACCATATAAACTTGCTGTAGATACAGAACCCTTAATCAAATCAACTAGATGCATGGCTCTTGTGGCAGTTGCAGCCTTTGGTCAAACTTCAGTTTACTGAGCTCCCAGAGTCTAAAAGTGCAGCTGAGACGTCACTTTAGACCTTGCGTGAGTAGGCGTTACAGCAACTTCATTCGATCCTCGTATTTGATCCATAATCGGCGTTTATGTACTTCTTATGGAAATACCAGAACCATCGCTCATGATTGTAGCAATTTTCTTTGGGGGCACTAATCATTATGACCGACACGGCTAGATAAGCTTCGAGGCATTCCCCTTTCCACTGACCTACGGAGGAGGCATTAATTCATGTGTCGTGGAAAGCTGTCTGCTGCCAGTTTCCAGAATCTTCTAAATGCCTGCAATACATAGCTACGTGCATAGCTGCAGTGCTCTGAGGTGCTGCCACGATCTAGCTTTCGCACGTTACTTGTCTACTTCGGTGACGCAGGTTTTTCTATGACCGAGCACAGCATTGTGTGCCACTCCCGTTCTGCGCTGAACAAACAACGTGCCCCGCGATTCTTTTCAGATTGCTTTTTACTGATCACGCCGCTTATTCCTGTGCGCAAGTCCATGCCGGGACTAGGCTGCCGCAGAAGAACCGCAGCTGCAACCCGCACGCAGGAGAGAAAAATTTCGCACAATGGCTCTAGGGGAAGAAAGCACTGCAGTGCGACGCGTCTGGAACAGCTTAAGAGAGGTTAAGAACACGTTCGCCAAGCGGCAACTCTTCTTTATTAGCTTCTTTCCATTTACATTTATTTTACACTCGTTTTCTTTACATTTGCTTCTTTTGTCGAAGTTTGCAATTCTACCTATTGCGCCATTTTAGTTTCTTTATTTGTTTGCGTGTAGTTTTCGTTTTCATTTCATTGCCGAATATTTTCCGACCGAAATCCCCCTTACATAGAGCGCTAACATTTCTTGTAAATTGCATGTTTTTCTGCTGTTGGTCATTGTACTAGTTGCCCTAGTAGGCCAATCGGGCGCATGCTATTTCACGTTTTGCTCCAGGCCCATGAAAATCATGTTGTATCGTGCATGGTCAAAACTGCAAATGAACGTTATCTCCAGTCATGACAGCAAGCGCACTAGGTTATGCTTGTGAATAGTATCGAGGATAACAAGGTCTTTGTACTTTTCACGTCTATTACTTCAAGTGATAAACTGACAGCGCATGAAATTAAATTGAATTGAGAAGTGCGAGCAGTGACGTTTCGTCATTGGTAGGGTAAAAGGGTAAATGGAAGCGATAAATGGAAAAAAAGGGTAAATGGAAGCGATGAAGCCTTAGAAAGTCTATGTTATATTGGCTCCTGGTGGGTGCAAGAACATTGGCAGCGCAAGACTCTGGAAACTAAGAGTTTTGACGTCGCTTAGGGAAACCTTATGCTTACGAGAACTTATGACATTCTAACCTTCTTCCCTCTTGCGAAAGTTACCAACAAGTAAGTCAATCATTTGTGACGTTGTAATTCGAGGGGCCGGCATGTTGTGATATATAGAAAGTGCTCGCCGGTAGCATCCTGTATACTTTACTGCCGATCCATGGGCGCAAGAACGGCAGACTGCACAGCGCCTGCTGTCGCATCTGGTTCCGGCGCTCGCCACCAGTCAGCCGCACCAGCCCAGGGCCGCTATTTTGTAGCAATGCCTTATGCCTTATTCTATGCTATTCTTATCATCCACCACACAGGGCCGCCTGATCCCGTTGATAATGTGGGCAGACCATCACTCTGACCACTGGCCAAGCGCGAAAAGTCGGAAAAAGCATAGAATGGGAAAAGGCATCGCTACAAAATACTGGCCCAGAATACAGCAAACGATGCTGTAACGTGGCGCCCGCAAAAGAAATGTCTTTTTTCTACGCAGCTAATATAACGTTTCGGAACTTACAAGCACTACTAACACATACACTGGTACGAACAGACACGCGCATGAAAATGAGTACAAGAAACGAGCGCGCCTACGAGAACCGCCTCATTTAGTGTAAGATGCTTCTTCGCTCCTGTTGAAACCATATTGCACGCTAGCCACAACAAAGAGCAATATAAAGTTTTAAAAGTGCACCACAAACACAAGTAATGCTGATATCTTCAGGTGCAGCTTGTACACCATCCGCGAGAGTGGCTTTAATGCACGTTCTGGCGATGTCGATCTTGTCCGTTACCTTCAAGGAAAGGGTATTTAGGAAAGGGCCAGCAATCTTAGTCACGATTGTATCACACAAATTCTCGGGATGATTTGGGCCTGATTACTTAAAGACCGCACGATGTCGGAGCATTTGAGTACTGTTTTCGCCGAGGTCACGTACGAAAAGCGATCTGGCGTTCATGTTGAAATGACACTGATCGAATGCAAAGAATAACTAGGCGTCTGAGCATTCAGGGTGCAGTGCACAGCTGACGATGCACCACTACACTGAAAACGCGGCCAAATTAGGCCTGCGAATATCGGTGACGTTGAGCAGAAGCCAACCGAATCAATTTGTTTTAACACCCCGCTCATGACGGGATGAACCTTCGACAAATGTCGCTATAAACTCTCGATCGCACAGCAGTGGACGATCAGGGGGGGGGGGGGGGAGTAGTCATCTACAATCCAATGCGGGGATTGTGACGCGAGTTGTATTGGCGCAACGGGCAGAAAAAGGGCAACGAGATTGAATGTACAGAAAAAAGGCGTTTCCAAGGCATCCATGCAACGCGTTTTCACGCGTTGCATGTCAGACACTACTGAAGGACGTGGCATAACTTCGACTTTGGTAATGTGACGACGCTAGTCCGAGAGCCAAACTGGGGTAAATCTCCTGAAATCCTGGTCCATCTGTCGTGACAAAGCAGAGTGCAACACTAACCGTGGCTCCCTGCTGGAGGTATACAAGGGCGTGTGGGACGAGTAGACTGGACCTCCCCTCATTCGTGTCAGTCCATACGGAAGATGCCACCTGCGTAGGTGGCGAAACATCTATGCCTGCCATTTTGTTGTTAATTTGTTGTGCCAGAGTAAACGGTTTTTCAATGAGCTCTTTTTATGAAAGTTACTAAAGATGTAAAGCTAAGTTAAAGTCCGCTGAGTATAAAACACCGGAACGAATATCCTTCCGCAGGAAGGATGTCAATATATATATATATATATGTATATACACTCCTCACCGTCATCTCAGCAACCATCGTTCCCCGTCACCAGTTAGTCGCTCGCTTTCTCCCTGATGTCGTCGGCAGTTACCTATCCCGGGAAACTAGTTGCTGCAGACCGGCAGGCACGAACTGCTCGCGATTTCTACAAGGTCTGCACAGTCACCAAACATTTATTTGGGTGCTATCATCGAAGGAACCGCCACACATGTTTTTATTGATACTGGGCTGCCATTTCTGTCATGGACTAGACTAGTAAACTTCACAAGGTCAAACGCCACGGTCTGATATATTATAGCACACTATAAGTACGCCATACATAGCACCACTGGCTGCATGCACAGCCAGGGTGGTCATTGACATCGTCGTCTGTGTCATCGAATACTCTCATCGAAAGGGTTATCGCAAGGAACACAGTACTTCTGTTCCGTGGACCTCGGCTCCGGCCCCTAGCAAGCACAGATAGCTGAGCATATCTTCGAGAAACAGCTTTCGTCACGCCCGATGGATTGCCGCAATTTGCCGCAATTTGCCGCAATGTCATTCGTGCTATGTAAGGTGCCCGCTACTTTCCAGTGCATGATGCACATAATTCTTCATTGCTACAAGGGAAGGACCTGTCTGTGCAACCTTGAGGACATCATCGTTTGTTCTAATCTACCAACACACCTCGTTGGCTTGCGCTATATTATGACCTGCCTCACCTGGGCCAGCGTTGAGATCAGCATTAATACGCAATGGTTTGTTGCCCACAAGTTAGGAATATAAAGGCACGCTGTATCGAAGGACGCTGTGCTTCGTAGCCCCGTCAAGCTTCGTGCGGTAGCAGAGTTCCCATAGCCCACATTTCCTAAAGCTCTGCGCAGCTTCATTGACCCCTGCTGTCATTTGCATCCTCTTGTACGTAATTTTGAACCATTACCGCACTACTGACCAGCTTGCTTACCGCAAGCAGCGGCATCTCCGCCTGGTGGTCCACGTGAGAAGAAGCGCTCGCGCAACTACGACACCTACTGACTTCCCCACCGATGTTTCTCCATTTCAACTCCACTGTGCGGGCAATGCTGCACAAGGCGCTTTAGTGGTATTGTACTTGGTGCTGCTCTGGTATAAAGCCGGTTACGATGAATACGCCATCGTGTATGCGAGTCGTACCATGATTAAGGCAGAGGCATACTATTCCTATGGAAAGAAGAATGATAGGTGCAACGTTAAGGGATAAGAAAAGAGCAGATTGGGTGAGGGAACAAACGCGAGTTAATGACATCTTAGTTGAAATCAAGAAAAAGAAATGGGCATGGGCAGGACATGTAATGAGGAGGGAAGATAACCGATGGTCATTAAGGGTTACGGACTGGATTCCAAGGGAAGGGAAGCGTAGCAGGGGGCGGCAGAAAGTTAGGTGGGCGGATGAGATTAAGAAGTTTGCAGGGACGGCATGGCCACAATTAGTACATGACCGGGGTTGTTGGAGAAATATGGGAGAGGCCTTTGCCCTGCAGTGGGCGTAACCAGGCTGATGATGATGATGATACTATTCCTCCTCAGAGCAATAGTGTTTGGCCATCATTTAGGTTCTTGCCAAGTTTCGTCCATACCCCTATGTTCTCTCTTTCGATGTTGTCATGAACCACCACGCCCATTGCAGAGTGTTTCCGTTGAAAGATCCGGGACATGACTTCGGCCGATGAGCGATTCGCTTAAAAGAAAACGACATATACGTTATCTATTGATCGGCCGCAGGCACTGACACTGATGCGCTTTCCCGATCGCCGATGCCTTCCGACGTAACTTACCTGTCGACGCTCTCCACCATCACGTCACCAATCAGGATTGTCGATATGCCGGCGAGCACCATAAGGATGCCTCACTGTCAACCATGAATTTCCTCGACGATATATCCGTCACTGCCTCTTCTCAAGCACTTCACCATGAAGCCCCTTACTTCACTGTGCGCCACAACATGCTTTACCGTAGGAAATATATGCCCGGTGGACATAACGGGCTCCTTGTGAAACGACGTCACGTGAGCTCTGACATCTGCACATATTTTTGCACAGCTCCTCAAAGATTTCATGGCGTCATGCTGAAAACGTATACCCGCCTTCGCCAGCATTTCTGCTGACACGGAATGTATCACTTCGTCCGCCCGTACGTCCGTGCTTGCACTGGCATTCCAACAACACAAAACCCGTTACCGTCCTGCTGGCGAATTGCAGCAGCTGTCGGGCCCAACTTGTCCCTTTGATCGCGTCAGCGCTGGCCTCTTCGGAGAGCTTCCCTGCCGTTTCACGGGCAACTGAAGGACAATTGTTCTTGTCGGTCGCTTCGCGCCATACGCCGAGACTGCAGAACTTCCAGCCACCACAGCGTGCGAAGTCACACTTTTCATTTCGCTGAACTTCGTTCTTCGACATGGTGCACCAAGCGAATTACTTAGCGACATGAGTCATGTGTTCCCTTCCGAGGTCTTTATTCCTACTTAAAGCACAAAAAATAATAAAACACGAGGACAGATGAAAGGAACACCTAACAGGATGAGCGCCATCTTCAAGCTAAAGAATATTATCAGAAAATCACGCGCATTTATTTGTCGACACAGATCGCACAATAGACCAGTGCGCAAGCACGCCTTAAACACTTTCCTTTGGTGCGCACTCCCCTCCTACCTTGATGGCCTTGAGGCACTTCAAGCTGGCTGATAACAGCCTCACGCTACCCTCAGACTGTTATCACAACAGCCAGTTTTAAGTGCCACACGGCCATCGAGGTAGGAGTGGAGTGCGCACCAGAGTCGAGAATTAAAATAAGTAGGCGGTAATACCGTATATTCAAGGGCTTTCGCATCACGTAAAAAAAGTCGTCTCCAGATATAATTTTGATGCTGTTTCAACTGCTACGATCAAGCTAGCCGCTATTTGTCTAGTTCTTCAGGAACGCATGCGAAGGAACCGGAAGCCAGAACAAGCTCAATGTACCAGAGGACACGGAAAATCCTTCGTTTCTTGTACATGTAATGTTTGTGTGTAATGTGTAATGTAACCTACGCCATGAGTCGCCAGTATGTCTCAGCTTCTATCCCGGGCTGTTGCAGCAGCGAAGAAGAAGCGCCTTGGGTCTGCAGCTGTCCGCGATATCAGTACTCGTGCTTGGCTGGTACCACCTAGATCACCATTGTTTCTCCGTTGCAGGAATAAACCACCCAGCGCAATATTATTAAATCAACACCAACCGAATTCATGTATGACATGGGAATTCTTGGCCTATACGTGGGTGTCAAAAGCCATCCGTTCCTGGTTCCTTAGTGATTCCGTTTTATCATCGTCTTGCATTACAGGAATGCGCAGTCTAAGACGGCAGAAAACTAGATGGTGCGATGAAGTCAGAAAAGTCTCCGTGCATATGGGATGATGCCTGCCGGCACAAGAAATGGGTAATAGGAGAGGGCCGAGAAGGGAGGCCTTCATTCAACAATTGGTATAAAATTTGACGATGGTGATGATGATGGCTCGTAACAATTTTCTTTTTTTGGTGAGCTGGCATTTTTCAACTCTCCTCGTAATTCTTGCGGATGAATACCATTGAAGTATAGCACGGTAATGACAAACGTAGAAACAATGAGTATTTTGCGATATTATACACGGTTTCAGAGTTAGTGTATCCTGCCTGACACGACTAGCCGAGTTTATAACTGACATTTTTCACTTATTCAACATTAGCGAACAAGCTTACAGAGTATTTCTTGATTTGGAAAAAAAAAGCATTTACGCTGTTCACGCCAACAGTTTACTGCACAACACAGCTCTTCCTGGAATACTCTCCACAGCAGTAGGCTGTATGGGACTACCTCCTGGGATGGACACAACCCATGGTGCTAGATCTTATAGCATAAGCGTATATTCTGATATTCTCCAGGAGTCATCTCTTTGTACTACATTGCTCGGATATTATTATGATATTATTTACGGCATCCAAGAGACTTTGCAATTGAACGCAGGTGACCGTGTCATGATAAATGTGACTTTGTCAGATAAGTATTTGATTTCTCTTCCCTGCGACAATGACCTTGAGGTATGCATAGTTTGTATTCAATGCGAAAAATGATTCTGAATTGCAACAAGCATCCGCTTCTTTCGTACACACAGATTCTTTAGTTCATGCAGCAGCGCGCCCACGTACTTTAGTAAAGGTGTTCCTATAAAAAAAGCCTACCCACTCAAAGTACCTTGGTATATGGGTTTTCAATCTAGAATATCACATTGTGTAAGCATACGGATTATGAAACTTCCATATCACCTAGAACTCTACACTTCGGCGAGGCGCAATTTCAACAACACGTCAAGCAAAGACTGAGAAATCTTTCATGTTTCAGAAGCCATAGATCCGTACTTGAGTACATTTTTGGAGCGTAGGATCCCCCGTTCAAGTACTTCATCTGTCGCTTTACAGCATAAGTACAGTAGAGCCACTTCGTGCACTTCTGTAGGAAATTACAATTAGCTATAAGATGGTTTGACTTCAGGAAACAAGAAAAAATGTATAAATACCATCACTCCACTGAATTTTCTGTACTCAGTCTAAAATTACGAAAACGAGCCATTTCTTAGCTCCGTCTTTACACGAACGCGTGCAGCAAGGATTTAAAATTGCGGAGATCCAATAAAGTATGCAACAAGCTGCCCGAGGGCGTCAAAACGTCTGAGCCAGAAAAAAAAACTTTTCATTTGCTATTACTTTTTAGGTTTTGTTTCATTCAACTTTTTCAGCGTTCTTCAGCTTGTTTTTGCATATTTATTCTGCCTTTCCTACAGTTAGTCTCTCCATGTACGTATATGCACATAGTTTCTTGAAATGTGTTCTCTGCTTCACCCCTCATCATCATGTCCATCATTAAGGGATTCATGGTATTTGCTTCAACAAATAAAAATAAATAAGTCACTTGTTAGGGCCTACGAGTCCCTGAACCCGGGGAATAGGAACACAGGTAGGGATACTATGTTTGTTATTTCTCAGCCTACAATACATTTTCTCTGAAGCACAAGTGATTTGGTGTGCATTCGGCTGAATACACAAGCACGTGATCTGTAGTTCCCAACTCCCTGAAGACGGAGGATATTTAATGGAAAAAAAATACTAACTAAAGAACTTGCCATCATTCCAATTCATTCGCTTCAATAGGTACAGACATTGGTAAAAGGTTCTGTGTTAGTAGTCTTCAAGTCTTTTTTTCAAAAATCTGCAATAAAATATTTTTTCAGTGGTGTTTCCCGTCAAGAAGAGTTATAGACAACTGAAAATCTAAAGTTTGCTATTCTGGAGAATAAGATGAAAGATAGCTGCTTTGTGCCACGCATTTAGGCACTTGTTTGCATTCGTGCATTGTCGCTGCTTTAATGTTGTCACTCATTAGTATTTCTGTAGTATACTGTCTGTTCAAAAGCTAAATGAGAGTCAGTTTAGTAAACAGCGCAACAATAATCATTTGTTATTTACTTTTAAATTCAGTTCCATTGTTTGAAGCGATTGATATTATGGTGGTGTCGTGGCGCAACTCAGGCGACAGGAACATGGCCGTTGGGGATGAAAAGAGAAAACGTTGTAACTAATTTCTATATTTGTAATTCAGAGGAATAAATGTTACAGGAGAGGTTGTATAACCCGAACGTATTTTTTCTTTGTGCATTGGCTAATCCTTCGGAATTAAATAAAAAGTAAAAGTAACTAATGATATATTAGAGCTATAGAAATGGTGCCAGTAAAGGACAGAAAATTCCGTGAAGGAGAGCGAACGAAAAGGCGGTTTATTAGATCAGAAACTTTGCCAGTATATCTTAACGCTATTTTATTCCAAATAGGATAATTGCGAATTACTGCAAGGTTCTTTTTCCCTGAAGTCCTGTAGTGCAGGTAAGATGGATAATTGACGATGATGATAAGACTGGCCCAGCAAAGGTTGCACTGATTGTCATACATCTGTCGGTGGACACTGCCTCCGGATAGTCAACGACCTCACCTTAAACCCTCTTTTCCACAGCTTCTGCGATTAGTGGGTATACGCAAAGCGTACAAATACTTTTTATACTTAACTCGATAATATATCAAATAAAAATTGCACAAAGCTAATTTAAAGAGGCATTATGGTATGAAGCTTTATAGCAGAAATTAGGCGTGCTGCGATAGTGTAAGTAGATGACGAACTCTCGATGCTTCTCTTTCGCACAATCTGGCACCTCTTACGGTTCCCTTAACGGTAACAGGAATTGAGTGCCGTGCTTTACAGCGATTATTTATATTGTCCGTTCTCTGTTTTTGACATTTCTTACTGATTCGCGTAGAGCAGTGCACCCCTTATCGCCATGGTCAACCAGTTGGCTGGAGTAATGATGAATGAATGAAGGGTAAAGGAAGCAAAGAAGCCTTAAAAATGCTGGCCAAGGTTTTTGCTCTAGGCTGGCTGCAATGCAACCAAATGTGCATTTAGTAGCCATTCGCGCCTCCTCATTCTGTCTGCGCAGCGCTCGCAGTCAACGCCCAGTCGTACGGAGGGGGCATTCGACGGGTACCCGGAGACTTCTCGGAGGGTCGGCCCGGTGGACTGCTACCTGGAGGCGGCTTCGGCGGAGAGCTAGCCGGTGGCTTTCCGGGCGGCTATCCCGAGCGAGGTCCTGAAAGGTTTCCAGAAGCCGTATCGGGAAGCTATCCCGGCAGGAGGCCGGGAAGATTTCCAGGTCGGGATGTCTACCCAGGAGGCTTCCCGGGAGGAACTAACCCGAGACTTTGCGGAGTGAGTGATGGAATAATCTAAATGGAAAGCATTTAATGATAGAGGAAGTGTGCAAGAGGGCCAACGAAGTTTAGAGCAACGCGTGCTAGTGCTTTATTTCCTGCATACACGAATTATGAACGCACTAGCACCGCTGGTGTTCGATCGACTGTCAGTAAACCGCCTTCGATGGTTTTGAGGATAAGGCGCGGCCACCTAAAGTAACGTGTAGCCTTGTGTCGACGTCAATTCAAAATTTCTACATTTCATCGCCCAAGAATTCAAGGACGCACTGGAAAAATCCCCTTTACATTAAAAAGGGTTGTTATTCTCTTACGCCTCCGTTTAAGTTCCTTACTAACGTCAGTTTGAAATTTGATTTTTTTATGTAGATGGCATTTGTCAATTACCAGTATCTCAAGTATCGAGCCCTGCCTGAAGCAGCGCAGGCGTTTTTTGTCTTCTAATATATTCTCGCTCCTTCAATAAAGTGCAGTCACTTTCCCAAACTTTTAACACATGTGCTTTGACGAGAACCGCAGCTGAATATAAAGCCGCAACTCAGACAACCATTCGACAACGCTCTGCAATCCGCTTGAACCCTAGCACAAGCAGAGGCCGATTTGATCTTTTAAAAAGGCTTTGGCCGTCACCGCTACCACCTGCGCTGCAAATCCGCAGCTATACAAAGCAATGGCTTTAATATTCAGATTTGCACTGGCTGAAAATTATGGATTCTCTTGAACAAACGACGCTATTCTCGCTCCTTGCATCAGCGGGAGAGCACCCGAATGATTATCCGAGTATCTTCATTAAAAATTATTTCACGTGTGGCTAAAGACATGTTGCCTATATTAAGGCAGATGCTATGTTACATTACTGTGTATTCTTTGCTCGCATTTAAGCACCTGAGACCTCATGTTCATCCAGACGGAACTGCTGTTTAATTTTTTCGAAACTGAGCCTTAAGTGTTACTTTAAGAATTGAGGTCGAACTTCATGCTAAACGCATGCATGTGACACCATATATCAATGATTTAATCCGCTATTTGTTGACTGCTCAGATTTTGTTTCGGATCCCTGGTAAGGTAACGAGTGCTCTGTGTCGAACTAGATATCAATGAACAACTGATGCCTCAGTTATGGCAGAGAAGCGTGATGGAAGGCTTATGCGATAATTAGTGATCTCATAAGCCATTGCAGCAGAGAGCGACGAACGCACTGTTGCAGTGCTTTTGTCGCCCACTGAATCAACAGAATGAAACGTGATGCAATTAGCCTTGCAGATTTCTTGAACTCAACAAGTTTTTTTTTTTCACATATACAAATTTCAGATGCGGTCACTTCATCCGCGCATATCGAGGTCCGCATGCATTTATGCGCCGGTACCATTTCATCGTACAATAGGCGTCTTTAGGTTCCTTAGCGATCCCTTGACAGTAAGAACAGACTTTAATAGCATTGTGTCGGTAAACTTTTTTTTTTCATCTCAGAAGGTTATAAGAATCGGCTATCTCACTTTAAATAAAAACATAGAGAAGTATAACATCGAGCATGCCATTTTGCTACGCACCGTGGAAGGTGAATAGAAATTTCAAGAGCTTCTTTCTTTTTACAGCGCTCGACCGCTTCTTGTATGAAACCCATGTAGCAATGCCAGTCATGATCTTCTTATTGAGAGTTCAACATACTGAAAAGAAACACGTGTTCCTTCAACACAGAGCAGCGTTGTGAAAGTACCACATTAAGTAGCAGTCGAAAGCGTCTAGGCATGAACATGAGTAGCTGCGCTAAACAGACCACCTAAGAGACAGAAGGGGGAAAAAACTAAAATAAGCATATAGCGGTGACCACAAATCATGATGTAAAAGCCCCAATGTTACTTGAGCAGCGCAGCTGAGCTGCGCGCAGCGAAGCGCGCAACTGAGCTGTTGAGGTTCTCTGTTGCAGCGCAGCTTCTCTGTTGAGGTTGACGCATGTACACTTACTTCGCAAAACACGGAAAATGCTCTATCTTCTTTTCTGTGTTAGTCTTAACCGTCTCTTCGCACATAAGCGCAGCATGAAGAAGTCATCCTTCTCTTGCTTCATATAGTGAGCCTTCGTTCATCAACTAGCTCACTGATTTGAGACCAGACCTGGAAAGGCGTTCTTTCTGCTCAAGATTAACGGTTGACAAAGGCCCTTCTTTGAGTGCCTTCTGTTACGTGCAGCGTGAGCGTGTCGCAGATGCAGCTCTTTAAAGCTGAAATCTTATTGTTCGTGCTAGGCATAAGCTGTTGAAGAAATATGCTTGGTTTAGCGCCCCCTCCCCCCCAAAATGTGAAGCATTCAAGCCAAAGTTGGCAAATATAATGGAGTTTCCAAAATTTTGAGGAAACAACTGAACAGGCAAAGGAAAACGGCGAAATTAAGTTAGTAGCATATATACGCTTGTTTCGGGAAAGTAATTGCTCTATAAATGACAGCCTTTTGCGGTGGTTCGGATTCACTCATTAAGAACAATGAAAAAGAAAGCAAAACAATAAAAAAGTTCCACAGCTACGAAACTTCAAGTGATCGTTATTGTGAGAACACGCGAAGCCACAGACAGTAGCATACGTTTCGGCAAGGCGACTTCTCTCAGACGAAGACCAGTTCATCTGTTGAAGTGTAGGCTACGGCCTGAGCTTTTCCTCGATGGCCCACATTTTATGGCTGAGGATTTTCTTTCCAAACCTTTACTGAAAAGAAAACAGTGCTTTATGACACAGTGCTCACCACGTACTCTGCAAGTGTGCATCGATTGGGGCTACTTTGTTTGAGTTCTACGTTGTAATGAATGCGCGAAAAACTAAAATGAGCACTGATAGATGTGGTCCTGCCTGGTCTCCTCATTTTCGATGTCATTGCAACACTGACATCATTCTACAAGGATATTTCGTAACATGCCAAATAAAACCGTTCCCTTACCTTGAGAAAGGCAGGACCCTGTCGGGGACCATGCCCAACGCACGTGGTGAAATATACGTGAATCGAAACTTAAGTACAACGGTTAACTAAACGTTCTTGAATTAATGGGGCAATATGCAAAAAAAAAGTCCGTGTACTGTGTTTTTTCTGCACGTTAGAGAAACTTAAGTGGCGTAACAAGTTCCATACCACGGCTTTTTTTCACGGCCCTTGAGTGATATCGCGACGTTGTGCACCATTATGAAAAAAATATGCCGATTCCACGACCATGGTGGATTCTGCGTGAAGCCAAGCTTAAGCAAAGTGTTTAATTAAACGTTTCAAAACTAATGGTTATGCATACAATTTTGTTTACCTTATTCTTATGCAACGTGTATTTTCATCGTACGGCTATGTTTATCTGCGACCAAGGTCACAACTTGATTGTCACGTATTTTTAAGTCTATGCACTGCATCTTTCACAAGCTATGCCGTAATGCAAATTACAAATCAGCTGGATGCACATAATGAGATGCATGCGCAGCAATGTCACAAGGACGAAGGCAATTTATGATGCTTGTCGAGCGAAGAAAGGTGATGACCAGTGTATGCACATATAAGTACGACGCGTAGGAACCAGTGCTTGGGAATGCTGTACCTTTCGTGTCGCAATTTGATATGTCAAATGGGCAAGAACGAACACCCCTTCAGTGGCACATGCCGAATGGCTAAATGAAAGAACGTGAAGTAAATCCATAAATCTGTGTGCTAAAATTCGCCATTCTATTAACAGATTGGATGGTTTTATTGATACCTGGGAGGCGACATTAGGTGTGCAAGTTTCAAGGAGGAAGTTACTTCTTTTACGACGAGCAGAGGGGGTGCATTCTCAGTCAGATTACAAGGGTTATACCATCCGCTTAATCATATCAATCTACAATCCACAATCATGACACATAACTTTTGTACTTATCTCCAAAAATATACCTCCCAAGATAGTGACCGACCCAAGACGCAGCCACGTCAAAAGCGAAATAGTTGTGAAACAATGCTTAATTTTAAAACGAGAAGGATTCAGAAATGTAAGAATAAAGTAAGGTCGTAATATTTTTTTTAATAGCTGCCGCCTGTGAGCAGTAGGCGTGAGGAAGTGATGTTAATTGTGAGGGCTAGCCGAACTGAAACCCAAGTGAGGCAATGCTAAAGCACAAAGAGTGCAGAACCACCACAACAGGAGGGAACAGGCACTTCAAGTACATAGCTCATCAGTCTGGAAAAAAAGTGGCAACCTTTGAAGGTAACGGACATAGGTTAAGGTGTCTGAATCGGCAAGCAATACTCTTTGCGTTTATACACTATGTTATTGATTGCTGGAGTAGGAATGGTTGATACGTTGCTGGCTACGGATTGCTTCTGCTGCTTTCACAGTCTGCTTTCAGAGGTTGCTTATGCGCTTTGGTTTGCGAACTTTTTGCGAACAATATTAAGGTCATCAAGCACATGAATAACAAAAACATTAAATACCTTATCACGCCCGTGAAAGCGAAGCTAGCTAGCTGATTGAGTGTTAAATTTCTTAATCACCCGGAACAAAGCACTACAATAGAATCGAAATGAAGCTGCCTTCAAATACAATTGTCTTTACTTTTCAAAGATGAACAATATTGTAATCTTGCGAATTAAAAATATGAAAATGTTTTTGGTAATGATGTATTTAGTGAAACTAATTGTATCCACCGAAGCGCCCAAACTGTTTGTGCAAGCAGATTTTTTATCACTGGTATATATGGTTTGATAAAATTAATGTTAGAATATCCTAACTTTGAATAGTCTGTACAATGCGTTAGCTGAGTTTCCTTGCATGTGGAAATTACGAAACGACATTTGAAGGTGCCACATGTAGCTTATAGGGCGTATTAAAATGCATCAGTGCCCTCTTGATGGCAAAGCCAAACAATTTACTTTTGTTACGTTGCCTTTCAGGATCGCATCTGCCCCATTGGAACTCGTTGTGTGGTGCACCAGGCTCGTTGTGTGAGACCGCCGTGCAAGCCTATCCGAACTTGTGAGGGGTTCCTCTATTTATTGTTACTTCTGCTTATGCTGAAAACACAAGAGAGCTATGCCAACACAACTTCTACGCAGTAGGCAGAAAAATACACAACTGTATTTGCTTATGGTGAAAAAAAAATTAATTAACGAAAGTAGTCACTCCTCCTTGAATTGAGTTTCGTGAAGAACGACAAGCGAATAATTTACATAAATTTATTTGTAGGGGTGGTTGAATATTCGAAGTTTCGAATACGAATCGAATATTACATAAATATTCGTATTTGGATTAGAAAAATAATTATTCGGTATTTTCCAACAACGAAACTAACCAATTGTTTGACAGCAACTGCCAGGAAAACTCAAGTACTGTTCTTGAAACTCAAGTATGTTTTTGAAACAATTCAAAAACAAAATGGCTAATCAAATCTTTGTTTTCGGTTTCGCGGTGGACGCTTACATGAAAACCTCCGATTTTCTTGCTTGTAGTCCGTAATTCAGTGCTTCATGCAGTGCTGTCATGTAGCAGTTTTCTCTTTTACGTTACAACCTTTGACATATGCGTCTAAATTTGACAATTCGATTCGATATACAGTACATACTTTCGTATTTCATTCGCATTCGAAAACTTTTATGTAAGAGCACCTCTAGTTATTTGGGCTAGAATTCTCTTTTGTCCTCCTACATGTGTCTGTGGCACACAAGCCCTTCGGAAAGTTTTATTCCTTTTCTTTTGAAACAACTTAGGATATTTTAACAGCCATTACTTTGCGTTTTTGCAAAACTCATCATACAGCATCCATTCATTCTTTGTTTGCAAAGCTTGTTTGCAATCAGCATCCACAAGAGGCTATTCATCATGTTAAGAGGCATCATGTTAAGAGCATCAGCATCATGTTAAGAGGCTATTCCTGCAGTTGTTTTATTGATATATAGTGATGTTGTGTTTAAACCTGATTCTAACATAGCATGATATTTGGCTTGCTTTCTTTTTCACTAGTCATGAAAGCATGGTACCTAATCAAAGCAAAATAAGTATTTATGCAATGAATATATGCGCCTAAATTTGACTATTCCATTCGATATTCAATACATACCTTCGTATTTCATTCGTATTCGATTCGTATTCTGGATTTTATTTACGAGCGCCTCTAGTTATAAGGGCTAGAATTGTGTTTTGTCTTTCTGCCGAAGAAATGCATTTAAGAAAAAAATTCCTAACGGTCAGACTTATGGCACTTCGCAGACCAAGTAATTCTTTCCGCGTTTCAGTGCCCTTCTGATTCCACTTTTTGCCTAGCACGATTTTCTAATTAGAAACCCTGGCTTCCTTGCACTGAATGTTTTGTGTAATCAAGAACGCACTGACTTTTTGTCGTACAATATATGTAATTAGTTTTAGGCTGTTTCGCGCTTCCTAAGGCATTTTGATTATTTATTGAATGTAAAATTGCTGTTGTAGACAATGTAGAAGTAGTGGGATTGCTCTGATGCTCTCATGAAAGATACGTAAAATAATTTCTATTAGAGACCTCACGAAGTCGCACCGGAGCCGCGTCAAGCGCTGGAAAGTAGCTTCCTGATTATTGCAGTAAGGGGTATGTTTTATGCGGCGTTATAGGCATGCAATTCGTAGCACGTTATTAATGTGGACTGTCTCTCATAGCCATGGAAATAAGAAACCATCATCATCACGCAATTTCGGAAATCACAAAGCAACTAGTTTTTCTAAGCATTACCTGTAAGTGTAGCAATCATTTGTTACTTAGAGGTACTAGTGTGAATTTCGTACGAAGTATAACATGCTGAAGTGTTTGTTGTCTATCATTTGTATGACAGAAGAAAACAGGAATGTAGTCGCGAGTGCCGTACTGAGTAGTATTAATTTTTTTCCGAATTTCTATGTGATAATTCTTGATCAGTGCGCCATGACCTCCACAAGTAACTCGTCGTCATTCCTTTTCAGGTGTCTCCTAGGAGATGCACCATTATGCACGTCAAGACTCCAGAAACCTGATGTCTACAAGCAATTCCCGAAACATGTTAAATAAAAGGAAGTTCTGGCTACGGTTCGGCTCGTTTTTACACCTTACGCTGAACTGTTCTTTTGACTTCCGACGACGTCAGGTTGGCATGCAGTAAACGGCTGAAGTTAACGTTTCTTCGTTCACCTGAAATCTGGTTTATTCTGACTGTTGGCCATTTAACACTAAGTGAATAGAGTAGCCGCTGGCAGACTTCTGTTACCGAATCCGGAGTTGAACGAGTACTGATTGGCGCTGCAAGCGCCTGAATCTCTACTCTGAGACCGTAAGCCTGATTCAATGTGATACGCTAATCGGAATATAGGTTCAAGTTGACACAGCTATTGCCAATAATCGATTTGTTCTTCAAGGCATATGCATCTGCTTTTCCTAAGGATGTTCCTCCAAACCAGCTTTAGAAAGAATGGAATTTGCGGCTGGCCAAAGAAAGCCTAATAAATTTGTTCTCGTTGCGATTTCGGCTTGCTTTTGTGTATTTGCGCGAGCACCATGAACAGCGGAATCAATTTCCCTTGACATTGCCGATGTAACAAGAGACCTCGCACGCCCCCCCCCCCCCCCCCCCCACGGTGATCCAAGTTATTCTCTCTCAAACTTTTTTTCTTGAGGAATTCTCATTGTTTGCAGGCATGTACGTATTGCGAATCGGAGCTTTGACGTATTGCAGTTGAAGCAAACATCAATAATCTGCATAGTGCCAGCTCCAAGCCTTGCCTCCTACGACAATAACTGCCGTGCAAGTGCCAGTTAAAAAGTGCACTTAGTGCATGAAACTAGCACTCTGTCCGTACATTAGGCGCTTAGTGCAAGCTGACAGCGGGTATTCCCCCTTTTCTTTCAAGATTATCCCACTTTGACAAAAAAGAAATCTTCCACGCTGCTTTTGGCTAGAATAAGTGCTAAATTGCAGCACATAATTGCGCAGTCACATTAGGATGCCGTAGTAAAATGCTTTACAGGAACACTAGATCGTGAAATTTCTGTCACTAAAAACAAAAAATAGCTACTTCCTAGGAAGTACAAATATCAGTAAACTGGGAGGCCGAAAGTTTACATTCTTGAGGTGGCGTCGCTACGCTAGTTTCTCAGCACGAAGACCTTCGCAAACTAAAGATGACACTTTTAAGACTTGATGCAGGGTGTTCTTGGATAACACAAGGCATATTTCTGTGGCACTGTCAGGTTGAAAAAAATATGAGCATTCAGATTGTAACATGACGCCACTTATAATTACTGTCAAATACAGCACAAGGGGAGGCTTTTTATTAAGATAGAAAGTATATATACACTCCCGGCGCATTTATTCCGTCGCCGTCGCCGTGATGTTCTGTATAAAATGCAACGGCGATAACATGTGGCCGCTCAAATCTTCGTGTGCGCTGTGCTCTCAACTCTTAGTTCGTGTTGAAGCGAGAGTCATCACGACGGTCAATTCCCTCTCCGCTGCTGCCGTGCTTCCGCACTCTGCCGTTTTGACAGAGAGTTTCCGCGGTCATCGAGTGAGATGTGTTCAGGTTTGCTATGCTAGTTAATTTAGTTTGGAAACGAATGTTTACCACGTCATACGAGCGGTTATTCTTTGTGTTGTTGTCGACTAATTTGCTATCGCAATCGACGTTTCGCATTTTGGGCAAAACTGCAACTTTTTTTACTCAAGTGGTGCGTTTTCGCACGGTTTGGAGAGGTGCCCCGCACTTACAATCAGTGGTCCCTGCACTCTGAGTTATCGGACATCGCAGAATGAAACAATAAATTAATTATTCAATCAGTCAATCAATCAATCAATCAATTAATCAAGACTGCGTTTATTTTCACAGCCCCAGAAATTCCTACAAGAAGGTTGGAACGAATAGACTGTGTGGCTAGTACGCGATTCAATACAGTAAATTGCACATGGAATAACCATGCACGTATTCGCTCTATGAAAAAGAATATCGTTTAAATGAACAAGTATTAACTGGCTCGAGATGAGTTATGTCACTTTATTGGACAAATAAAAGCACTCACGTGAAAGGTGAAAGTTTCTATGGGAATTTATTTACACAGGCACAACACTCCAAATTTCCGTGCCAAAGAACTCTAATAATCATTTAGCGTATACTGTGTTGCAATAAAAAGGATTGAAGTTAGCGTTACTTGCTTGCCTTGGGTTTGCGCGTGGGAATACGATGTTGCGAAAGCAGAAATATGTGTAGAGTAGTTTATCTACTAATTAAGCCTACCTTATTTATCAAAACTGCAAAAGAGTGTGCAAAGATCGTTGAAGGGAATATTGCTCTGGTGATGAACATAAGCAGAGGTAATTATTGATAAGGCAGACTGGTGAGACTAGAGTAAAGGTGTTCGGTAAGTTATGTACGTCGACCCCCATATTTCGCTGGAATAACGAAGGCCGGAGTGAAATAAAGAGAAACATAAATTTCAAATGAAACACAAGGAGAATATGGCCGGACACACGCCAGGGTACAACAGCTGAAAGCCAGTTTTTTGTGAACAGTGTAATTCGTTCTCTTCTGTGCCACCGTCTGTCTAAAGCAAACCCTTCTTATTGAAACGTTATTGAAACAGGTAACTTTTGCAATCGGAAATACATGTTCATGTATTTTCCAATCGCGTTGGTCACTTGAGACGCGTTTATGGAAATTTTCGTATCCATGAATCCAGTTCGTGCCCACACCAAATGCACTCACGCACATGCCACACTTCATAAAGAAAAATTTGGCAGCAATGCTACTGTAGCGTTTGTGATTAGTAGTGCGGCTAACAAACGCTATTGAAAGTTAGAGATTGAAAGTTAAGATCAGGGGCCTTCGTCCTGCAGTGGGCATAATTGGGATGATAATGACGAACTTGTGATAGCGTAAGTTTTATGGTGCATCACGTTCTCATTTCCGAAGTATTTCACTCAGAAATTGGAAGAGGTTTATCAAGTTACAGTTACCTCTCGCGGAACCCTCCACACGGTAACGGCCTAGGTTTATTGTAAGGCGGCAGCACATGGTACCGTGCCCAAGCCTTTTTACACGGACACTTGTCATTTGTCACGAGTACGATGATAATAATGTTGGCAGTAAGGAAACGCCAACTTAAACTCATTATTGAAATTTTCTTTCAGGTTACAGCAGTTATCACCGAAAAAACTATCGTTCAGCACTACCTGAAAATAGCTAACTTACTAGTAGTAAGGTCACAAGCTAAACAAAGTTAGGAGAGGACAAACCTGCCGGTTCTTTTGTTTTCGAAAAGCGCAGCTGTGAGGCTGACAAAAAAAGGAGCAAGAAAACCGGTTATCTTCCAGGTGTTGTTAGTTGACTGCATATTCGGCGGATGTCGACACCTCCATTGATTTTCTCGGAAACTTATATTTTTTTAATACTAACTACATTTAACTACCCTTCCAGTGCGAGGTTCATAGGGAGCGTACAGAATTTTTTTGCAGTCATTGTGCTCATAGCCAGACAAAGAAAAACAACGTTCTAGCCCAATTTCTTTAGATTTCGGACGTTCTAAAAAAGCGATTACAAGTATACCTTAGCCTAAATCGCGTCCCACGAAAAACACAATGATGCCATTTACTTTACTTCGTGCAAAAAAAATGACGGCGGGACAGAGTTCAGGCATTCTGTGCGTCAACATATTTTCGAGGCTCTTCCAATGAAACTATGAGCATATCCAAGAAATTGCGTTCATTGTACATACTTCAAGGGACACGGGGCCCAGTTATTTCGTGGCGTCAATTGAACGGAGTGTATAGGGAAAAAAATAAAACCAAACGAGGTTTCACAGTGCACAAAATTCCATCGAAAGCGCACTTTACTCAGGTATCACTTTTGGTACTTCCACGATTTTAGCAGAAATAGGTGCCGACCTCGGTGCTATCCTGCAGCAAAGTATGAAGAACGCTAAAGGCTTAAGCACACTGCAAACTTAGTTTGACATGAGACACAAATGCATCTGCAGAAATTTAGTACAACATCCCCAAATAATTTGCGTGATTGTCCATGTCCTAAATTCCCATAGAGGGTGTCCCATTTATCATGCACCAAGATTTAAAAATATGCGAATGCCAGGTAGCTGGACAGAACCAACTTAATGTGGTTTCCCGCCGCTTCAAAATACTCAATATATTTCTTTACAATTCGTCTAACTAGATAATTAGTATTAGTTAATTATTGAACTTCTAAAATATTATAGTTACTTGGAAAGTGTAGATAAGGAAATAGTAGAGCCACATGAAAAACTCACCATACAACCCTCTGTTGCTCAATACGCGCTACATAAAACTGTTTTCTGCGCCGCGACTGGCCGCTCGAGGCAATTTGCGCGTATGGCGGTTTTTTCTTTCTCGTGCTCAGAAAAACTCTTTTATTTGGCAGGTATTGAACAACAGAAAGCCACATAGGCAGTTTGAACAATTAAGACGAATTATTTAATCACGCGTAATGCAAAAAATAATCCCAGCCTCTACAGGTGATGGCAAATAACATTACCTTGGTTCTGTTCAGCTACGTGGCATTTGCATATGAACGCGGTAGCGTTAAGTGCCCTGTGTTGCAAAAATCCGGCGTAGGCGTCCCGCATCGGCATGCGGCGTCCAGCGTCGCACGTCATTTCGGCTAACGATATTTTGAACCACCCATGCCCAGGCCTTCCATGTGGCACAAGCATGTTAGTAGCCTAATGGAATTTCCCAAGCTAAAATACATAGAGAAATCCTAAAGTACGACTTGCACACGACCTACAGACATGATAGCGTCGGGCTGTAGCTTGACTATACGAGAAAACATTATTTTGTTAAGCGAAAACACAAAGAAGCCGTTTTCCATCGTTTCTACCATTCATAGACCAGTCACGGCGTCCGTCATTTGCGCGCCGGCATACGAGGATCTTGGAGGCCACGGAGCGGCACGCCCGGTTCCTTGCAATACCTCCAGATGGCGCTTGCCTCCACCGCACCGCGGGCCATGCACCGCGGCCCTAGGCGCAAATTGCCGGGAAGCTTGAGAAGCAGTCAAGGATATTTGAATGCTATCACGTTCCACTCTTGAAGGAGAAGCTTAAGCGTCTTCCAATTTATTTAAACCTTGGTGCATGATAAGACATACATTCGACTATATACAAAAAAAGTCAACTTGATGAAAATTTTCAAAAAAGAAAACCGGGACGAAAATTTCTGTTCACAAAAAATCACGGGCCCGTGCGGCACACACAGCACAGTGACAGCGCAACTGGAGGAGCGGCTACATAGAAGCTCCATTTTCGGCACCACACACTACAGGTCTTCGCGGCGAAGTATCTTCGCTTCGTTTTTTGCGAGAACGATCTTAACTGTTCACCCGAAGCCAACGGCGAGCTGCGGCTTGTCCTGTTCTCTGCACAGTGGCCGGCTGAACGCAACGTTGGCTGGTTGCAACGGCGCGTGTAGCTCTACGAATCACTTCTTCAGGTTCGTCTATTGCGAGGAGGCGCCATAACGTGTACCGAAGAGTAAACACAGGTATCGAGACTACGTGGCGCACATGTCACATGATTTGACCCCTGGGACACTAGGCTCTTCTTGAGGATGGTGACGATAGTGATGGCATCCCTTTCGAAACGGAAGGGTGACAAATTGTTACATAGCCTGCTACATCCATGGTCAGCTACATGCAGCATGCAACTGCTACATGCAGCTGTTACATGTGAGGACAGGTTGTGCAATATAACGGAACTGTAATGATGCAAAGCTTTTACGTATTGTTGCTACGCAGCGCGCATGTAAATTGGCACATTACAATGGTAATCATGATGATGGTGAGTTAATTATATTTCATTCGAAACGGGACGGTGATAAACCGTCAACTAGCGTGCTTGAAGTTATCAAGTATGCCACACATGTTTGTCATTACGTCAATTCGATGTTGTAGAATTATTTTTTCGGATAGCGGCTGGTCATCCAGTTGGTCACACCGTCACAGAAGAAGGCCGTGCAAGCGCTATTGCGCTTTTTACGATCTACCAGCCTGTGTGAACGACTTTAACTGGAACGCCTTTTGTGTGTGCGCCTCCATGTGTGCGTGTCTTTTTTTTTCTTTTTTTTTTCTTTTTTTTAGCGTTTTCCTCTGCCATCTTTCTAACTCCTATCCCCCATCCCCAGTGCAGGGTAGCAAACCGGAGACTCATATCTGGTTAACCTCCCTGCCTTTCCTGTTCATTCTCTCTCTCTCTCTCTCATTACGTCAATATTTATAAATCTCAATAATCTTCTTTTCCCTCCTCAAGACCTTTCTATCTCCCTTGCACGGGTACCTATGCAGCTGCTACGTGGCGTGCCACCTGGTGCAATAATATGCAACTGTAATACCAAAGGCGCATGTACAGACGCTAAGCGGCGCAAATCTCACATTGCAAGGCAAGTGGCACGGTTCGATGCTGAAGATAATCATGATTCATTGGCATCCCCTTTGAAACGCGGCGGTAACATAGTCACCTAGCTAGTTTGATTTAATCAAGGACACCGTGCATATTTTTCTAGCATTCTTGTATACGTCTCCCTAAGTTTCTTTTTCCTCAACCCTTCGTTAATCGCCTTGTACCGCTACGTGTGCATCATGCTGCATGGCATTCTACCTGCTGTAATAACATGCAAGTGCATTGCAAAATGTGCACGTGTCGACGCTACACGGCGCGCATGTGACATTGCGTGTCTCGTCGCACACTAGGACGCGTTTCTAGGGCATCCTTCTGCTACATGCTAGCAAGCGCTTATTTGGATCAGTGAACAAATAGACCCCTATCTTTTAAGCACGTTTTAAAGGGTACCTATTGTATATTATGCAAAAGAAAACAGAAGCAACTGAGCACGTGTTCTTAGATTGCTGGGGCGGGGTGTTTTTTTATGATATCTTACTGAGAGCTTTGAAGAAAGAGCTGTCATTAAGTCCGCGTGGAATCCGTCATCTCACGGTCGAAAACGACGATGGTGTGCGTTTTGATTTTAGTATGCTCCTGGGCCTGCAAGTATATGGCAAACTCGGAATTAAGTCCGCCGCGAGACGAAGTTGACTTTCAGGAAATCTTCAACTGCCCTAGTCCTTAAAAAGAGTCCACTCTATGGTGATAGGCTTGCGGATGTCATCATCCCAACACGTTATTTTACGTTGCCTCTGACTCCCCACCTAATCTAATAATATAACAAACTCGCACTTATACACCCACGGGTTACGGGGCCTGAATAGCACGGATGTTGTTAATGACTAAAAAAAGCCATGTCTTGTCGCGTTAAATGTCTCATTATCACATTCGTGCTTTGTTGCGTGCCCCTTAGTTTCCTCTCAAATTTCATTGAATACAGTTCTACACGTTGGAGAAGATCCGACGAGTACCAGGTAAGGTGTACAGAACAGCTTTAGCACACATATACCACTTTATGGGTGCAAAAATGAACAACAAATACAAACACCAGATAAACACACTACGAAACGTTATGTGCACGTACGAACTTTCAGTACCATTCCAGAAAGATAAAAAACGTGTAGCTTGGCAATGAAAAATGAGAAGCCCGAAACGTATATTTCACTTATTTCCTTTATTCAATTTCAAGTTCAATAAATGTGTTTTTTAACACTAAACAAGTTGAAAATCAACGCTAGTGCATGTGCCTTACATAGCCCTCGTCTGATTTTGCGATCTTGTTTAATGTCGAAGGTAATCAATTAGCCCATGTTTCTCTGCTAATACAGCGCTATATTATAGAGAACAGATGTGAAGGAAATAAATTTTTGTTCTGTGACCGGTATTCGAATTCGAGTGTACATATGTACAGAACTTTACTGCGTGCGTGCGTCGCACCACCACTGCGGTTTAGGCCATCGAATTGCGTTGAACAACGTATGCGGAAATGCTGAGCTGGTTAGAAACACTTAACTCCTACGCCTACGTAGGTTCCCGAATAATAACAGCCCTTAGTTAATAATTTTTTATACGCAGTGACTGGCAACAGTCACTGCTGCTTTAGAAACTTATTTTTTATAGTTCACCTCAACAGAGTAATGCGCGCCTTGTGGATATTCGATTAGAACAAGTAAACGTGCTGTACCTACGGCATAATGAGAGAAAACAGGTATAATAAGGGTACAATAATGACGCTAGAAAGTCTGTGCCACTCGACAGCATCTCGCGCAAGCGGTGGCCTGAATGGTTCCGACTATTCCGTCGATCAGGTACAGGTCTCTTATTAAACTGTGATAACAGCTAAGCAATCGAAACTGGGTCCGCTGGGAGAGTCATTCAGTGGTTTCTGTTACGCTGACGATGGCCATCGTGGCCATTGTAAGGTAGTCGCAGTTAACGTGTCGACGTCATCCTCATCCCCACTTGCATGCTCAACACAGGACGGAAAAAAACAAAAGGAAACATTGCCGCGCTGCTGAGATTCCTGCTGATGTTCCTACGGCAATGTGCGTTCTCTGATCGGGTTGTGCCAACCCGTGCCTCGGCGCCTGGCACTTTCTCCAAGGCTTGGTAGATTTATTGATTGGTCGATTGAATAATGGGGCTAAGTAACTCGGGGTTTGAGAAACGACATGGCAAGGCATCCGGATTCATTCTTGACCACTTGGCGATCTGTCGCCTAACCTAAATCCACCTACACGAGCGTTTTTCGCGTTTCGCCTCCAACGATATACGTCCACAGTGGTCATAAGTCAAACCCTCGAACGCACAAGCAGAATGCTATAGCCCCTGAGATACCATGGCGGGTAACTGCGCCGACTTTTGCGTAGCACGAAAACGGTGAAAGCAGTGGCGTATTCACATGTATTTCAGAGTCTACGATGCGTAACGCTATAGAGAATGAGAACGACATTCAGCGTATCGCGATAAATGTACTATTTGTTGAGAAGATGGCGGCCCTCGTCACGCGAGCTTACTGTTGCCGAAGTAAACAAATTCAGGGCCATAGCAACAACGGGAGATTGCATTTTTTTGTCTCAACATCTCGCTTTCTTTCACGGAGGAGAATCGGATGCTCAGAGACGCAAGTCATAAGTGTTCAGTAAGAGGAGAAGTATTTACCGTCTGATCATTCGGATGTGGGTAAGAGGTACACCGACTTTCAGCACGGCCACACTGTTGTCACTCATCAGAGACCCGCTGTAGCAGTTTATTTGGTTACGCAACTAACCTCCCGCGAAAACAATAAAAAGGAACTGTTCCAGTATAGAACAAATATCCGTTGGTTTCACCGAGCCTGAATTTTTTACACAGCACATTTCTGTCTACACGTAGACAAGTGCAGAAGTTTCAGCAGCGCGAAGGGAAACAATGGTCTATTGTACAAAATAAAGCTCAAAATATTCTATCAGAGAACAAGAAGAAAACTAACAGCGTCACTGTGTTCGTTCTTGCGTCGAATCGAATCTCACCCTGTCACATGCTTCGCTTAAACAACAAAATTTGTCGACCTATTTGAAAATGCACTCTTTCTCAAGCGTGGAGGGGCGGGCTCAAATTGTCGAATACGCGAAAGAAAAAAAGGAGAACGAGAAGCTGCAATGAATTGGGTAAAATTTTCTTTAGAATCGATGCTTGCTTCCATGGTGAGACACTTCTCGCTTTTAGTTATTTCTGAACCACTGAGTTCATAATGTGGGAAACAAAAACAAAACGCATAATAGAGAATGCCTACCTGCGGAATGACTGTTACTAGGCTGCAGAGCAATGTCAGATCTCAAAAGATAAGATAATTTTTTTCTTTATTTTACCAGCAGAAAAAAGCACTTCGTAAGCGCACGCACGAACAATGAGAAATCCTACGGAAAGCGTCACGTGACTACAAAGGAGCTCTGCGTTAGCAGCCAAGAGTAGGATATATATGGCGAGAAACGACCACTTACGCACTGCGCTCAGCTGGTTAGCGTTGAGAAGGGGCTGAACAGGCTTTTCCACCATGCGGGGAAAAGTTCTGGCCATCGTCTTCTGCATCCTAGGCTCTGGTGAGTGTTTCACGCTTGGAAAATATCTCTCAAGATGAACCATACTCTCATTTTTCTCTATGTTGTCACTACGAGAAGGCTCATATATGGCCCAAAACTCAACTTCGCCTGCCGAATACGCACTATTGAGTATAGTATAGTTTACAGCGTGAATACCTTCATATGGCTGCATATGGCTTTGAAAAATATATCGTCATAGAATACGACCCTTTTTAAAAAAGTTATACCTTACTCAGTGCTCATTGCTGCAAACACTGAACATTCTTGCAAACATTAGTCCGAAGATAGATGTCTACCTCAAGAGAAGTTCGTGCCATGTCTAGCAATAATGTTGCCACTAGGAGCATCAAATAACCGTCCTCAGTGAAATATGCAAGCAATTGCATTTATGCACGAATTATATTTATTATTTGTAGAACTTAGTTTAGAATATGATCAGGAGTTTAAGGTAATGATATAACAGCACCGGCCATACGTTTTCGGTGTGTACAAAATGGTAATTCAAATTTAAGATACAAATGAGAAGCTTCAACAAGACGACTTATGAATATTTTCGTTTTTCTATTTACAGCCATTTCAGCCAGAGCTGTTGAATTAGGGCAGCAACAAGAGCATGTCAGTCTCGCCTTGGAACCAGCAACAGTCGCAGGGGTTACGGCAAATGATGTCACTAGCCTTTCAGGCGGAGCATTAGGCGGCGTCACCAGCACCACATCAAGCGTTACTCCTGGTGTGGCTGGAGGTTACGTCACCACCGGTGCTATAGGAACACCTTGGGGAGCTGCTGGCTTCCCGTATAGTTCTTGGAGTGGCTATCCAGGTTTTGGTGGTTTTTCAAACCTTCATGGGGGCTACTACGCAGGCTACCCTGCCCACGGAAGTTATCTGTCTCGCTCATCCGGGCTTTTCGGTCCTTCCAACCCATGGGGATACCCTTATGGTAGCAGTTATAGTTCTCTAGGCTACCCTGGGGCTCTAAAAGGACTTCTCGGAGGTTATCCAGGCCTTTCGGGAGTGTATGGAAGCCCACTCGGTCTTTCAGGCCTGTACGGTACATACCCAGGATTCGGACGCCTGCCTGGAGTTCTGGGAAGTTACCCAGGTCTGACAGGACTTTCAAGTTTATATGGCGGTTACCCAGGTTACTTGGGAGGCCTGAGCGGGTTTTCCGGACCACTAGGATTACTCGGTCGTTATCCAGGGCTTTCAGGATTGTTAGGAAGCTATCCTGGCCTTAATGGTCTCTCGGGCTTGTATGGAGGATACCCAGGTCTCAAAGGTCTTTCCGGAGTGCTTGCCGGTTACCCCGGCTACTCGGGCCTTTCGACACTGTACGGAGGTTATCCCGGTTACAGCAGTTACTTGTCCCGCTCATCGGGTGTTCTTGGAGCTTTGAGCCCATGGGGATATTCATATGGAAGCAGCTTCGGTTCACACGGCTACCCAGGATCTCTAGAAGGTGTTCTCGGAGGACTTGGAGGACCCCTAGGCCTTCTTGGACGTTACCCAGGACTTTCCGGCCTTTACGGAAACTCACTTGCTCTCTCAGGTCTCTCCGGAAGTCACCCAGGCCTCGGACGCTTGTCTGGACTTCTGGGAGGATACCCTGGTTTGACAGGACTTTCAGGCTTGTATAGTGGATACCCTGGTTCCTTGGGAAGCCTGAGTGGGCTTTCCGGACCTCTAGGACTACTTGCGCGTTACCCAGGGCTTTCAGGGTTGTATCCTGGACTTAGTGGCTTGTCCGGATTGTATGGAGGATACCCAGGTCTTACCGGCCTCTCAGGTGTGCTTGGAGGTTTCCCTGGTTACTCCGCCCTTTCGGCAGCATACGGAAGCTATCCCGGCTCCAGCAGCTACTTTTCCCGCTCCTCGGGTCTTCTTGGCCTTTCTAGCCCATGGGGATACTCCCACACAAGTGGTTTTGGTTCACTAGGCTACCCAGGATCTGTAGGAGCTCTCGGAGGACTTGGGGGACCCCTAGGACTTCTTGGACGTTACCCAGGACTTTCCGGCCTTTACGGAAGCTCACTTGCTCTTTCAGGTCTCTCTGGAAGTTACCCAGGCCTCGGACGCCTGTCTGGACTACTCGGAGGATACCCTGGTTTGACAGGACTTTCTGGCTTGTATAGTGGATACCCAGGTTCCTTGGGAAGCCTGAGTGGGCTTTCCGGACCTCTAGGACTACTTGGGCGTTACCCAGGGCTTTCAGGATTGTATCCTGGACTTAGTGGCTTGTCCGGATTGTATGGAGGATACCCAGGTCTTACCGGCCTCTCAGGTGTGCTTGGAGGTTTCCCTGGTTACTCCGCCCTTTCGGCAGCATACGGAAGCTATCCCGGCTCCAGCAGCTACTTTTCCCGCTCCTCGGGTCTTCTTGGCCTTTCTAGCCCATGGGGATACTCCCACACAAGTGGTTTTGGTTCACTAGGCTACCCAGGATCTGTAGGAGCTCTCGGAGGACTTGGGGGACCCCTAGGACTTCTTGGACGTTACCCAGGACTTTCCGGCCTTTACGGAAGCTCACTTGCTCTTTCAGGTCTCTCTGGAAGTTACCCAGGCCTCGGACGCCTGTCTGGACTACTCGGAGGATACCCTGGTTTGACAGGACTTTCTGGCTTGTATAGTGGATACCCAGGTTCCTTGGGAAGCCTGAGTGGGCTTTCCGGACCTCTTGGACTACTTGGGCGTTACCCAGGGCTTTCAGGATTGTATCCTAGACTTAGTGGCTTGTCCGGATTGTATGGAGGATACCCAGGTCTTACCGGCCTCTCAGGTGTGCTTGGAGGTTTCCCTGGTTACTCCGCCCTTTCAGCAGCATATGGAAGCTATCCCGGCTCCAGCAGCTACTTCTCCCGCTCCTCAGGTCTTCTTGGCCTTTCTAGCCCATGGGGATACTCGCACACAAGTGGTGTTGGTTCACTAGGCTACCCAGGATCTGTAGGAGTTCTCGGAGGACTTGGAGGACCCCTAGGCCTTCTTGGACGTTACCCAGGACTTTCCGGCCTTTACGGAAGCTCACTTGCTCTTTCAGGTCTCTCTGGAAGTTACCCAGGCCTCGGACGCCTGTCTGGACTACTCGGAGGATACCCTGGTTTGACAGGACTTTCTGGCTTGTATAGTGGATACCCAGGTTCCTTGGGAAGCCTGAGTGGGCTTTCCGGACCTCTAGGACTACTTGGGCGTTACCCAGGGCTTTCAGGATTGTATCCTGGACTTAGTGGCTTGTCCGGATTGTATGGAGGATACCCAGGTCTTACCGGCCTCTCAGGTGTGCTTGGAGGTTTCCCTGGTTACTCCGCCCTTTCGGCAGCATACGGAAGCTATCCCGGCTCCAGCAGCTACTTTTCCCGCTCCTCGGGTCTTCTTGGCCTTTCTAGCCCATGGGGATACTCCCACACAAGTGGTTTTGGTTCACTAGGCTACCCAGGATCTGTAGGAGCTCTCGGAGGACTTGGGGGACCCCTAGGACTTCTTGGACGTTACCCAGGACTTTCCGGCCTTTACGGAAGCTCACTTGCTCTTTCAGGTCTCTCTGGAAGTTACCCAGGCCTCGGACGCCTGTCTGGACTACTCGGAGGATACCCTGGTTTGACAGGACTTTCTGGCTTGTATAGTGGATACCCAGGTTCCTTGGGAAGCCTGAGTGGGCTTTCCGGACCTCTTGGACTACTTGGGCGTTACCCAGGGCTTTCAGGATTGTATCCTAGACTTAGTGGCTTGCCCGGATTGTATGGAGGATACCCAGGTCTTACCGGCCTCTCAGGTGTGCTTGGAGGTTTCCCTGGTTACTCCGCCCTTTCAGCAGCATATGGAAGCTATCCCGGCTCCAGCAGCTACTTCTCCCGCTCCTCAGGTCTTCTTGGCCTTTCTAGCCCATGGGGATACTCGCACACAAGTGGTGTTGGTTCACTAGGCTACCCAGGATCTGTAGGAGTTCTCGGAGGACTTGGAGGACCTCTAGGTCTTCTTGGACGTTACCCAGCACTTTCCGGCCTTTACGGAAGCTCACTTGCTCTTTCAGGTCTCTCTGGAAGTTACCCAGGCCTCGGACGCTTGTCTGGACTTCTGGGAGGATACCCTGGTTTGACAGGACTTTCTGGCTTGT
Organism: Dermacentor albipictus; assembly: GCF_038994185.2. Taxonomy (NCBI): domain Eukaryota; kingdom Metazoa; phylum Arthropoda; class Arachnida; order Ixodida; family Ixodidae; genus Dermacentor; species Dermacentor albipictus. Next base: position 98,773,773 of record NC_091825.1, on the reverse strand, counting down.
ATAGTGGATACCCAGGTTCCTTGGGAAGCCTTAGTGGGCTTTCCGGACCTCTAGGACTACTTGGGCGTTACCCAGGGCTTTCAGGATTGTATCCTGGACTTAGTGGCTTGTCCGGATTGTATGGAGGATACCCAGGCCTTACCGGCCTCTCAGGTGTGCTTGGAGGTTTCCCTGGTTACTCCGCCCTTTCGGCAGCATACGGAAGCTATCCCGGCTCGAGCAGTTACTTAGCCCGCGCTTCGAGTCTTCTTGGCCTTTCTAGCCCATGGGGATATTCTCACGCAAGCGGTTTTGGGTCACTAGGCTACCCAGGATCTCTAGGAGGAGTTCTTGGAGGACCACTAGGTCGTCTTGGACGTTACCCAGGACTCTCAGGATTGCTCGGAGGCTTCTCAGGTCTTAATGGTCTATCTGGATTGTATGGAGGATATTCAAGTCTCACTGGTCTACCAGGTTTGCTCGGGGGCTATTCAGGTCACTCCAGCCTTTCTAGATTGTATGGAGGCTACCCAGGATATGGCAGCTATTTGAGCCACTCATCCGGACTTTTTGGACTTGACAGCCCATGGGGAACTTCATATGGCAGCACCCTTGGATCTTATGGGTACCCAAGTTATCTGACAGGAAGTTATGGGGGGCTTCTTGGACGTTATCCAGGTCTCGCCGGCCTGCACGGTAGTTCTCTTGGTCTGTCAGGACTTCTTGGTTACCCTGGCTTGACAGGACTATCGGGTTTATACGGTCGATACCCAAGCGCTCTGGGAGGTCTTAGTGGCCCTACAGGACCACTGGGACTGTTCGGACGTTACCCTGGTCTTTCTGGTTTGCTCGGAGGCTACCCGGGTCTGAACGGACTTTCTGGGTTGTATGGAGGATATTCACGCCTCACAGGTCTTTCAGGGTTGCTTGGAGGCGATTCGGGATACTACGGCCTCTCTAGTTCATACGGAGGCTACCCAAGCTACGGTAGCTATTTGAGCCGTTCATCGGGACTTCTTGGACTTACCAGCCCATGGGGAACCTCATATGGGCGAACCCTTGGATCTTATGGCTACCCAAGTTATTTGGGAGGACCTTATGGTGGATTTAGAGGCCCTCTTGGGGTTCTTGGACGTTATCCCGGTCTGTCTGGGTTGTACGGAAGCTACCCTGGTCTGTCAGGCCTCTACGGAGGTTACCCAGGCCTCGGAAGTTTGTCTGCACTCCTTAGTGGTTACCCTACCTGGAGGTACCCATCTGCCTATGGAGGTGTGAACGGCGTGTGGGGATATCCATACGGTAGCGGCCTAAGCCCATACGGCTATGGAAGTTCAGTTGGCCCATTCGGATATCCTGGCCTTTATACACGAGGCGTTGGTGCATTCGGGAACTATGGTCCATATGGGTCTTCTTGGGGCTACCCTGGATTCTACGGTAATGGAGTGGGTCCTTCAGGTGCAAACGGCTATGGTCCATTTGGAGGATATGGTCCTTTCGGCAGCTCCCTTGGGTACCCTGGAGCATACAGTAGTGGATTCGGTCCCTTTGGTCCGTTCGGTTATGGTGGACCCTTCGGCGGCTACTACGGCCCGTATGGTCCCTCCGGAAAAACGTTTGGTCCCTTAGGCCAAACGTTCCCCGGCCCCTTAGGAACGACCACTTCAACTGTCGTCCCTACTCCCCAAGGACCATCTGTCACCAACACTGTTGTGCCTAAGGTTGTCAAACCAGCTACAACTCTAGTCACACCTGAAGGCCTGCCTACGCTACCCGTCAGTGTTGCAACTGGTTCAAAGGGGTATGTACTGCAGTTCCCGCGCTTTTATATAGCCTTGAAAATGCACACTAGGTGTATCACGTGAACTGGCAGAAAAAATTATGCAGAAATGCCACTGCAGTTGTTTATGTATGCGTGAGCATACCCCTAAATTTTAGTTTATTATCAAAATACCTCAGTGGCTTCTAGCCTACGAAACTTAACAGCATACTACGTCGCTATTTGTCCAGTCACTATTGTTAAAATTGTTGAAATTCAATCAGCATAAAGACCTCATACGGTGCTCTTGATAACAAGAAGCTGATTTAAAGGCCCGTATTCGGATGAAGGCCACTGTACCCGATGAGCTTCTTCACAAGAGCATCTTATTTGTGTCCAATATTCAAGAACTGCTTCCTTTCTTGCCGCTTTGTATACTTGCGGAATCTACTGTGGGGAGTAAGACTAGAATTGTCAAGTATGGGGTCGAGAATATCAAGATAATTATTTCAACCAAATGTGACATTTGAACGGCTTTATTTTCAACGCAGGATCAAGACCCTAACAGGCTGAAATCTCGGCAAGCGCAACAAAAATTGTTGGCGATGTCGCAATCACGTACGTTGCATATATTCATTCATAACAATTTAGTATATTTGTTCTGTTTCGTTAAGAACATGACACCGTGGATAACATACTTAAACACTACATAAATCGTTTTTTTTTCTTTTTCAGATCCCAAGCTACACTTCGCGCAATTATCAAATACAATGGACGCTTTCGAATATATACGGGCGCCTCCAGCGCAGCAATGATGGTGTAAAAACTTCATAGGTTGTTTTTTTAAATAAACAGCTCATATCGCACATCCTCGTCTAATGACTCCTATTACTGCATTTGTGTCTCTTTTTGGCGTAGTCATATTGATTAGGCTTGGTTGCGGACGGATGAATGATGATGTTCATCCCATCCCACCTGTTAAAAGAAGGTGTGGAACTCGAAACGATGATCTGGCCTCGCTGGTTTTCTCTTCATGTGAATTGTACTCCAGATAAAAAATCACGACTTAAGGATATTTAGGCATACTTAAATAGGTGCGCAACAGAACCATTATGTGCTCAAGACTTTCCCAATGCTATCCGCAGTCATTTTCATGATGCTCACAGACGTCAATGATGTCTGAAAAATGTCTGCGGAACATGTGCTTATTAGAAAATTCATTAAACCTGTTGATTTTCTTCTACTTCTTCTTCGTGTTATTCTTCATCAGCCCAGTTTAGGTAATCTGCCGGACGAAACTACCTCGCTATCTCTAATTACACGTTTTGTGCTAGCTGCTTCCAACTTGCAACTAAAAATTTCCTAATTTCATCAGTCCACCTCATTTTCTGCTCTCAAAGATTGCGCTTCCGTTCGCATGGCACCCTTTCGGTAACCCTAACCATCCACCGTTTATCTAACCTACGCATTGCATGAGCGACCCAGCTCCAGTTTTTTTTCTCTCAATGTCCACAATGTCGGCTGCCCCCGTTTGTTCTCAAATCCACAACGCTCTCTTCCTGCTGTCTCCTAACGTTTCATCTAACATTTTTCGTTCCAGCGCTCCTTACGCGGTCCTTAAGTTGGTCTCGAGCTTCTTTGTTAACCTCCAAGTTTATGCCCCATATGGTAGCACTGGCAGAATGGAATGATTATACAATTTTCTTTTCAGAAGTGGTAAGCTCCCAGTCAGGATTTCTTCATGCCTGCTGTATGTACTCCGACCCCTTTTTATTATGCAGGAAATTTTCCCATCACCATCAGGGTATCCTTTCAGCAAGTGTCGAAGATAATGTTACTCCTTTACACACTCTAGAGGCTGACTGGCGCTCGTGAATTCTTGTTCCCTTGCCAGGCTATTATACATCATCTTTGGCTTCTGCATATTCATCTTTAACTTAACTCTTACACATTCTCGGTTAACGTCCTCAATGATTTGTTGTAATTCGGCCCCAGTGTTGCTGACCAGGACAGTGTCATCTGCAAACCGAAGGTTGCTGAGGTATTTGTCGTTGATCTCACTCCTAAGCCTGCCCAGTATAATAGCATGAGTACTTTTGGTAAGCAAGCTAGAGATGACTGCATAATTTTTTATTCGATTAACGATTAATCATTCATTGTTTTAGCCTTTATTAGATTAATCGCTTTCGATGCAGGGTTTCTCATCAAATAATTGATTAATCAAAATGTTTACAGGGCACGTTAAAAGGTTGAAACATGGTTATGTACTTTTGTAGGAACCAACTTTAATGTTTCAGAGGTGGAACCAAATTAGGAATACACGCGTGTAAAGCTTGATAAAGAACATTTAATTTCTTAAAGGCTAAATGGAGTTGGCACAAGTGGCGTTTCAGAATATAAACAATCTATTTGGTAGAGTGGAATTTAGAGCAGAATTAAACAAGAGAGATGGCAATAGTGCATCCCTGTAGTGTAGAGTTGAACAAGAAAATAATAAAAATGGCAAAAGTGAAAGGTGAACTCTACCTAAGACTTGCAAGAAATTGCAATGTTCACAGGGTGAAAACAAAATTTCTGATTTAGAATTTTAAGCCGCACGCTCTTTTCAATAGAGCGAAGGAATGTCAATTGGCTGCGCACTTTGGGCGAAATCAACACCGTCTTTGAATCACCACAGAATCAGCATGCGAGAACAGACGCTCCAAATTGACATGAACTCTGACATGAATGCTGCACCACATTTCGATTTTGATTTCTATAGTATGCCATGAATTGCGAGGACTTTTCAAGTTTCCGGCTACAGGCGGCGTGGTGGCGCGTAAGGGAAGAGCGAGGAAGCGCTCGACTAGGCATCACTAGAAAGTCGGAAAAACTGCTTATGATCCGCCATTCTAGTGCGATTTCAAAATTTTCACGCCACTCCTGTGAAACTCTAGAAAACGATTATTCGAACATGCCTAATAGAATAAGTCGATTAAATGGAACGTGGACAACGATGACGTATCATCGTTTCGCTGGTTACTTTTATTCCGACTAATCGTGCATCCATATTACCAACCCTAAAGCATGCAGTAAATAGCATTAGAGTGATTGTGTCTCCTTGCATGAGCCCTTTCTGGATTGAAATTTTTCCGCTTTTCTTGTGTAGAATTAAGGTAGCTGTGGAGTCTTAGTAGATATATAGCTGGATGGGATATTCACACATGCCTCCTGTACTCATTGATTATGCACTGCCTCTGTGAGTGCTGACATCTGTATACTGAATCGATTGCCTTTTCCTCTTATGTGGATGCCACATAGAGAGTGTGATTGTACTCGGCAGATTTCTTAATTACCTGTTTGATGACATGAATGTGGTCTATTGTACAATATCGCCTCCTTGAGGCTACGTTTACACTTGGGAAACGGCAAGCGGGCGGAAAAGCCAAAGCGGCCGGAAAATCTTTTCCGCGCATGTACAAGACGTTCACATTTGTTTCACCATTGCAGCGGAAACCACTGCCACTTTCGCCCACATCCATCTACTTTGCGTACGTTTGTCCGCGTGGTGGCGCTATTCATCATACTATTTTAAGACATACGTTCATTCATTGACCCATCACTTACTAAAAGCTATCATTCCGCGCAAATGCGCGCGTCGTTTTTTTAACTTTCGCCTACCATGGAAGATAAACAAGGCAAAGTTTCGATAGTTTTGGCTAGTTGCTTTTCCTAAATATCGGCAATGAACAACGGAAAATGTTAAATTTTACGAACGGATGTATACATGCTAGTGCAGCTTCCGGTGAAGCGGAACTGCTTTCCGCTTCGCCGTGGCGAAAATATCAGTCCGAGACCGATTTTTTCGCCGCCTGG